>NC_041381.1:645707448-645716282 GCF_002162155.2 Triticum dicoccoides | reverse complement strand
ATTTCGGACACGACCCGAAGTTTTTTGACCTGGGTGCCTCTCCCCCACCTCTGCCTCCCCTAGAGGCTCTCCCCCCAGTCCCTCCTCCTCTAGGGTCTCCTCCCTCGACCCCTCGACCTCCCTGTGAGGTGTCATCCTTGAGTACTCGGGGAGGAACCTTGTGGGCTCGTCCACTCCGAGTAAGTCCTTTGCATTTGCTGAGGAAACCGGCGCCGCTGGACTTGCCCATGATTAGCAAACCTGCATTGAGAAGAGAATAAACAATTAGTAAGGATATCAAATAAACAAGCATATGGAAAAGAACATGGGTTAATTATCCTTTTGCCCTCAGTGGTGTCCATCTGCTCAGTTTTACCCTTAGATGCAAATTGTGCTCAGTTTTGCCCCTAGTCCGTGCGCACCGACTCGTTCCGTGAACTCTGGCGTCTCCGTCAGGTCAACATTTTGACGCGTACCTTACAGGTGGGACCAGGCGGCAGAGACGGCCAATTTTATTCAGACCGTTGCACGCGTGGCTTGCGGGACCCAGCAGAGAGCCGTTGAGCATAGAGCCATTACGAGTGTGCTATATAAGCGGGCGACGGTGGTGGTGACCATGGCGACAGAGAGCACAGTGCTGACCACGGCGAGAGAGCGAGAGCATGGCGGTGGGAAGCTAGCTGTGGAGGGCGCAGCGGTGGGAAGCTAGCTATGGAGGGCGCGGCGGCATTGAGATCCCGTTCGGATCTGAGCTCCATGTCTTCTGCAAGCTCCCGCGCCACCTCGCGGATGCAGAGCCGGGCGCGCGTGTGGAGATGCATGTCTTCGTCTGTCTGCGGTGCCGGGCGAGCGTTGATCGGATGGTTTCTCGCACACCGAGGAACCAGAATCGTCCATTCTACGTGTGCAGCGAGAATGGGGTAAGAATCGGGGAAATTGCACCATTTTCGCGGTCGGGATCTTTGAGATATGGGTTGATCTGTTTCGTGTTCATGCAGGTGACATGCTTCTTTCTTTGGGTCGATGCTCTGGCCAATACTGTGATAAGTGAATTGCAAGAAGAGCATGAATAATGGTTGCGCATGCTGCCCCGAACCGCAGTGGCCGTAGCACGAGCTCCGGAAGAAGAGATGGAGGGCGAAGCACGCACTGACAGAGAGCTAGCTGTTGAGCTTAGGATGTTGAAGAAGAAGGTCAGGAAGCTTGAAGATCAAGCACTACCAATACCCATTTGCAAATACTTTTGGGAATTTGTAGGTATGGTAATCGCACTTGTTGTAATGTTGAAAATGTTTGGAAATTATGGAGGAATTTGTAATCTTGAAATTGTATGAGAAATTCACCTAGTTTAAATGTTGGTCAAAGTTGTTTAAATGTTGAAAAAAGAGAGAAGAAGTTACCAACATTTAAATATGTAGAAAAAGGAGAAGAAATGAGGAATTTAGAAACTTTTGATCAATGAAATGCACCTCTCTGCTTTGCCTTTCTATCAAAAAAGTTTGCACTTGGGCCAAATTCAGAGAGTAGAGCCAAGTGCAGGCTAGAATAATGGGCAACTGCATCCAATTCGGCCCATTCGGGGGTTCTCTTGCGTGTTTTTCTATTTTTTGTTCTGATTTAATTTAGGCAGTAAATCATAATGCTGAAACTTTTTGTGGAAGCTAATTGAATTATTCCAGAGCCAAACAATTAAGGTTAGAATTTTTTTGAATCTGTTAAATATTTAATAGAAATTTAAGTAATCCAATTCAAATACACCGTGATTTAAATCAAAGACCAAAATGTCATGGAAAATGTGCCTCAGCTCTTGTAGAGGTTTACACCTGGTGCCAAAATAAATGAACATTTTTTAAGGGCATTACATTGAGAAAACACTAATTTGTCTAAAAAATGAAGGGTGGAAAATGCACAAAAAATTGGTGCGTCTGGGACTCGAACCCAGGACCGCGTGGGTTTGTGGTGTTTAGGGCTGCGCTGGTAACCGCTAGGACAGATGGCAATACTTTGACATGGGTAGGGAAGGAAGGTATACATAGTGAGACTGTGAAATTTGTCAAAGAAAATTAGTGAGACCGTGAATGTTTGCACACGCGTGAGAGTGGTTTTCCTTTGTTTTGCACTGAAATTTTGGAGGGTTGGAAGGTTGAAAACGTATGTTTGCACTGCCACGTGGTTTTGGTTAGAGTGGCACTTGGTTTAGGGTTAGAGTGGCACTTGGTTTAGGATTTAAAGGGAATAAATTTGCATGTTAGTTCATGACTTATTTTTTTGAATGAAACGGAGGGCTTCTCACCCCCTCCGATTTTCATTAATGAAAACCACAAGTTCTCGAACTTCATGACTTGGTTTAGGGAAGAAATTATATGTTTGGGCATGAACATTTTTAGCACACATAGTAAACCCTAATAAATAACTTAGATAAGATGCAACACAAGTACCATTACAATAATAAGTTCACGGACAGTTCACAGACACATGACGGAACATGACACGACACGACATGACATAGAAAAGCAACAAATAAAAAATGAAACAGTCTTCATCTTGACCTCCTTCTTCCACTTTGGCCGTGCACGCCCCTTCAACACCGTCTTCATCTTCACACCTCCTCCTCCTCGTCGTAGGGAAGGGAGTGCATCCCAGCTGGAGTGGGGAAGATGCTCTCGTAGTTGGTGTAGATGTTGTAGACGGTGAAGAAGATGGCCTCACAGCTACACCAAAAGACTTGGCCGAGGAGCTCGCGCGCGTCAAACGGGTTGGTGAAGGTGACCGTGAGTAGTAGGAGGATGCCGCCGCGGTCACGAATCTCGTTGAGGGTGAACATCCTCGGCGAGCCCCATGGGAGGTGGGCATAGCCGGCTCTGAGGAAGGCGCGGGTGAGTTCGACGGAACCCCTCCACCTTGAAATAGCCCACACACGGAGCTCCCTCTCCACGAGCATGCCCGGCGGGTAGCGCAGCTCCGGCTGGACAGGTGGACGGCCGAAGGTCGGCCCG
This sequence comes from Triticum dicoccoides, assembly GCF_002162155.2. NCBI lineage: Eukaryota > Viridiplantae > Streptophyta > Magnoliopsida > Poales > Poaceae > Triticum > Triticum dicoccoides. The sequence goes on along the minus strand of NC_041381.1, from coordinate 645,713,307 downwards.
TTGAACTGCATGGTCTCGCTTGGGGAGGGCTCGGTCGATTGGGTGTTTGAAGTTGGAGAGAATGGATCGGATCTGGCTTATGGGTGGGAGAGGAAGATAGGCACCCCATTTATAGGCCCGTGGGTGGGAGAGGAAGAGAGAAAGGATGAGAATGGTGTGTGTGTGAATCCGAATGCGTGTGTGTTTCCGGACGCGTGTGTGTATCCGTTATGTTTTGCACTCTTAAATTTTTGCACAAAAACGATGCATGGGGCGCGTGCGTGCATTTGAATCACTGCATAGCTCTTTGACCGGACGGTGCATCTGACTCGCTGCCCTGAACCACCTAGTTGGCCTCGCTAGCCTAGCGCGCCTAGCGCGCCTCGCTCGCCTCGCTCGCTTGCATGCACGTCGCAGCCTCCCGCGCATTCAAACCCACATCGCTGCCTCCCATGCATGCAAGGCCTGGAAAGGCTGAGACAGGCTATTTACTGCAGTCTCAGGCCCAGACAACGAGACGGCCCAACGGTCCATCCAGCGCGCCCGGTATTTGTTTAAAAAAAGGGAATCTCCCAGCCAATCAGATTACATCTCGCGGATCGCCTCTCTCCTCCCCACAGATTCCTTCTAGAAGGGTTAGATCGACGGCCCTTGATCGCCGGTAGGGTTAGATGAATGGTCCTTGTTCAGTGCTAGGGTTAGCGGGGTTTGGGAGGGGTTTGGAGCAGTCAAAGCTATGTTTGACCAGAATTCAAATGAACGTAATAAATTAAATAAAAATCAGAAAAATAAAAAACATGTGCACAAAGTCTTCTTATGTCATATACCAACGATTTAAGTTGATAAACAAGGTTTACATACATTTAAACAATAAGTTCGTGTGTATTGTGTGATATCTCGACTATCTCAAACTCTCTTGTATGAAGTGAAGAGAAGTGTTTTGGGGGAATGAACATGAAAATTTCAAAAAACTCATTACAGCTTCATTTTAGAGTGACTAAGAAGGATCCAGGCTTAGTTTTTCATTTTGATGTTTAAATCTTGGTCAAAGTTAAGTTTGACCAGAATTCAAATGAGCAAAACAAATTAAAAAAATAAAAAAAATGGAAAAACCAGCGCACATAGTCCGTATATATAGAATATATGTTTAGGAAAGTTATTTGGCTGATTTAGACAAGGTCGAAAAAAACCTTGCTTAGAAATGAGGCCGTTTACCCTACCTTTGGACCCCTCATTTTAGCACATTTTTAATGAAAATTTCAAAAACCTCACCACAACTTCATTTTGGATTGACAAAGAAGGATCCAGGCTTAGTTCTTCATTTTGATGTTTTAGACTTGTTTAAATCTTGGTCAAAGTTAGGTTTGACCAGAATTCAAATGAGCAAAACAAAATTCAAAAAAATCAAAAAAAGGAAAAACCATGTGCTCATTCAAACATCATCCAAAAGATTTAAACATCATGTCAAACATAGTTCTAACATAGGTACAACATCATCCAATGGAAACACAACAATATTCATAATGTTTCATAATTATTCATATATAGCATTCGGGCTTCTGTCTGTTCCTTGCGCTTCTTGCCATCACTTTCCTACTCGTGCACCTTGTGCTCATTGCTTCTTCTCTTCTCCTCTTGGTGGTTGGTACCTTGCACGTCTTCTTCAAACCTATCATAGAGCTGTGCAAAACATAAAGGGTAATGAGATCATGTCAAGTGATAAATGTACAGTAGTATTTGACCCTTGCAAGATTTACATACCTAGCAGAACTCACAACAACAGAAGGTTGGTCACCATTTGGAGCCTCACTTGGATCATCATTTGGAGCCTCACTTGGATCACCATGATCATCATTTGGAGCCTCACCTGGATCACCATGATCACTATTTGGAGCCTCACTTGGATCACCATTTGGAGCCTCACTTGAATCATTATTTGGAGGATATTTTGGATCATCGTAAAAATCATGGGGTTGTTCACCATCATCATTTCGAACCTCGTAAAAATCCTCATCTGATGCAACCGGCTGTTGACCATCATTTTCATCATCTGTTGAGGCAACCGGCTGCTGACCAACATTTTCATCGAAGCCTTCATCAAAACTCTCTTCGAACGCTGGATCTACTATGTTATCACAATACTTACCGAAATGACTAAACCCACCACACCTTGTGCACTTACGCTTCCTCGCTCCAAGTCCATCTCATTTGCTGCGAGGTCTGATTCGACTCTTCCTTGGTCTACCTGCTGCTCTCTTCAGAACTGGAGTGCAAAGCTTGAATCCAGGGTCCACCATGTCCCATTGTTGTTTTCTATCCATAGCAGGCAAGGCATAAGCATATGTGGCTTTGAACCTTGCAAAAAAGTAGTAATCATGCACATACTGTTGTATGTTCCCTGCTGGACCTGGGAGAGAAGTGATGAAAAACAAGGCATGAATGCATGGCAACCCAGTTATCTGCCATTGCCTACAACTGCAAGTTGTAGCTTCTAAATCCACTAGATATCTCAATTCCCTCTTCTCTTTATCCAGATATGATATCTCTGCTGTGGTACCCGAGCAAAGAGTCATGTTCATTTCCAAGCCTGTTGTTTTCTGCTTCAGTTCATTCATCACGACAGGGATGATAATGTGGCCCATGAATTTTGCCTCGGCTATTCCTGCACAATAATGAAATTTCTGCATGTATTCTATCCTTATCCTGTCAAGAAAATCCACCACATAATGACCCTTTAGTTTCTGGATCGTTGAGTTGAAAGACTCTGCTAGATTATTGTGCACATAGTCAACTTTGCTCAGTTCCCTGAATTGGCTTCTGGACCATAACTTGGAGTGGTGTGTTTCCATGTATTCTTTCACTTTGGGATTCATGTATAACTGCCTCAAGTGGTAGTTGTGCTTCTTCACACTGCAAGTCAAAGATGCTGGCCATAAATTGTCAGTATACACCTTTCCTTTGAATTTCTTCATGAAATTTGCAGCAAGGTGACACATGCATTCCCTATGCTCTACTCCAGGGAACACATTGTCAACGGCCACTTCTAAACCTTTGCAGGCATCTGTGTGAATGACCAACCCATCGAGATGTGCAATAGCCTGACGCAGATTATGCAAAGACCAAGTCCATCTCTCCTCAGACTCTGTCTCCAGCACACCGCAGGCAACTGGAAATACAAAACTATGTGCATCAACTGCATAAGCTGCTACTAACTGTCCTTTAAACCTACTTGTCAGAAAAGTGGCATCAATAGCCAAATAAGGCCTGCAGCCTACCAAAAAACCCCGGTGACAAACCTCAAAGCAAACAAAAACCCTCCTAAAGCATTCCTTGGTCTTTGTCACTCCCCTGAATGTGTACTCCACGGTGTGGTGACCAATATCTACCATATTACCTAGGCTTTTCCTCTCCACTTCACCTTTGAATGAATACAACAATTGAAAACTTTCCTGCCAGTTACCATAAATAGAATCCATAGCATGTTGTTTACCATTGAACAACCTCATGTATGGTAAATCTATCTTGAACTTATCTTTGATGTTCTTCTGCAATTCCTTTGGACCCACTTGCTGGTTTTCTTTCACCCACTTCTTTACTTCTTCTGCCACCCATCTTGACTTGGCTCTACTGATTGTATCCTTCCTAAGGGTTGATTCCTGGCATGTGTGCTTAAAAGGGTTCACTTTGACATGAACATTCGTGCTATTTCGCATTTTAGATGCGAGCAGCCTCCATGGACAACCCTCGGTCGGACAGTGCACTCTGTAATGTACTTGATCGCTCTTGTCAACTTTGAAAGTACGTTCTACCTTGATGCAGTATGTCACAAGTGCATTTCTACACTCATTCATGGATGCAAAAACTGTACCTTCTTCCATATGAGGGTTCAAAGGGTCCCATTCAACAGCTGCAAGGTCTTCATCCTCACCCACCGCGTCATCATCGACACGGACTGCATTGTGAGCCTCATCTTGGTTATCAGCCCGAGGCGCCCGTCATAAATTCTGAATAACATCAGAATATAGCTTCTCTTCATCAACACCAGAATTGTAGTCATCAGGCTCCACTTCAAGGGGGACCCTACTGCTGTTGCCCTCACTTGTCAAGCCACCATGTCGCCGTGCACTAATTGAACAGTTCTGGCTAGAGATGCCATTACGACGACTTGGTTCTCCCTGAGATGTTGCACCCATCATCCTAGGTCCAAATGCCTGCTCAAGCACATCAACTTGCAGCCTCACATGAAAATTATCTTTCTCTTTATGCCTAACAAACATGGTAGCTAGCTCTTCATCATTACTAACTGTCACCCATTTCTTTTCCCCATCATAGTATCTGTATACCACTTCATCAAGCAAACCCCAAGGATATTGGCTACAAATTACCTCCCCAAATTGTCTGAAACTCCAATTACTAGCCATTGGCAACCGATAATCAAAACCTCATTGGTATTTCTTCTTATCCTTTGCATCAAACGTGTACCGGTCCCTTCTAATGTGCATCAAGAAAACAAACCGCAACTCCATCCTAACCGGCGAAAAACAGAGACGCAATCAGCACACTAATAGGGCAAACCTACTCGAATCGAGTGTTCAAATGCACAACTAAGCTCAATCTAAATAGGAGGCGAGACTTACCCCTCGGGAACCCAGTCGTGGACGCGACAGATCTCCGGCCCGATGCCTGCCTCGCCAAATACTCCAGGGTCACTGCTGCTCGCCATTTCGCCCTAGGGTTCTTCCTCCTAGTTCAAATAGCTCCAGCAGCCCCCCCACCTTTGAGCGCTCCGGCCGGGCGCAAGGAAGGAGGTCGCGCCGCGTGTCGAGCAGGTGGAGGGCACCCCACCCATGGCGTCGCAGGAAGGTGGTGGGCATCGCAGGTAGCCGTGGAGCATAGGCGCATGACGGTAGCGGTGGAGTAGGTTGTGCAGCTGGTGGCAGGGCAGGTGCTGGCCTGGCGCAAGTGGCGGCGGCGGCACAGGGCAGTCGGCTGGCGGGGAAGTGGATGGGCAGAGTGAGCTACGAATGATTCTGGGATTTAGTTGCACGGGCCTACATGTCACCTCCGGACCCACATCCACGCGGTCCCACGTGTAAGCTCCGGACCCACAACCACTAATGCTGGCGGACGGAATGGACTCAAATATGGCCGTTTGGCCTTGTCATAGTAGCTGCATGGACTAGGCGCGAAACTGAGCATAATTTGCATCTGAGGGCAAAACTGTGCATAGAGACACCACTGAGGGCAAAAGGATAATTAACCCAAAGAAATAACATTCACTACTGGAAACTGGGAATTTGCCATCAACCAGCTCTTTGCCATCTGCCAGCTGATGGCAAAGAACGTCTTTGCCATCTGCTTATAAAAAATAGATGGCAAAGAACTGACAGACGGCAAAGAACATGGTTGCCATCAGCCAATTCTTTGCCATCTGCTAGTGGATGGCAAATAATCTTTGCCATCTGCCAGCAGATGGCAAAGAGGTGGGTAGGGTCCAGTGCTGTAACGGCCTATCAACCCACCTCTTTGCCATCTGCCAGCAGATGGCAAAGAATCTTTTCCGTCTATTGGCATATGGCAAAGAAGTGGGTGGGGCCCAATGGATAACGGCGCTGTAACGGCCCAGTAGCCCCACCTCTTTGCCATCTGCCAGCAGATGGCAAAGGCCCATATCTTTGCCATCAGCCAGCGGCTGGCAGATGGCAAAGAGGTCGGACTATCTCCTCCCCCCTCTTCTTCTAAAAAAAATTCTCCTCCCCTCTCTCCCAGCCCGGCCCCACCCCTCTCTCTCTCCCCACCTCACCCACCCACCACTTGTCTAAAAAAATGTCTGCCCCCAAACCGCACCCGCGCGCCCCAGCCGGACAATCCCAGTGCGCC
>NC_041381.1:645701116-645707353 GCF_002162155.2 Triticum dicoccoides | reverse complement strand
CCCGTCCCTCCACCGCAGCCCGTCCCAGCACCACCGCCCGTCCCTCCACCGAGCCGGCCCTCCCTCGCCCCTCCCCGGCCATCGCGGCCCTCCCGGCCACCATGGCGTGCCCCACGGCCCGCCCCTCCACCGAGCCAGGCCACGGCGCCGCCCCTTCCCGCGGCCCTCCCCTCCACGGCGGCATGGAGATTCAGGTATCCTTTTTTTCCGCTGAAGATTCAGGTATCCTTGTTCAAACTATACCACAACAAACTACACCTGGTACTTTCGTATGGGGTGGGGCTGCGAGTGCATGGAACGGTGGCTCAGCTCGGCTCATCCGGCGGGAAGGAGTGAGAGGGACATATGAGCTGGTTGTTTCTTCCTCTGGGCTCCTGATGGGATGGCCCGTATGTTAGCTAGCTGAGCATGTTGATCAGCTCCGTCCACCTGGCGTGTGCTTGCACTGCTAGAATATGTGTCTTCTACACCGTGTGTGTGTGGCCGTTCTTGGTGCATGGCCGAATAGTTGCATAAAATGGCTAGCTAACTAGGAAAGCACACGTGTGTTTGCAGCTGCTAATGGTTTTACCTAGCTAATTTTGAGTCGCTGAAAACAGGATAGCCAAACAGGTTGGCTGTATTATCAATACTACAAAATATTCTGTTAGGTTAAAACCGTGGTATTTCATACCTGCAGGCTAAATTACTGTAGTTTTTTGATACAAAGGTTTTTGGGATAGTTTGCTATCAAACACATCCTGAGTGTTTGAACGCATCAATATTGTGTTTTGCGGCCACAACCAAACATGTCACAGTAATCTCAATACTTCAACATACTTTGGTATGTCAAAACTGTGGTATCTGGTACCCACTGACAAAAATATTGTGGTTTTCAATACTTCAGTTTTTTTAGTACTTTGCTACCAAACATAGTATTCTCATAAAAAAAGAGGTTCAGGGTTCTTTTTTTTGTACAGAGATAATACCATGGTTTTGCAAATAATGCAGTATTAAAAACATAGTTTCTAGTGGCAGCCAAACACCACATTGTAATTAAAACTATGGTAATCTGAAAAACTGCAGTATTCTCAGAATACTTTAAAAATACTAAGCTAACAAACGGGGCCTAAGGCTTAGTTTGGCAACAAAGTTTCTAGAGAACCATGGTAATTGAAAACCACTATATTCAGATGTGTACACAATGAATACTACAGTTTCTTTAAACCATGGTTTTTCTCAGTTTTACCAAAACTACCTTGGTGTTTGGCTGGTGTTTCGCCGGGGTGGTTTTTTTTGGACACACAAGTGTCCTCTATTTATTTGTCAGGAAATGTGAATGATACCGAATTGGAAAACAATCAAGTACTAAATAGACACTCCCTATTTATTTGTGAATTATGAGTTAGGTCATATATTTTCCAATTTTGTTATGAAAAACATCATATATATTTGCGTTGATCGGGTGGATTTAAATGTGCAGTTATTTCATCGCTGTGAGAGTCTGGTGTTCAACGACCTCCCCGTACGTTCGACGAGCTCCGCCCCTGCGTTCGTGGGTGAGCACAAATGACATCTCCTCCTCTCCCCCTTCGTTTGCTCTGTTCCGGTCTTTGTGTCGATGAAACTTGCTAGCTATAGGTGTATTCAATCATCAGTATGCGTGACCACTATGCGTCTCCCGTTCGAAAGGGTTACATCTATAAATATGCATTCATTTGCATATTTATAACCGTATTTCTTTTGAATTGTCCAACGTTATCCATGGACAGCCCGGGTATGTGTAGATTGGGTTCGTTTTCCCATATGCTCTGCTCCGGATCCGATGCAGAATTTCATCAGTGCCTCTCTGTTGTTCTCCGGGTACACATCCTCTCTGCTTATTGCCGAGACGTGTATTAGGAGAACAGCGGAGAGGTGCTGCCAAAATTTTGTGTCGGATCCGGAGCAGAGCATGGGAAAATGAACCCAATCTACACATACTCGGGTGGGATTAGGACCTATCTTTACCTATTAGCGTCTAGGTTGCATGGACGTAATAAAACTGAGAAACTCTATTAACTGATGAATATGGTTTGCTGAGTTATGTATGTCTTTCTTGTGTGTCCAGTAGCTAGGCAAGATGAGTGATCGTGCGTGGATGTACACCGGTCACCCTAGTCAGAAAGACATGACCCCTGAATGGATGACAAAAACCAAGGGGTTTATCAGAGCCGCATTTGCAAATGGACAGAAAACAACCTGGTACCCCTGTTTCGAGTGCGACAACTATCGTAAGATGTCAGAGTTTGAAATGATCAAACACCTGCAGAAGTGGGGTTTTACGCCCGGTTATACGATGTGGACATTTCATGGTGAGTCTGCCCAACGTTCCAGAGCTGAGGAGGGTCGTCGTCGCACCGACGAGCATGGTACCGGGATGGAAGACATGGTGCAAGACTTTGATGATGCTCGGGATTCGGACGATGAGATGGAGGAATCTGCAAAGGCCTTCAATGATATGTTGGAGTCTTCGAAGCGTCCTCTCCATGAGCACACCGAGCTTTGTCAGTTGGATGCCATCGCACAAGTAATGGCTCTGAAGGCTCAATTCAACTTGGGCAGAGAATGCTATGACGCGATAGTGACACTATTTGGACGCTTTCTACCCAAAGGCCATATAATGCCTGCAAACCTGTACCAGTCGGACAAAATCCTCCGTGTACTTAAGATGCCCTATGAGAAGATAGATGCCTGTGAGAATGGATGTGCCTTATTTAGGCTCCAGTATGCGGACTTGAACTATTGTGCCATTTGCATGTCTTCCAGGTATGTTGAGGTAGACAACGGTATGGGTGAGAAGAGTCAGACCAAAATCCCCATTAACGTTCTTCGGTATATGCCAATCATACCAAGACTTCAACGTCTATTCATGGTTGAAGAGATGGCCAGACAGATGACATGGCACAAATTGGGCAAAAGAACCGAACGGGATGCAGATGGGAATCTGATGATGGTACACACATCGGATGGTGCTGCATGGAAACACTTCGATGCATTGCATGATGAAAAAGCGGCAGATCCAAGGAATCCTCGAGTAGCCATCAGCACGGATGGGTTCAATGTGTTTGGTATGATGGCAGCCCAATACAGTTGTTGGCCTGTATTTGTCATTCCACTCAATCTCCCCCCCGGACAGATTATGCAAAGAAAGAACATTTTCCTGACGTTGATAATTCCGGGGCCCAACTATCCGGGGAAGAATATGAATGTGTACATGCAGCCACATAAGGATGAACTGCAAGAAGCTTGGAATAATGGGATCAAGACATACGACGCCGCTACAAAAAAACTTCCTAATGCGTGTGTGGTACATGTACTCAATGCATGACTTTCCGGCGTATGCGCTATTCGTTGGCTGGTGTGTGGATGGAATGTTCCCGTGCCCCACATGCAAGGCAACTCTTGAGTTTCGTCGGCTGTAGGCGGGTGGCAAGTTTTCTTGCTTCGACATGCATAGACAGTTCCTGGATCCTCACCAAAAGTTCAGAAAATACAAGAAGAACTTCATCAAAGGTAGAGATGTCAAAAACTCTGCACCACCTGCATTGACAGGCCAACAGACCCTGGATCAGTTAAACGCTCTTGAGCCGGATCCAGAGCGTCCAGGGTATTTCAAGGGGTATAATACGGAACACGCCTGGAGCCACAAGATATGCTTGTGGGATCTGTCGTACTTCAAAGACCTCCTTTGCCCACACAACATCGACGTGATGCACACTGAAAAGAATGTCGGCGAGGCCCTCTTTGGTACATTGTTCTGCATAGAGGGAAAAATGAAGGATAATCCTAAGGCCAGAGTCGATCAGGAGGCTCTATGTGATAGACCGCTACAAAACATGAAACAACCAAAAGGAAAGAAGAACTGGGCGAAGCCAAAGGCATGGTTCAATCTTGGAAGGCCGGTTATGAGGGAAATACTCCTGTGGGTGAAAAAGGATTTGATGTTCCCCGATGGGTATGCATCGAATCTAAAGAGGGGAGCGAGCCTTGAAAAATTGAAAATATTTGGTCCCAAGAGTCATGATTGGCACATATGGCTTGAGCGGGTAATGCAGGTGATGTTGCGTGGCTTTATCCCTGAGGATGAATGGCTAGTACTGGCAGAGCCGAGCTATTTCTTCCGTGTTCTATGTGCGAAAGAATTATTGCCTAGCTTGCTAGAAGAAATGGAAGAGTTGGCGCCGGAGTTGATCTGCAAGTTGGAGAAGATCTTTCCACCTGGCTTCTTTAATCCAATGCATCATTTGATTTTGCATCTCCCGACCGAGGCACAATTGGGGGGGGGGGCCCGTGCAGAATCGTTGGTGCTACGCAACTGAGAGGATGCAAAAGACGCTTCGAGCAAAATGTAAAAATAAACGTCGAATTGAAGCATCGATGGCCGAGGCATTCATTACTGAGGAGGCGGCAAACTTCTGACAGCACACTACAAAGCCAAAAATCGTCATTTGCATAATCCGAAGACTCGGTACAATGTTGGCGACCCTAAAAAGGGTGGATCCAACCTCAGCCTATTCAAAGGGAAGCTCGCACCAGCCGGTGCTTATACTCCCTTATTGTTGGATAACAACGAATGGCGGACCATTACGTTGTATATCTTGAACAATCTAACAGAAGTGCGGCCGTACATCGAGTAAGTTCTCGGTACATTGTTTCGCAACCTCTACTTCATTTGAACTGCTCTTATTCCTGGATATTTGATACAGTCGATACGTCGCCAAATTCTCGTATGGAGCGGTTATCCAAAAGGATTTCGTCGAAGAGTATGAGCTTCTGGCAATGCATGGAGGCGGCTATCCTGGTTTCATCTCTTGGTTCAAACAAACGGTAATTTCCATTAGACCATTTCATTTCTTCTTCTAATTTCTGGCTAATGCAACAATCCTTTCGTATTAAACTTGTAGGCTAGTTCAGAGTCTATGGACGCCGAATTGAGACAAGTCACTAATCGTTTTGAATATAAGGTCCATTCATTTGACAAATACGACATCAACGGGTATCGCTTTCGTACCTATGGCAAGGAGCTATCTATGGCCGATCGAAATTCTACAAATTGTTGTGTCTCTGCTATCGGCGAAGGAGGTACCGAGTATTATGGAAGAGTTGAAGCAATTTATGGACTTCTATTCTATGGTGCAAACCCACCGAACGTCGTAGTCTTGAAATGTCATTGGTTCCAGCCAAAAGAGACTAGAAGGACTCATGAACATCTAGGGCTAGTCGAAATCAAACAAAGCACCCATTTGGATGTTCCCGATGTCTATATTACGGCTCAACAGGCAACCCAAGTTTTCTATCTACCGTGGGCCTGCCAAAGTGATCCAAATCTCGAAGGTTGGGATGTCGTTTATGAAGTGCCACCACGTGTTAGACCACCTCCCCCCAATGAAGAGGATTATGAACCTCACGTTAATCCAGACACATATGAAGGAGAATTGTTCCAAGAAACACGTCTTTCCAAAAAACGTTTCAAGAACCGCTCACCTCATAACATTCAAGTAGATAGCGGCAGTGAATCCGAGCCTGAGCAGGAACAAGAAGAGCCGGAACAAGAAGAGGTTACTGCTGCGGATGACCTGTCAATGCTTGACCGATTACATGCAGGAGGCCTTCCAGATGTTGATGAATTTATTGATGATGATGATGATGAGCACGTCATTACTGATAGTGATGAGGATGATGCATTTATTGACCCCGAAGCATATACAGACGATGATGATGCATTTATTAATGATGACGATGAAGATTAATATGATAGTTCATGTCAGGTATTCCATTATTATTATATACATATATATTATTAATTAGTTCAAGTTTTAATCTAGCTAGCTCTAAAATGAGCTATACTTAGCATTTATTCCTCCAAAATGAATTTGTATGCTTAGCTAGCTCAAAAATGACATAACAACCTTAATTAGCTCAAAAATGACTTTAACCTAGGATAGCTCTAAAATGAGCTATACTTAGCATTTATTCCTCTAAAATGAATTTATATACATATTATTATTCATGTCAGGTATTCATTTTTTTATGTTGTACTAATTTCGTTTACTCTTTGTCATTCCAGGTGTTGACAGATGGTGGGTGCGGGTCGAGAGCGCTCCGGGGATCCTACCTCGGCGCGTGGTGGGAGGGGTAGTTCCATCCCCCCCCCCATAGCCTCCGGAGAGCGCTAGATCTCAGTTTGCAGAGTCCAGCGACAGTCGCTTCTTCTTC
>NC_041381.1:645692350-645700704 GCF_002162155.2 Triticum dicoccoides | reverse complement strand
GTGGACGTGGCGTCGGGAGAGGTAGGAAGGCTGCTACGCCTTCCTCGCCGCCACCCCCAGCTGAGTCACCCGACCACAGGGCTGCTCCGTCTGAGATCGAGCCATCTGAGGTGGACCCGTCTATGGCAGACGCACCTACGGCCGACGAGCCTCGGGCCGACGACGAGCCTCGGGCCGTAGAGCCTCGGGCTGCCGAGTCTTCGCCCCACGAGACTCCGGAGCTCAGACGGGGTCACGCTGATTCGGAGCCGAGCCCATGGGAGGACTAGACGGAGTCGAGTGCACATGGTTGTGTTCAGGGTGGAGACTATAGTCCTGATAGCTGTAGCGAGGGTGAGTGGGTTGAGGGGCGCAAAGTCTACCAGCATGGTCGTACAAAGCTCCCGCCCACCCCGGCGACCCCCGACCAGAGGTGGTTGATTGCGCCTAACAGGGAGAAGTAAGTGCATTTACTCTTTTTTTAACATTTTGCCTTGACGTTTCTTCGAATATCTAATGCGTTGGCCTTGTCATACTGCAGTTCTTGGACACACGAAGATGGTGTCCGCAGGCCCAACACTGTCCTTGGTGTGATTTGTCGCCAGTGCTTCCTGGGGTGGGTCACGTTGCCCGGTGAGGGCCAGGTTCCAGAGCTAGAAATGACCTGGGAGCATTACTTGGCTGCCCCGGCCCCGTCGGAGCATAGGGTCGGCGATGTCGAGTGCGACACGGTGGCCGACATTGTGATCGCCACGTTTTGGGTAATTTCTCCTTTGCCATTTACGTTGTGTTTTCTTCTTTGATTGCATACCTTCTACATGTGTTTTATTGTTTGATTGCAGACCTTCTAATCCGTGTTTTCTTGTTTGATTGCAGACCTTCTACAGGTGTGCTGAGGGATAGGAGGAGGCCGCGGCTCGGGTTATTGACGCCGAGTGCAGGCGCCTACTTGGAAACTTTTGGCACGAGGCTCGGACGCAGGCTGTTCGAGACTACTTAGCACAGACAGGTATTAGGAGGAGAAAAGAGAAGTGTCGGGACAAGTATCTGAGTAAGGAGAAGTACATGAAGGTAAGTACCTATTCTTAAGGCCTTGTACATAGTTTCCTTGATTTGATTCGTAGGCGTAGCGCTCAAATTTCTCTTGCTTAACTTAGGTGCCTCCGAGATGGTGTGCGGACAAGATGGACTGCTGGGAGGTGTTGGTGGATGAGTGGTGCTCTCCCCAATGGCGCGTCGTCCACAACATAGGAAAGGAGAAGCGTTTCAAAATGAAAGGTGTGCCACACCATCTAGGCAGCATCGACCTACATGGGTACGGGAAAAACTGGGTATGTGTGGTTTGCTTCATGATTCATGCAAATTCATTCTTTGTGCTAGCTTGAGTCCTTAACTAATACTCTGTTCCTCTCTTTTAGTCAAAACACAACAAAGCTCCAGTGCTAGAGCTGTTCGACCTCTATGGCATGTCCAATATTGCACCGTACAAGAAGGCCAAGGCATTCTCTGAGTCTGTCCTCGAAAATGCAAAGAACTTCAGCAACAAGGCCACCCACCACAAGATGGTGCAGTACGTTAAGCAGTGGAAGGCGAGGAAAGGGCCGGATTTTAACCCGAGCCGGCCTCTTGATCTAGAGCTGGTGATGATATCTGGTGGCGGGAGGTCCCATGGCTCGTTAGCCATTGGTAATGGACTGATACGTTGTAGTAGCACTCTCCCGCAAATCAAGAAGCGCCAGACCAGCTCTGATCCTGAGATACCGCCTCGTTTACGACTAGTGGAAATCGAATTCCAGGTTTGTTAATTATACAGACTCAGTAGCCTTTCCTCCATTACATTGTGTTTGCGGTCGTCGATGATTACAATGCTAACGAGTGGTGTTGCAGGCTGCTATTGAGGCAGAGAGAGTGAAGACCCAAGCTGCTTTTGAGGAGAGGGACCGGCAGGCGGCGGAGAGGGATAGGGAGAATGAGGAGAGGACGGCTAGGCTGTTGGAGGAGGAGAGGAACCGGAACGACTTGGCTAACCGGGCCATGTACGAGCTCTTCGTGGTAAGTTTCTTCTGCATATTAGCTAAATCATGCACGCAATGTTCCTTTCATTAGTAACTAATATGACTGACTCGTCAAAACCAAATGTGCAGTCCATGTGCGAGAAGAACGGCCAGACCCCTCCGCCGATGCCAGTCATTGCTCCGGCGAGCATGGTGAGTTTCATTTGAACGGTCATTAGTTACTAGTCTTCACATTTGAGTTGCATCATGCTAACGATACATTGGAAATAATCTTTGGTGCAGCGTAACTCCCGACAAGCATCAACCGATCCTTCTTCGTCTGCCACTGGCGCGACCGGTCCTACACCTATACCTACACCTACACCTCCGTGATGACGGTAAGTGTCCCAAGTGTTTTGCTTAATAGAGTTTTGTTGTGATGCCATGTTGTATCTACACATATCGTGCACAATGTGTGTATGTTTGAAATGCATTGTATGTGTGGGATTCGACACCTAGTCGTGTGCCTTTGGTAGCCTTCCATACAGGGAAATGCCTCCTAGTGCTTCCACTAAGCCATGGTAGTTCGCTACTACTCCGGAACACATGGATTGACCAGCATGTGTCCTTCTTTGCTCCTGTGTCTGCCCCTACTGGGAAATGTCACGCGGTGTATCACCGAAGTCCTTGTAGCTTGCTATGACTTGGTTGCCCTCGCTGATGACCGACACGTGCATTGCTGGGTCATGTATGCCTCTCCCTGTACGTTTGTGCCACCTTGGTTCTATGACTAGTCATGTCGGCCCGGGTTCTCTGCCATATGGATACTAGCGACATAATCATATACTTAGCATTCGTTCCTCCAAAATGACTCAATATGCTTAGCTAGCTCAAAAATGACATAATAAGCTTAATTAGCTCCAAAATGACATATTTAACCTAGGATAGCTCTAAAATGATATAATATGCTTAAGAAATGACATATTTTAGGTCCTAAATGACTTCATATGCTTAGCTAGCTCCAAAATGACATAATAACCTTACTTAGCTTCAAAATGACCTATTCAACCTAGGCTAGCTCTAAAATGACCTATACTTAGCATTTTTTCCTCCAAAATGACTTAATATGCTTATCTAGCTCAAAAATTACATAATAAGCTTAATTAGCTCCAAAATGACCTATTTAACCTAGGATCGCTCTAAAATGACCTATACTTAGCATTTTTTCCTCCAAAATGACTTAATATGCTTAGCTAGCTTCAAAATGACCTATACTTAGAATCTTTTCCTCCAAAATTAGTTAATATGCTTAACTAGCTCTAAAATGACATAATGTGCTTAAGAAATGACATAGTTTAGCTCCTAAATGACTTCACATGCTTAGCTAGCTCCAAAATGACATAATAAGCTTAATTAGCTCCAAAATGACATATTTAACCTAGGATAGCTCTAAAATGACCTATACTTAGTATTTTTCCTCCAAAATGACTTAATATGCTTAGCTAGCATAAAAATGACCTATTTAACCTAGGATAGCTCTAAAATGACCTATACTTAGCATCTTTTCCTCCAAAATGACTTAATATGATTAGCTAGCTCTAAAATGATATAGTATGCTTAAGAAATGACATATTTTAGCTCCTAAATGACTTCATATGCTTAGCTAGCTCCAAAATGACATAATAACCTTACTTAGCTTCAAAATGACCTATTCAACCTAGGCTAGCTCTAAAATGACCTATACTTAGAATGTTTTCCTCCAAAATGACTTAATATGCTTAGCTAGCTCAAAAATTACATAATAAGCTTAATTAGCTCCAAAATGACCTATTTAACCTATGATAGCTCTAAAATGACCTATACTTAGCATTTTTTCCTTCAAAATGACTTAATATGCTTAGCTAGCTTCAAAATGACCTATACTTAGAATTGTTTCCTCCAAAATTAGTTAATATGCTTAACTAGCTCTAAAATGACATCATATGCTTAAGAGATGACATAGTTTAGCTCCTAAATGACTTCACATGCTTAGCTAGCTCCAAAATGACATAATAAGCTTAATTAGCTCCAAAATGACATATTTAACCTAGAATAGCTCTAAAATGACCTATACTTAGCATTTTTCCCCCAAAATGACTTAATATGCTTAGCTAGCTTAAAAATGACCTATTTAACCTAGGATAGCTCTAAAATGACCTATACTTAGCATCTTTTCCTCCAAAATGACTTAATATGATTAGCTAGCTCTAAAATGATATAGTATGCTTAAGAAATGACATATTTTAGCTCCTAAATGACTTCATATGCTTAGCTAGCTCCAAAATGACATAATAACCTTACTTAGCTTCAAAATGACCTATTCAACCTAGGCTAGCTCTAAAATGACCTATACTTAGCATTTTTTCCTCCAAAATGACTTAATATGCTTAGCTAGCTCAAAAATTACATAATAAGCTTAATTAGCTCCAAAATGACCTATTTAACCTCGGATAGCTCTAAGATGACCTATACTTAGCATTTTTTCCTCCAAAATGACTTAATATGCTTAGCTAGCTTCAAAATGACCTATACTTAGAATCTTTTCCTCCAAATTAGTTAATATGCTTAACTAGCTCTAAAATGACATAATATGCTTAAGAAATGACATAGTTTAGCTCCTAAATGACTTCACATGCTTAGCTAGCTCCAAAATGACATAATAAGCTTAATTAGCTCCAAAATGACATATTTAACCTAGGATAGCTCTAAAATGACCTATACTTAGCATTGTTTCCTCCAAAATGACTTAATATGCTTAGCTAGCTTAAAAATAACCTATTTAACCTAGGATAGCTCTAAAATGACCTATACTTAGCATCTTTTCCTCCAAAATGACTTAATATGCTTAGCTATCTCTAAAATGACATAATATGCTTAAGAAATGACATATTTTAGCTCCTAAATGACTTCACATGCTTAGCTAGCTCCAAAATGACATAATAAACTTACTTAGCTCTAGAATGACCTTAGCATGTTTTACACCAAAATGACTTAGTATGCTTAGCTAGCTAAAAAATGACATAATAACCATACTTAGCTCCAAAATGACCTATTTTACAGATATAAGTTGCATCATAATAATCTTCACATTTTAGTTGCATCATAAATAATCTTCTTCTTCTAGTCTTCTTCTTCTAACTTTCTTCTTTCCCATTTTATAGATTTGCTTAAGATCACGGAAGCTTGGGTTGATGGAGTGCTTGTATTTAGTTTTTGTTTTGACCTTGTGAAACTTGCTACCTATGGATGAAACTGTGTAATATTGATAAAACTATGTATATGTACGGATGAAACTTGCTACTATTGGTAACATGTGTTGGATACATATGTGTTCATGACTATTGGTAATATGTGTTGAATATGCTATATTGGTCATATAAATACATTTGTGTTTGATTTCTGTGAAAATGAATTGATATAAGAAAAAACAAAATTAAATGGGGCAATATAGTCACTTTGCCATCTGCTGGCAGATGGCAAAGAGCTTTGCCATCAGCTGGCAGATGGCAAAGAGGCCACGTGTCATCTACATGTAACATTTGGGCTGGCCTATTTGGGATCTTTGCCATCTGACAGCAGATGGAAAATCTCTTTGCCATCTGCTGGCATATGGCAAAGCATGCAGCCTTTGCCATCTGCTGGCAAATGGCAAAGAGCCTGCAGCCTTTGCCATATGCTGGCAGATGGCAAAGAGCATACAGCCTTTGCCATCTGCTAGCAGATGGCAAAGTATGCCGTTAGCCTTCTAACGGAGCTAACCCTGTTAAGAGGCTTTGCCATCTGCCAGCAGATGGCAAGGCCACAGGCTCTTTGCCATCAGCCAGCAGATGGCAAAGAAGCCTTTACCGGCAGGGTTTCAGACAAACTGTTTGCCATCTGCTGGCAGATGGCAAAGCCTTTGCCATCCGCCGACCATGCCTTTGCCATCTGCCATGGCAGATGGCAAAGTGGCAGATTCCAGTAGTGATTAATAACAAAGAAGTACATTAAGCATACAGAAAAGAACATTAATTACAGAACTTACATTTTCTCGACCCACTCTGTTGTCACTTGATTCTGATGAAAAAACCCACCATACATCCACTGATTATCTGCCATCTCTGCTTTATTGGAAGCCACACAACAAAATCAACGATTCATTTAAATTATTCAAATCAATATATTATTTTTTAAAGTGTTGATGAGAAACGACATTTAATTCACCTACATCTCTAATAGGTAAAGATGGGTCCTAATCCCAACCGAGAATGTGTAGATTGAGTACGTTGTCCATGCTCTACGCCATTCCGAGACAAAATTTCGGCAGCACCTCCCTGTTGTTCTCCAAATACATGTCTCGGCAAAATGCCGAGAGAATGTGCATCCAGAGAACAACAGGGAGGCGCCACCGAAATCCTGTCTCGGAACGGGGTAGAGCATGAACAACGTACCCAATCTACACATCCTTGGGCTGTCCGTGGAAAGTGCTGGACAATCCGAAAGAGCTGTGGTGATATATATGACATTGAATGCATATTTAACGATGCAACCCTTTCAGACGGGAGACGCCTAGGTTACGCGACTTGATGTGAAAATGAAATCTAGTGACATGGAAAAACAGTGGGTAGGAGGTGAGGGCGGATTCGTAGCTCACCCTCTGCTGTAAAGGTAGTAGTCGAACAGGTGCAGGATCACGGTCCAAAAACCCAGACGATGAAGGCTCCAGGGAGATGAAATACCACAAAGCCTGTAAATTTTACCGAGTCAAAAAATTTGAGGGCATCACATCACATAAAGCATTGACACTACAAACTATGAAAAAAAATCATATTGCTAATGACATCTAGTCAAGGTTTTAGATCATCATGATACTTCAAATCCTAATTTTCATCAAGTGTCAAATTTTGTTCTTCAACTTTTTTTAGCAAGATCATCATGATAAAATAACTACTCATTAGATACCAATTTTGTCAACATCACAAAATGAAACTATATCTATTTGACAACATCCCAAATATACCAATTTTGTTTCAAAGTTTTTTAGCGCATCTCACACTATTTGACAACATCACTAACTTGACCAAAGACAAAACTAACCAATATACATCAATCCATCCATTCATCCATATTTCAAAACACATGCATCTATCACATAACAAGAAGTAAAAAATGCAAAAAAATGAAAAAAAAAAAAGCTCACCGGCGGGCGACGTTGGCGCCGGTGCGGTGGGCGAGCAGGGGGCGGCGATGGAGGAGCTGGTGAGGAAGGAGTGGCTGGGGACGGGAGGGCCGGGGCCGGCCGGAGAAGCAGGGGCGCCCGGCAGGAGCCGCGGCCGGCGTGCGGTCGGGGGGAGGCCGGGGCGGCGATGGGGTCGAGGGAAGGCCGGGGCGGCAGCACGGTCGGGGAAGGCCGGGGCGACGATGGGTGGAGACGGCGGCGGGGGCGGCAGGGGTTGGGGTGGAGTGTGGCGACGGCGGCGGCACGGGGCTGGGCAGAGTGCGGCACCGACGAGGGGGCGGGGTACACTGGGCGATGGCAGGGGCGGGGCCGAATGTGGCAGCGCCGGCACGGGTCAGGCTGGGGACATGCGGGACGGGGTCGGGAGAGATGAGAGGAATGAGTTGACGGGGGCGCCCGGCGGATGGATAAGGTGAACTATGCCGACGGCTGCTAAGCGGTCGGCATAGGTGAAGACGCCACATGGCACCTATGCCGACGGCTTAGCCGTAGGCATATATATATTTTTAATTTTTTTAATTTTTTTATTAGCAACAAATTTAAAATTTTAAAATAAGTCCACTACTAATTTCATAAAATCTAGTAGTCTAACCCAGCACAAGACCCTACCCAAGGCTGCCGACACGGTCGTTTCCCCCCTCTGGTGTGGTCCACGGCCATCAGGGGCTAGCTATTCCTTCACGACTCGTAATTTTATCGTGCTCTGAGTCTACAATAATATTCATGCCGCACCGTTACCGCAGACATCCATGAGCAACGTCCGGGGCAAACCCACTCCAAAAACCCTTTCGAGCAGACCCGACGCGTTTGTTTCCCCCTCCAAGGTGCCGGCGGCGGCGCCGTCCGTGAGGGGGGCCACACCCCGGAGACGCATGCCGCCTCTTCGGACATACCAGAACACCACCCCGCATGTATGAGGGGCCGGTGCAACGCTCCGGTGGCATTGCTACCCCCAGGGCCCCCGTCATGCCTAACCCTGGAGCGGTTGACCACGAGATCTAGCCCTTTGACTTCCCACGGATGGGCTTTGACTAGTGGATCTCTCCACCCGGTTGTGTCAGGTCAGCCCAGAGGGACACCCGGGAGCAACATCCGGGCCAAACCCACAGCTACATCCCCTTCGT
>NC_041381.1:645684425-645692234 GCF_002162155.2 Triticum dicoccoides | reverse complement strand
GCCGTCCGTGAGGGGGGCCACACCCCAGAGACGCATGCCACCTCTTCGGACATGCCACAACACCACCCCGCATGTATGAGGGCCCGGTACGACGCTCCGGTGGCATTGCCACCCCCAGGGCCGCCGTCTCGCCTAACCATGGAGCAGTTGACCACGAGATCTAGACCTTTGACTTCCCACGGACATGCTTTGACCAGTGCACCTCTCCACCCGGTTGTGTCAGATCGGCCCATAGGGACACCCGGGAGCAACATCCAGGCCAAACCCACAGCCACATCCCCTCCGTGTAGACCCGACGCGTCCGTTTCCCCCCTCCAGGTGTCGGCGGCGGCGCCGTCCGTGAGGGGGGCCACACCCCGGAGACGCGTGCCGCCTCTTCAGACATGCCACAACACCACCCCGCATGTATGAGGGCCCGGTGATGGAGTTATGTACCTAGGGTAGGGTCATGGACCTGATCCAAGTAACTTACCCTAGGACATCCTTAGAAGAGGTCGCCTTCCAGTCGACCAAAGAGGATTCACTCGACTGGCCTGAAGGACTCGACCACGAAGACCCACTCGACCACCAGGAGGTCAAGAGGCACTCTGCACTGCAACGGCCTGTAATCAAGTAGACTTTATGATAGTAAAGGCCTTTATGTGGGGCGTTACCAGTAACGCCCCAGACTTAACTCACCTTAAACCCTCTCCTACGTGGGCTGGCTGGGGTCCTGGCGCACTCTATATAAGCCACCCCCCTCCACAGGCAGAAGGGGTCGGCACCTTGTAATTCATACATTCATAATCCACTCGACCGCCTCCGGGCTCCGAGACGTAGGGCTGCTACTTCTTCCGAGAAGGGCCTGAACTCGTACATCCTTTGTGCTTACAACCTCTCCATAGCTAGGACCTTGCCTCTCCATACCTACCCCCCACTCTACTGTCAGGCTTAGAACCACGACAGTTGGCGCCCACCTTGGGGCAGGTGTTTTAGCGATTTTGTGGAGAAGTTGCGATTCTTCCGAGTACTCTCATCATGGTGTCTGCTGGAGTTTTGGTCAAGGGTCAAGAGATCCGTCTCGGCACTCTCACCTTCATCGCCGATGACTCCGCATGGCTCCAGGAGGCTCCACTCGACGTAGACGCGCTCCCCGTCCGCGGTGCGACGCATTTTCGCGCATGTGTCCGCGGCGTTCTACTGCGGCAACCGTCGACCCAGTATCGGTCGGCTCCTCCATCGTCCACCCTCCCGGTCTCCCGCCAGCGCAAGCGCTCAGGCCGGTCGAGGCTTCAGCGATGGGTGAGTCACGCGGTGGCTCGCCAATCGGCCACTACACAAGTTGCGGCAATCGAGCCCAACGAATCTCTCTACGGCTTGTTCGATCAGTCGACTGGCTCCGGAGAAACTGCATCCGAGTGCGGAAGCAGTGATCCAGCGGCGGAAATCTTGAAGGTTGACGGGCCCCACAGTCCTCCTGCCTTCGCCCGTGGTGGTGTAGCAGGTGACGGCGGCGACCCTGCACGAGACTACGAAGAGTACCAGCCCGAGCCACTCGACTCTCTGCAAAGAGAAGAGCTTCGCCGCAGGAACGAGGATCCCCTGCGTATTCCCATCGCAGGAGAAACCCCCGAGGCTCGTGCCTTGGAGGAGGCGCATCTGGCCAATCTGGCCGAGCGCACTCGACTGGAGAACCTTCAGCGAGCACTCGACGAGCGCGCGCGGCAACGAGTTCCCGACACCAGTCGACGTCAACTCTTCCCGCCAACTCAGGTATATCGAACCCCAATTCAGAATTTAGCAGCTGCGACCTGTATAGCAGAGTCCATTCAGCCTTCGCAGTCGGAAGCTGGCAGAGGTTTGCTGCAGATCAGGGATCTGCTCCGGGCAGCAGGAGATCAGAATTCAGCCGTGTCTCAGTCGCGCAACAGAATTCACAGTCGATCTGTCACTGTGAATACGGTTCAGTCGGCTCACAGCCCCAGATCGCCTCCGCGGCGCGAAGGGCGTGAGAATCGGCGAGATCAATATGGCGACAGACTCGACCGAGATGATAGGCGTCGAGTGCCCTATTCCCCTCTGAGGGGTGGGTCTTACGCTCCTCGGCAGCCAGATGATAGGCGTCAGTACAGTACAGGGCATAGGGTTCCAGTTGACCCCAGAGAGCCAGGCTTCGACGCGCGATCCATTATCGTGCAAGGGTTGGTCGACCGGAACAGAGCCCATCGAGGCGCACTCGACAGAGATGTACCCACGAGCAGTCGAGTACATGTTTCTGGTCCTGAATGTTTCAGCAGAGCTATCAGAGCCGCAGTTATCCCCCCCAATTTCAGGTTGGCAACAGGAGTCAGCAAGTTCATTGGTGAGTCTAAGCCTGAAACTTGGCTTGAAGACTACCGAGTGGCAGTTCAGATCGGTGGTGGGAACGACGAGGTGGCCATGAAGCATTTGCCCCTCATGTTGGAAGGTTCTGCCAGGGCATGGTTGACTCAATTACCTCCTAGCAGCATTTACACTTGGGAAGATCTGTCCCGAGTGTTCGTCAGAACGTTTGAAGGGACTTGCAAGCGACCAGCGGGATTGACAGAGTTGCAAGTCTGCGTGCAGAAAACTAATGAGACTCTCAGAGAGTATATTCAGAGGTGGATCACTTTGCACCACACTGTGGAAAATGTCTCTGATCATCAGGCAGTATGCGCCTTCAAAGACGGCGTCAAGAACAGAGAACTGAGTTTGAAATTTGGTCGAACCGGTGACATGACCTTGAGTCGGATGATGGAGATTGCTACCAAATACGCCAACGGCGAAGAAGAAGACCGACTCCGAAGCGGCAAGCACAAGCCGAGTCAGTCGGAAAAAGGAAACGCCAGTCGGAAACAGAAGCGGAAGGCTGAACCGGCAGCTCCTGGAGAGGCTCTGGCCGTGACTCAAGGAAAGTTTAAGGGGAAACCAAAAGGATCCTGGAACCCCAAGAAGGTAAAGGATAAAGAAGGGAACGACGTGATGGATATGCCGTGTCACATTCACACGAAGAAAGATGAAGAGGGGAATATCATTTACCCAAAGCACACCACTCGCCAATGTCGACTCCTGATCCAGCAGTTTCAGGGAAAACAGTCTAAGGACAAGGAGAAGGAGTCGGACAAGGCCGAAGACAAAGAGGACAGTGAGGGAGGATATCCGCATATCAACTCCACTCTGATGATCTTTGCAGATGTGGAAAGCAGAAGTCGACTGAAAGTGATTAACCGAGAGGTGAACATGGTTGCCCCAGCAAAGGAAAATTATCTGAAGTGGTCTCAAACACCCATCACATTCGACCAATCTGATCACCCGACTCATATTGCCACCCCCGGGAGGCAAGCTTTGGTGGTCGATCCAGTTGTCGAAGGCACTCGACTGACAAAGGTGCTGATGGATGGTGGAAGTGGGCTGAACTTATTGTATGCAGACACATTGAAAGGTATGGGCATTCCGATGTCCCGACTGAGCACTAGTAACATGAGCTTCCATGGAGTTATACCAGGGAAGAAGGCCGAGTCACTCGGCCAGATAGCTTTGGACGTAGTGTTTGGTGATTCGAAGCATTTTCGCAAAGAAAAGTTGACGTTTGAGGTCGTGGATTTTCAAAGTGCATATCATGCCATTTTGGGGAGACCAGCCTATGCACGGTTCATGGCTCGACCATGTTACGTGTACCTCAAATTGAAGATGCCCGGTCCCAAAGGTGTGATCACTGTCACCGGTGATAGGAAAAAGGCAGAGGAGTGCTTTCAGAAGGGCTCCAAGATTGCCGATTCCCAAGTGACAGCGGTCGAGTTCGAAGAATACAAGCAAAATGCAGATCCGAGTGACTTGCTGCGATCCAAGAAGCCCGCCACAGAGTCTGCATTCCAGTCGTCCGGTGAGACGAAGCCTGTTCACATTCACCCGACCGACCCCGAAGCAGCTCCGACCCGCATCTCCACAACACTCGACCCAAAATAGGAAGAAGCGCTCATCCAGTTCCTCCGTGAGAACTGGGACATTTTTGCATGGAAGCCCGCTGACATGCCAGGTGTTCCCAGGGGGCTGGCTGAGCATCGCCTAAGAGTCGACTCGTCTGCAAAACCAGTCAAAGAGCATCTTCGGCGGTCCGCCGTCCAGAAGAGAAAGGCCATCGGTGAAGAAGTGGCTCGACTGTTGGCAGCAGGATTTATCCGAGAGATATACCATTCCGAGTGGCTCGCTAATGTCATCATGGTTCCTAAGAAGGACAAGTCGCTCCGAATGTGCATTGATTTCAAGCACATCAACCGGGCCTGCCCGAAAGATCACTTTCCTCTCCCTCGCATAGATCAAATTGTTGACTCGACCGCGGGATGCGAGAGGTTGTCTTTTTTAGATGCTTACTCCGGGTACCACCAGATCCGTCTGTACGGGCCCGATGAGGTAAAAACAGCTTTCATCACTCCATTCGGGTGCTTCTGCTATATCACCATGCCATTCGGCCTCAAGAATGCCGGAGCCACATTTATGCGAATGATTCAGAAGTGTCTACTCACCCAAATCAGTCGGAATGTGGAAGCTTATATGGATGATATTGTGGTCAAGTCACGAAAAGGTTCCGACCTGCTCGCTGACCTCGCCGAAACATTTGCCAACCTCAGAAGGTATGATATCAAGCTCAATCCATCAAAGTGCACATTTGGAGTTCCTGGTGGCAAGTTACTCGGTTTTCTCGTTTCCGAACGGGGAATCGACGCTAACCCAGAGAAGATTGGCACTATTCTCCGAATGAAACGCCCTGTGCGAGTGCACGATGTCCAGAAGCTTACTGGATGCTTGGCCGCATTAAGTCGATTCATCTCACGACTCGGTGAAAAGGCACTGCCTCTTTACCGACTGATGAAGAAGGCTGACAAGTTCGAGTGGACTCCAGAAGCTGATGCAGCGTTTGCCGAGCTAAAAGCTCTGCTCTCCACCCAGCCGGTGCTTGCTGCTCCAATCAGCAAAGAGCCTCTGTTGCTCTACATCGCAGCCACAGGACAAGTCGTTAGTACTGTGCTAACGGTCGAGCGGGAAGAAGAAGGAAAAGCTCTCAAAGTTCAGCGCCCAGTGTATTATTTGTCTGAAGTCTTGACTCCATCCAAGCAGAGATATCCTCATTATCAGAAGCTTGTGTATGGAATATACATGACCA
Organism: Triticum dicoccoides; assembly: GCF_002162155.2. NCBI lineage: Eukaryota > Viridiplantae > Streptophyta > Magnoliopsida > Poales > Poaceae > Triticum > Triticum dicoccoides. The sequence goes on along the minus strand of NC_041381.1, from coordinate 645,687,073 downwards.
CAAAGAAGGTTGCTCATTATTTCTCTGACCATTCCATCACAGTCGTCAGCGACGCTCCACTATCAGAGATTTTGCACAACAGAGATGCAACTGGTCGAGTGGCCAAATGGGCGATTGAACTTCTTCCCCTTGATATCAAGTTTGAGGCAAAGAAAGCCATTAAGTCCCAGGCGATAGCAGATTTCCTCGCCGAGTGGATTGAACAACAGCAACCGACTGAAGTTCACTCGGAGCATTGGACCATGTTTTTCGATGGCTCTAAGATGTTGAATGGTTCCGGTGCTGGGGTTGTCCTGGTTTCCCCCAGAGGAGATAAGCTCAGATATGTGCTCCAGATTCACTTTGATTCCTCCAACAATGAGGCAGAATATGAGGCCCTCCTATATGGGTTGCGCATGGCCATTTCACTCGGCGTCCGTCGCCTAATGGTCTATGGCGACTCGGATTTAGTGGTCAATCAGGTGATGAAAGAGTGGGACGTGAGAAGCCCAGCCATGACTGGATACTGCAGTGCAGTGAGGAAGCTGGAGAAGAAGTTCGAGGGGTTGGAGCTCCATCATATACCCCGACTGAAAAATCAAGCAGCTAATGATCTAGCAAAGATAGGTTCCAAGAGAGAAGCCATTCCGAGTGGTGTGTTCTTGGAGCATATACACACTACGTCAGTCAAAGAAGATCCTTTCACCGAAGAAACTCCGCAGCCCAAGAGCGCCACAGATCCGACTGAAGTTGAAGTCCCAGCGGTGGTCGACTTGATCATGGAGGTTTTGGTGGTCATTCCCGACTGGACGATTCCGTATGTCGCATATATCTTGAGGAAAGAGCTTCCGGAGGATGAGGAAGAGGCTCGGCAGATCGTCCGTCGATCTAAGGCCTTTACCGTAATCAAAGGACAATTATACAGAGAAAGCGCGACTGGAGTCGGTCAGAAGTGCATAACACCAGAAGAAGGTCGACTCATCCTCAATGATATTCACTCGGGGACCTGTGGTCATCATGCGTCCTCTCGGACCATCGTGGCCAAAGCATACCGAGCCGGATTTTACTGGCCTAAGGCGAATGAGATGGCAAAAGAGATAGTAGATAAGTGCGAGGGATGTCAGTTCTACTCGAATATGTCGCACAAGCCTGCGTCAGCTTTGAAGACCATCCCACTCGTCTGGCCTTTTGCAGTTTGGGGGCTGGACATGATCGGTCCTTTGAGAACAGGACGAAGTGGCTTCACGCATGTACTGGTGGCAGTCGACAAGTTCACCAAGTGGATCGAGGCTAAACCAATCAAGAGCCTTGACACCGGTACTGCTGTTAGCTTCATCAGGGAACTAATATTCAGATATGGAGTCCCGCACAGCATCATTACGGATAATGGGTCGAACTTTGACTCAGAGGAATTCAGAGCTTTCTGCGACTCCCAGGGCACACGGGTCGACTACGCATCAGTCGCCCATCCGCAGTCGAATGGACAAGCAGAGCGAGCTAATGGACTGATTCTCAAAGGGCTGAAGCCTCGACTGATGCGTGATCTCAAACACGCGGCTGGAGCTTGGGTCGACGAACTTCCATCTGTACTCTGGGGACTGCGGACCACGCCTAATCGGTCGACCGGAAGAACTCCATTCTTCTTGGTCTATGGAGCTGAAGCAGTCTTGCCGAGTGATCTTCTCCACAATGCTCCTCGAGTTGAAATCTACAACGAAGCAGAAGCTGAACAAGCGCGGCAGGACGCAGTCGACCTTTTAGAGGAAGAAAGGGAGATGGCTCTGATCCGGTCGACCATCTACCAACAAGATCTGCGGCGTTTCCACGCCCGAAATGTGAGAGGTCGAGCCTTCCAGGAAGGGGATTTGGTTCTCCGAGTGGATCAGCACAAACCACACAAGCTTGCTCCTTCTTGGGAAGGCCCCTTCATCATCACCAAGGTTCTCCACAACGGGGTGTACCGTCTTTACAACGTCGAGCATAATATTGACGAGCCCCGAGCTTGGAACGCGGAGCTACTCCGCCCGTTTTACACTTAAGCTTTATCACTCGGATGAGTTGCAATAAAGTACTTCTGTAGTTCATGGACCTCAAAATAATAAGTGTCATAGTTCCTCCATAATATCTGTCACTTTTTATTTTTGTCCAATGAAATTCCCCTCAGTGGGTGACTTAGCTGCGAATCCGTTTCGCCTAAGTTTGTAAAAATCCTACCGAGTGGTGAGCCAGACTTCCACTCGGAGGCTTAGCCGCGAATCCGTTTCGCCTAAGTTATCAAAATCCTACCGAGTGGTGAGCCAGACTTCCACTCGGAGGCTTGCTGCAGTCCAAGCACTCGCCTAAGTTGTGAAAATCCTACCGAGTGAAGAGCAATCCTCTCACTCGGAGGCTTAGCTGCAGCCTCGTGCTCGCCTAAGTTATCAAAATCCTACCGAGTGAAGAGCAACCCTCTCACTCGGGGGCTTAGCTGCAGTCCAAGCACTCGCCTAAGTTGTGAAAATCCTACCGAGTGAAGAGCAATCCTCTCACTCGGAGGCTTAGCTGCAGCCTCGTGCTCGCCTAAGTTATCAAAATCCTACCGAGTGAAGAGCAACCCTCTCACTCGGGGGCTTAGCTGCAGCCCTGTGCTCGCCTAAGTTACAAAAATCCTACCGAGTGAAGAGCAACCC
>NC_041381.1:645678724-645684415 GCF_002162155.2 Triticum dicoccoides | reverse complement strand
TGCAGCCTCGTGCTCGCCTAAGTTATCAAAATCCTATCGAGTGGTAAGCCAGCCTTCCACTCGGAGGCTTAGCTGCAGTCCAAGCGCTCGCCTAAGTTGTGAAAATCCTACCGAGTGAAGAGCAACCCTCTCACTCGGGGGCTTAGCTGCAGCCCTGTACTCGCCTAAGTTGTGAAAATCCTACCGAGTGAAGAGCAACCCTCTCACTCGGGGGCTTAGCTGCAGCCCTGTGCTCGCCTAAGTTACAAAAATCCTACCGAGTGAAGAACAACCCTCTCACTCGGGGGCTTAGCTGCAATCCAAGCGCTCGCCTAAGGCACCTTGCTTTGAACCTGCAAAAGACATTCCGAGCCGAAGGCAATCGTATTCAAGCACCAAATCCAAGTTTGAATCGACATCTAAAGGAACCGAAAGTGCTCAGGCGTCAAGCCTGTTAAGGTTTGTCGGTTACAATTTCACTCGGCATACCGAGGCAAATTTAAAACATCGAGCCAGAAGAAGTTTTTTACCCCTCCTGTGGAGGGCTGGAAGGTGCAACAAATTCATCAAGGTCAATCCCGTCGGCGATCCGAGTGGCAGCTGCAAGGAAAGTTTCCATAAAGGATCTGAAGTCGTGCTTCTTGGTATTGGCCACCCGAAGGGCTGCCAGCTTCTCTTCTCGCGCATCTTTGCAGTGGACTCGGGCCAGACACAGAGCGACATCTGCACCACACCGAGCCGAGGACTTCTTCCACTCCTGCACTCGACCAGGGATCGTGTTCAAGCGGGCCATCAGCGACTCAAGGTCATTCTGAAGTGTCTCCTCAGGCCAGAGCGTCGAGTCGATGCGGGATGTGGCGGCCTTCAGCCTTGCGAGATAGTCCACGACAGCTGCAACACGAGACTCCAGTCGGAAAACATCCATGGCAACTTCGTCGTTCACCGGAGAATTGACGGGGTCAAGGTTTGGCTCCAGTCGGCTGGTTTCTTCTTCAAAGTTTTGACAAAATTCTGCAAGGATGATCACTAAGTCAAGGAGATAGTCGAATGGAAAAAGCCACAATTGGAAATATTTGCCAAACATGGAGGTCTACCTTCAAGCATAAGGAACAACTTTTTGGCAAGGCCACTCAGGAAGGCCTCCAGTTCAGTTTTCTTCTCAGTCAATTTGCTGACTTGGTCGGTCAGGGCAGCTTTGTCAGTTTTCAGTCGACTGACCTCCTTGTTGGCAATCCCAAGAGCAGCTTTCAGATTGGTATTGTCTTGTACGAGCTTGGTAACTGAAGCTAACTTCTCGTCAGCAAGCTTGATCTTCTCAGCTAGCTCAAGGTCTTTCTTCTGCTGGGCCTCCCTTACCTTACCTGCAAGTTACAGCAAGATCAGATGCTGAAACAAGCAAGGGGAAAAGCAGTCGTCAGGGTCTCACCAAACATACCTTCGGTCTCCTCCTTTGCCTTTGTCAGCTTCTCCTGAACCAACCTCAAGCTCAGCTCGACTTGAGTATGTTTTTGTTCCAGCTCTGAGTAGCGAGCCACAAGATCACAGGAGTTCTGTGAAGAACCAATCGACTAAATGTCAAATATAATTCACTTCCGAGTGAAAAAGGGATAAACACACATTTCTAAGACTACAGCCAAATACAAGCATTCGACCGTAGTCTCGGGGACTACACCCAGTGGGTGCACTCAGCGTGCCCCCACTAATCCTGTTGAAGACAAAGTCGACCAGTCGACCTCAAAAAAAAATGTGTGTGCGAGATGCATTCTCTAAGACTGTGATCAACTGCAAGCAGTCGACCACAGTCTCGGGGACTACACCCAGTGGGTGCACTCAGCGTGCCCCCACCGGTTTGCGAAATCCAGTCGACCAGTCGACTGACAGAAAGATTGACATTATAAAGCCTAAGGCCGACTGCCAGCAGTCGACCTTAGCCTTGGGGACTACACCCAGTGGGTGCACTCAGCGTGCCCCCACCGGTTTGTGAAATCCAGTCGACCAGTCGACTGACAGAAAGATTGACATCATAAAGCCTAAGGCCGACTGCCAGCAGTCGACCTTAGCCTTGGGGACTACACCCAGCGGGTGCACTCAGCGTGCCCCCGCTAACACGGAGTTTATTCGACACACCCAGTGGGTGATTACTATAAATTCCGGAAAAGAAAAGTTTTTTGGTAGCATATCCAACAGAACAAACAGCGGTCGACTGACCTGGACATTGATTTGGAGGGCAGAGCTGGCGTCATAAGCTGCCTGGCTCGCGTCCCGGATAGTCTTCAGCTGCTCCATCATGAGTCCCGCCTGGCGTATTGCCTCCTTCGCTGCGCCAGCTTGGTCCTCTGGGATGTGGTGCGTCGTGAAGAGGGAGGGCTGCTGAGCACTCGTCAGTGGATTTGCGAAGGACACCGTGTGTCGAGTGATGTTCTCTTCTTCCACAGTCAGAATCTCAGGCGCCGTCACATCCTGAGGCACCTTACTGGCGGACGCTTTCCGACTCCTCCTGCGTGCCAGTGTTTCTTCATCCTCGTCGTCATCAGGGAGATTGATAACAGTATTGGGTGGAGCTGCGGAGAAGAATCAGGATCAGAGATCGCGAGTCAGTCGACTAAGAACGATGTTAAGAATACAGTACCTGGGTTCGAAGTTGCTGCATCCTCCATCTCGTGGTCATCAGCCCGGGCCGAGGTCTCAGAAGTAGCAGCACTGCAACTCCAAAGGATCGGTCGACTAACTTCAGCGTCGACCAGAGATAAAGTTCGCACAGAATAAGAAAATATGAGCAGCACAATTACCCTGATATGGTGGGGATGGACACCTTCATCTTCGGCAGGAGCTTGGTCGGCTTTGGCAGAGCCCCCCTAGGCTGCTTCGGCGCCTTTTCAGTCGGCGCTGGAGAAGTGGTCCTAGGGCGCTTGGTCGACTGCGTCGCAACCCCCTTGCCACGTTCGGTCGAAGGGTCGTGGACGAGCTTCGACCGCCTTTCCGAGCGCGGTGGCACGACCTCCTCCTCTTCTTCCTCGTCTTCGGCGTCATCATCATCGCCGTCGTCATCATCATCGTCGTCGTCGTCCCCTGCAACGTCCGAGTCCCATTCCTCTTCGTCCTGGCTCTCGCCCCCACTCGCCTCACCCTCCTCAGTCGGAGTTTGTGCCCCATTGGGCATCGAGTACAGCTCGGTGAGGGCCTAGCAGATATCAAGACAATGATCAGTCGACCAGTCAGCAGAGTAGACAGAGATGAATGCGACAAGAATGCAGTGGAGAGCAGGGCAAGTGTACCTTATTTGGATCACTGTTGTGGTCGAGTGGAGGAATCCTTCTGGCTCCGCGTGGGTTGTCCTTGTTTCCGGTGACGGCTGCCATCCATCTTTCCAGAGTGACATCGTCGACTGCTTCTGGATGGACTCTAGTCTCGTCTTCGGTCCCCCAGTACAACCACATGCAGTGGCTCCGGAACTGGAGGGGCTGGATGCGACGCCTGAGGAAGACCTCCAGGAGATCCATGCCCGTCACTCCCTCCCGAACCAACTGCACCACGCGCTCCATCAACATCTTCACATCAGCTTTCTCCTCCGGGATCAACTTCAGAGAGGAGGGCTTGTTCACTCGGTCCATGGTAAACTGTGGGAGTCCACTCGACTGTCCCGGCGTCGACTGGTCCCGGCAGTAGAACCAGGTCAACTGCCAGCCTCTGACTGACTCGGGAAAGGTCATGGGCGGAAAGGTGCTCTTGTTCCTCACCTGGATGCCCAAACCCCCACACATTTGGACGACTCGGGTCTTTTCGTCGCCTGGACTCGCCTTCTTCACGGTCTGAGAGCGACACGTGAATATATGCTTGAACAAACCCCAGTGCGGTCGACAACCCAAGAAACCCTCACACATGGACACGAACGCGGCAAGATAGGCAATGGAGTTTGGGGTAAAGTGGTGGAGCTGCGCTCCGAAGAAGTTCAAAAAGCCACGAAAGAAAACACTCGGCGGCAAGGAAAACCCGCGATTAACATGGGTGGCCAAAAGCACACACTCACCCTCTTCTGGCTGGGGCTGCCACTCCTTCCCCGGAAGCCTCGCAGCTCCGTGGGGGATCAAGCCCTCGTTGGCCATGTCGAGAATGTCATTCTCAGTGATGGTCGACTGGATCCAGTCTCCTTGGACCCAGCCTTTCGGCAGGCGGGATCTGGACGAGGACCCTCCGCGGCTGGTGGATCTCCCCTTCGCCTTCTCCGACGCCGACGCCTTCTTTGCACGCTCCAGCGCCGCCGTCTTCTCCTTGGCCATGGTCGCCGGCGAGATGCGCGAAGGGAAGTGGTGCGGGGGCGAGAGCGAGCGCGCTGAGCAGGGAGGAAGGAAGCAGAGAGAGGGGGAGAATGCTAAGGCGCAGCACAGAAATCCTCGCCGGGCACATTTATAAGGTCCCTTCCGAGTGGATGACAGGTGGGCCCGGTCGATCTAATCATATCTGGAACAGTTATGCAGATGGGATACGTGGGGAAAAAGGCGGCGCGGAGATCGAGGCGTCCATGCCCCGTCCCATCCGAACGCCGCGGTCCGCCCCGCTTCGCGCGCGCCCTAAAATTTCGCATCCCGCGGAATCCGCGAGCAACAAATCAGTCTGTCAGGCGCGGTGTTTCCGGCGATCCGTCGCTCGGAGATCGTCGAAGCCTGAAAGATCACTCGACGCAAAAACAGAACGGATCAAGTCGACTGAAGGCAAGTTGTTTCCTGTCGACAAAAGGATTCTTTGGTCCAGAACAGCGCACAACCGGGGCGCAAAGGTTAATCGGAAACGACATCAACTCCTTCTTCACTCGAAGCCTCAATCCATTCGGGGGCTAATGATGGAGTTATGTACCTAGGGTAGGGTCATGGACCTGATCCAAGTAACTTACCCTAGGACATCCTTAGAAGAGGTCGCCTTCCAGTCGACCAAAGAGGATTCACTCGACTGGCCTGAAGGACTCGACCACGAAGACCCACTCGACCACCAGGAGGTCAAGAGGCACTCTGCACTGCAACGGCCTGTAATCAAGTAGACTTTATGATAGTAAAGGCCTTTATGTGGGGCGTTACCAGTAACGCCCCAGACTTAACTCACCTTAAACCCTCTCCTACGTGGGCTGGCTGGGGTCCTGGCGCACTCTATATAAGCCACCCCCTCCACAGGCAGAAGGGGTCGGCACCTTGTAATTCATACATTCATAATCCACTCGACCGCCTCCGGGCTCCGAGACGTAGGGCTGCTACTTCTTCCGAGAAGGGCCTGAACTCGTACATCCTTTGTGCTTACAACCTCTCCATAGCTAGGACCTTGCCTCTCCATACCTACCCCCCACTCTACTGTCAGGCTTAGAACCACGACACCCGGTACAACACTCGGGTGGCATTGCTACCCCCAGGGTCCCCGTGCCGCCTAACCCTGGAGCGATTGACCACGAGATCTAGACCTTTGACTTCCCACGGACGTACTTTGACCAGTGGACCTCTCCACCCGGTTGTGTCAGGTCGGCACATAGGGACACCCGGGAGCAATATCCGGGACAAACCCACAGCTACATCCCCTCTGTGTAGACCCAATGCGTCCGTTTCCCCTTCCAGGTGCCGGCGGCGGCACCGTCTGTGAGGGGGGCCACACCCTGGAGACATGTGCCGCCTCTTCAGACATGCCACAACACCACCCCGCAGGTATGAGGGCCTGCTATGACACTCCGCTGGC
>NC_041381.1:645676953-645677537 GCF_002162155.2 Triticum dicoccoides | reverse complement strand
TTCCCCCCTCCAGGTGTCGGCGGTGGCACCGTCCGTGAGGGGGGGGGCACACCCCGAAGATGCGTGCCGCCTCTTCGGACATGCCACAACACCACCCCGCATGTATGAGGGCCCAGTACGACGCTCCGGTGGCATTGCTACCCCAGGGCCCCCATCCCGCCTAACCCTGGAGCGGTTGACCACGAGATCTAGACCTTTGACTTCCCACAGACGTGCTTTGACTAGTGGACCTCTCCAGCCGGTTGTGTCAGGTCGGCCCATAGGGACACCCGGGAGCAACATCGGGGCCAAACCCACAGCTACATCCCCTCCGTGTAGACCTGACGCGTCCTTTCCCCCACTACTAGGGAAAACCTTATACACAGAATCTTACTAGGCGCGCGTGTTAAAATGAGGCGCTACTGCTAATTAGCTGTAGCGCGTCTGCCAAAACCGCGCTACTGTTACCCCCTTAGCAGTACCGCGGCAGGAACTGAACGTGCTACTAGTATAATTGCCACACCGTTCCCGACGTGCTAGGTATAGTAGTAGCGCCCTTCTAGAAACGGCGCTATTACTACCGATTTTAGCAGGAACGCGTTTTC
>NC_041381.1:645665434-645676408 GCF_002162155.2 Triticum dicoccoides | reverse complement strand
GTCTCCCCCGACCCTGCCTCGCCGCCGTCTCCCTCGACCCCGCCTCGTCGCCGTCTCCCCCGACCCCATCTCTCTCCCCGCCCTCTGTAAGCACTCTCCCATTCCGATCCCTCTTGTTTATTTGCTTAGTATGAACTTTAGCTATTTAGTGCTAGTTAGTATGAACTCTAGGCTATTTTTAGTGTTAGTTAGTTAATTTCGTGTTAGTTAGTTAGTTAGTATGAACCCTTTGCAGTAGTTCCTAGGTACTAATTAGTTAGTAAGAACTAGGTACTAGTTTATTTTTATTTATAGTAAGTTTATTTTCAGTAAGAACTAATTGAATTAATAAAACATGTTAGTAAGAACTTGTTGCTATTTTTTTAGTTAAAGCAATTTTCCCGCATCGACGTGGACGATGCCTATCCCGCATCCTCGTCGTCGAGTCGGTGGAGGACGACACCTGCTTGACCAGATGGGCCATGTCCAGGACTGCGCTCCGCCGGGGTGGTACTAGGAGGCGCTACCTACCAGGAGGCGCAAGTTGGTGAGGAGCCAGCCTGTCGTTGACCCGAACCTTCTTTGGTGGCGGTCGCGTGGGCCAGTGACGGTCCAGAGGCTCGAGGACCCCGCGGAGGTGGTGCGTCACCGTGTCAGTGAGGAGGACGCGCATGCCCGTCACTACTTGTTTGCGTTGGAGCACAGGTTCTCCAATACCTAGCAGGTTCTCCAGGGATCTCACTGGAGCTATGATCCCGTCATGGTTCCTTCTCTGTGGGTGTCCACCGCCCGCGCCGATACCCGTCGTGTGCTAGGGTTTTAGTTGTATTAGTGATGTTATATGTATGATACTATTCGGGATGTATTAGTGATAATATTCGACGATGTACGAACACGCATGAGATGATTTACTTTTGCTTATTCAATGCATGCTAATTTGAGCCCTATAAGATATTTCGAAATGTATATCTTGTGTTGCTCAAATATGATATGTGCTTGCCCAAGTGGCCGGTCATGTTTGCAGGTTACACCTCCGAGTGACCTATGCTTTGCCGGAGTGTTGATTCATTTCCGTTCCGGCAAATTTCAGGCGCTCGATATGTCCTATTTTAGCAAAGGTCATGCTGGATTTTTCCGTGAATTTTGGCATGACTTGTGCCAGAATATGTAGCAAATATCGACTGCCCCGGATTTGTGTGTTGAGTATCCTGGTACTTGTCTTCGATCGATTTTCAATTAATGTTTTAATGATGAACATAGGAAATGTCTGACGACAAAAAGGATTTCGGTATTTGCATATACTGCGAAGACGAGCGCGGCCTGTGCGACGGAATCTTCCTAAATGATGATAGGCACTTCAGCATCAAGCTTGACGAGAACTTCGAAGTGGATACAGTAAGTCACAACGACAAGTCTTTTTTCATAATTAAGCATGACATATGCTTCATTTGCTTCAACTTATAATTTGTTTTACTATTCTACTAGCGCATCCCCTGCCATGCAAGAGTTTTTGTATTGGATAAGATAGGTTGCAGTCGTACTATGGAGGTAAAGAAATTTTACTTGAAGACCGAGCATGGTTATATTTTCCACACAAAATTATACAATTCAGACGACTACACCTATTTTAGATGCAAAACATGGTGAGCACTATGCAAGACTTATGCATTTGAGCCTGATATAGTTATCACCTTTGATATTCGTCCGAAAGATGATATTGAAGGTAATACCGACATTTGGGTCGATGTGCAGACGCCTCCAGTTATACCAAAATGTGAGTTTCTCAACCATATTTATGTCTTTGATATTGTTTATTCAAAAATAGTTGACAATTAATTTCTATTGATAGCTTATTTCGGTGCAAGCAAACATGTCCAGCGCTTGGTAGACAGGACCGTATACTGTGCCAGGGTTGAACTCAACTGCGAGGAGCTCAGTCATTATGTTTCATGGCTTGTGGATCTTGATACTGTCAAGACAAAAAAAATTCCTGGATTTAGAAATGTTAGTACTGAAAACGTGTGGCCAATAGTGTTCGTACTGAACTACAGTCACATCTATTTAGGAAGGATGGTAAGATTTTTAATATTTATCCTCAGTGCATCTTTTCCATACATTATTTTTGAAGCTAAACTTCATTGCTAAGTATGTTACCATACGATGTTCTTCAACAGGGAGTCCCGATGAATGTTGTGCCTTATGGGATCGAGACTAAAGGTACCATGAGTATTATTAGCTTACGGCCAAGATATCCTACAGATTATTGTAGTGCATTCAAGATTAGCGACGGATGCTTAATAGTGCAAGACTGGACCAAATATGTGATGGGGGAGCGCAGAGAAGTACTAGGGGACAGCAAACAGAAGCGCATTCCACGATTAGGAGAGAAGTTCATCTGCATGCTCCAACTTGATCAAGGAGGAGAGCTACACATGTTTTATGTTATTTTACCTAAGAGAGAGCAGCAGGAGTGATTAGCTAGCTAGAAATGAGTTTGAGGATGATGATGTGCTACACATTTACTATGATGATAAAATAGCTAGTGTTGGTGGTAATGACTATGATGATTATTATTAGCTAGTGTTAGTGGTGATTAAATAAATAATGTTGGTGATAATTACTATGATGATGATTAAATAGCTTGTGCTGACGGATTAGATTTAAGTGGAGGCAACATGTGGTGCACATTGAAAGTACTACTAGTCCAAACTAGATCAAGTTTGGATTAGTAGTATACTTTTGACATGCACCACATATTGCCTCCACTTGAACCTAATCCACCTTCATTTGACACACTGGACATAATGATGTAAACCTCATAACTGGTATTGTACCAATATTTGTACGATGAAGAGAAAACTGCATAAATACACTAAAAATAAAAATAATAAAAAATGAATACTAGTAGTGATGGACAGAAAACGCGCTGCCACTAGTTTCATTAGCACTAGCGTGGGGATGAACAAACGCTACAGCTATTTGTCCTAGCAGTAGCGCGCGCCGGCACGCGTTACTGCTAAGCAATAGTTGTAGCGCCTTATTAGTAGCGCACCTACCCGCGCTACTAGTGAGCACAAAACCAGCGCTACTGCTAGGGTTTTCCCTAGTAGTGCCCCCCCCCCCTCCAGGTGCCGGTTGCGGTGCTGTCCGTGAGGGGGGCACACCGCGGACGTGAGGGGGGTCACACTCTGGAGACGGGTGCCGGGCGTTTGCAACCGCCACAAAACTTCTGACGACATAACTGTTTTTTATTTTAATAAAATATAAGGACCTATATTCAAAAGAACATGACGACACATTATTAACGTGCTCGAAAAAAAATACAAACTATACATATATATATTCATAATACAAATTACATATATATTCATATGTATGTTTATATTTACACATGGTACATGTTAGTTAATATAATAATACATAAAAAAGCATTAAAAATATATATGAAAAAACATCTAACTATGTCGACGGCATTGCCGTCGGCATAGAGACTGCCAGGGTTTAGGCGGGCGGCGTGCCGCGGATCGCTGACGTGGCAGATATGCCGACGACAGCCGTCGGCATATGTTCTGGACGGTGCGCCACGGATCGGTGACGTGGCATGCGGTCCTATGCCGACGCCCCCCCGTCCCGGCCGTCGGCATAGCTCCGACGACATTAGCCACCCGTCACGAGCGGGGTCGCCGGGCCCACGAGTATGCCGACTGCCAATGTAAGCCGACGACAGCTGTTGGGTTGCTCGCAGCTAGGCCGACGGCCGTTCTGTGACGACGGGTGCCGTCGGCTAAGCTCTGGGTAGCCCGACGGCCTGAATACGCCGACGGCCAGGACCAGGCTGTCGGCATAGCTCCGATTAGGCCGACGGGGGCCGTCGGGATTGTTTTGGCCGTCAGCCTAGCACCCTGCTCCCTACAACCTCCGGCCTAGACCCGATAGAACCCTAATTTCTACCATCTAGATTCTACAACACTTTGTGCAAGTCTCCCAAACGTCGTTACAGCTAACTAACCACGTTCACATTTTCTTTCGGGCATAACACCATGTTCATCTTGTGCTACTGGTTAATGGTCTGGAGACCAGAAAGTCATAGAAGGAGCCAGTAGTAGCCACAATGACAAGGTCTGCACAGTCTACGAAGACACCTCACTGATTTTCTGTCTGGTCAAATTTGTAAACTGAATTTTCATTTCTTTTCCGAAGGCAGCGCCAGTGCGCGATGCCCGCCAATGCGGGAGCTTCGAAGGTAACTAACCACGTTCACATCTCTTGTTTCGAGAAAACTTCAGAGCTACTGGTCGAAGTACATCAAGTAGCACCATGATTAGCACTAGTTTAGCTATCCCGCCATAGTTTACATGGATGGCCTGAACTTGGACGTGAACCCTGAAGAAAGTACAACCGGTGGTTGCAGGATAAACCTATAAACCTTTTCTTACGCGGCCTCCGATGGCGGGATAAACGAAGTATTCACCGACCTCTGCACTATTTAAAGAACATCATGTTCGGAACCCAGCCAATTTGCACTAAACTAAACTAAAGTGGCTTGTGTTCAGGTTGAGGCATCCATCAAGGCTGTTCAGTGGATGGATGATGTCATGGATACCTCCTTGGGAGCAACATTTCATCCAATAACAGTTCACTGTAGTGCAATGCACAGACCTGGATGATTTCACATGGATAAATATTTAATTATCAGCTTGCCCTGATCGTCCGATAATCTAGTCACCATGAAAATAACGACCCATGATAGCTCCGGATGAGATCTGCTCAGTGAGCTGTGCGTCTCAAAAAATCAAGACCAAGAGATTTGGAGCAGCATGCATGCAAGTTCCTTGAAGCTTCTCATTTCTGTCGTTCAGTGCTGTTCGGTTTTACCAAACATTTTTGTTGCATTAAAAATTCAAAAGCTGATAGAGAATGAACCATGAGCATGGAGTTCGCCAGATAAACTGATTCTGTATAGTACTGCTGGACTTTTAGGGGATCCCATGAGCAATGTATCTTCAGAAATCATAAGTATTGCTTATTTGTATTTTCTATTGGTATTGTGTGTGTAGCTATTTGAATTTTAAATGAAGATATATACACGTCCTCCAATGGCGGGTTAAACGCAAGATTCATCGACCGCCAGACTAATAAAAAGAACAACATGTTTGGGACCATGCTAATTTGCACTAAACTAATGTTATTAGTGAATTAACCGAAGTATCCTGCAAGCTTGTTCCAGGTCGAGGCATCCATCAAGGGCATTTCTATGCAAGACAGGAAGAGAGATTTCTGAACTGTGGTTACTTGAAACAAAGAGTGCTGGTTACACAGAGAGCTGTGGTTATTGGTTGAACTAGGTTAACTCGAGCAACATGCCCCGACCGATCAAACAATTTTTCTTTTTCTCACACTTACCAAATATAATCTATCCCATGGGTGATCTGTTACCTCGTGGGAGGTAATGGGCCACCAGGTTCATTCTTGACCTTTGGATCAAAAGTAATGAATGGTCCAGACTATTCGGGGCCATCTTAAATTTTGCTTTTTTTTAATCTCCGAACTTGTCTTATAGTGATGATACTTCAAAACTATTTGACTTAAACATTGCATGAACTGCAGGAGAGGTGCTAAATGTGAGCTTTAGTCAAAGATTTTGATACCGTGAAATGTTATCTCTGCACTACAGCATCAAATAATATCTTTGCAGACAAGTCATTTCATCTGGATTCTACAGAACTTTGTGCAAGTCTCTCAGGCATTGTTACAACTAACTAATCACATTCACATTTTATTTCTTGCATAAATCAATGTTCATCTTGTGTTACTGGTTAATGGTCTGGAGACCAGAAAGACATAGTAGTAGCTAGTAGTAGCAACAATGACAGGCCTGCACAGTCAATGCAGACACCTCACTGCACATATCTGTCTGGTCAAATTTGTAAACTGAATTTTCATTCGGTTACCGAAGGCAGCGCCAGCACGCAATGCCTGCCGATGCGGGAGCTGCAAAGGAGGATTGCCGCAGTTTCACATATTTTGTTTGGAGAAAACTTCAAAGCTACTGGTCGAAGTACAACAAGTAGCGCCATGATTAGCACTAGTTAAGCTATGCCACGATAGTTTACATGGATGGCCTGAACTTGGACGTGAATCCTGAAGAAAGTACATCCAGTGGTTGCAGGATAAACTTTTTCTTACGCGGCCTCCAATGGCGGGATAAACGGAGTGTTCACCGACCTCTGGACTATTTAAAGAAAATCATGTTCGGAACCCAGCCAATTTGCACTAAACTAAACTAAAGTGACGCCTTGATAAAACAAAGCATCATGTGCACTTGTGTTCAGGTCGAGGCATCCATCAAGGTTGTTTAGTGCATGGATGATGTCATGTATACCTCCTTGGGAGCAACATTTCATCAAATAACAGATCACCATAGTTGCAATGCACAAACCTGGATGTTTTCATGGATAAATATTTAATTGTCAGCTTGCCTGATCGTCTGATGATCTAGTCACCATGAAAATAACGACGCATAATAGCTCCGGATGAGATCTGCTCGCGGTGAGCTGTGCGTCTCAAAAAATCAAGACCAAGAGATTTGGAGCAACAATGCAGCATGCATGCAAGTTCCTTGAAGCTTCTCATTTCTGTCGTCCAGTGCTTTTTCGGTTTTACCAAACATTTTTGTTGCATTAAAAATTCAAAAGCTGATATAGAATGAGCCATGAGCATGCAGTTTGCTAGATAAACTGATTCTGTATAGTACTGCTGGAAAGCCACTAGTCCTCCCATCCAACGAGCAAGGAGTTCTTTTAGGGGATCCCATGAGCAATGTATCTTCAGAAACCATAATTATTGCTTATTTGTATTTTCTATTGGTTGTGTGTATAACTATTTGAATTTTGAACGAAGATATATACAGACTGATCTTGCCAGTTTCACCCCGATATCACTAAAAATTCCGAGAATGCACACCTTTGAGATGGCGCCGTGTGAAAAATCGTTCAAAAAACTAATCCAATACAATTGAATAAGAACATTCCCAAAGGATGCATATATGCGTTAGCAATTACATAAGTAGACAGAGACTCACAACAATGGGATGCCAAGAGATAACCTATCTGAGAACTTTCACACTATTTCTTTCTTTCTTTTTCTAAGATCTTTCATTTCTTATCGAGCAAACTCACAACAAAGATGCCAAGACCTAACACATCGATACACGCACATCCCTGCCGTTCCAGGCCTTAGGAGCACCACATTACACCACACAGAACTTCAACATCAAAACTATCCATCAATAAAATGAACCTGAAACCTATGAACTACACACACACACACACACACACACACACACACACACACACACACACACACACACACACACACACACACCCCAAATGATCTGTCAAGTCTAGCCTAGGTACAAATGAGAACCGGACAAAGAACAGTACACTATGGACTAGGGTCAGTCATGGTAGCAGAGGAGCATGACGACGCATCGCTGGATGATGTAGAGCCTGGTCTTGTGTTGCCTCAGCATACTTCTGATCCCTCTTCCTGACCCCTTCTGCTTGCTGCCATGGCTCTTCACCTTCTCCATCCTGGCTGAACAGAGCATGAGGGTGGCTGAGCTAGGTGAGCTGGAGGGCTCCCTGCTCTGCTCTCCCACTGCTGTGGTTGTGGCCAAGTGTGGATTTGCAGTGCTTATATAGGACGGTCAAGGCTAAATGGCCTAATGACACTCTCTCACATGATCCTCACGTCTTTGCCTACTTGCACGTATAGAAAGAAACCTGGTGAGTGTGTGTGTGAGAGAGAGAGAGAGACATTGGGCAGAGATATAGGGATGGAGGCATATGTACAAGTGTGGAGCTGCTCTATAGGCACATGCAGCACCCTCTCTCTCGAGGAGACAGCGTATTCCAATGCCAGTAAATTTGCCCCTGTATATGCGATAATGCTGCCAATTTTCTGAGTAAACCATTCAGCACCATGGAAATGTTACTGCTATCTTCAGGAATAATAATCTTTTTTAGAGCACAAGGGCTCCCGAGCGAAAGCTCCATGTTTTGGCGCCAGCGGCGATGACATATGCGGGTGTCATTATCTTCTTGAAGACGCTGTCGTGGTTCTTCTCTCTATCGCAAGTCTCCGGGTGAAAACCCTTGTCCTTATGGACTCGGCAGGGGCGGTGTGCGTTCCCCTCCCGAGGGCGTTGTCATGAAGGCTAGGTGTTTAGATCGTGTCGTGACATTGTATTCTGATCGTCCTGTGCTTGGTTGGCCAGTTATTTAGGGATCTGCTGTGTCAGAGGGCTACCTCTCCACTTGAGAGTTTTTACAGCTGGTACTCCCTAGGGAGAGGAGGGAGTGCCGGATAAATCCAACCATCCATCTACAGGGGTATTTTAGAACTTTTGTCTTATTCGTTTTGGCTTTTATTCCAACCGAATCAACCGCGTCAGGCCGCAGCGATCGCACTGTTTGTTCACCCATCGTGGTAGCGGCTGGAGACTTCGTCTTGTAGCCATCAGTGAATTCCTGTTAATTGCAGATTAATTCAACTATGGCGCTGTAGGAGGACTGGGCTCCTCCTCATACATCATGTGCTAGTATCCCACGGCGGAGTCATCCCTCGACCAATTCGCGTAGGCGCAACTACCGGCGGCGGCCATTGATATGCACATCACGGGTGCATAACCTGGATTGTGAACTGATGTGGCCTAATCCTAATCCCCTCAGTGGTGATGACCCTGTGATCATCATGCCCCGCCACGCATGATCATCATCTCGGTTTTGAGATTTTTCTTTTCACGAATGATATTGATTTGGATTAGGGTTCATGACAAAATTTTGTTTGAAGTCTGCGTTCACACCCTTACACGGTTGCCACATACATACTTCGATTGATATATGATTGAGAAATAAATAAATCACCCATGATTACGGTATTACCCCTAACATCAAGGTACTCCATATTTTTGTGAGATAGTACTCCCTAGGATCTGTTTTGGAGTACCATGTAAGATTAGCCGTAAGATTAAGATGGATGGATGGCTCACATTCATTTAGGGGTACTGTAAAAGAGCATCACCACTTTGTATCGTTTCGCCGTGTAACTTGGGTGTTGTGCTTCATATATAAAGTGGGGCGCGAGCCTGTTTCGAGGGAAAAAAAAGCTTAATCTGCTCATATTACAGCTATTTTGAATTTTGAGAAAATTTGCAATCTACTCTTGCCGGTAACACGAATTCACGAATGCATGCCTTTGAGACGGCTGTGCATGTGTGTTAAATTGTTGGCACGGACCCGATCCAGTCGAATGAAGTACGAGCACTCCCTAAGGATGCATATTTCATTCGTAAGTCAGAGAACAACGACCATGCTCCAACAGTACATATCATAAAATGGAATGCCAAGAGATAAACCTTTCTTGGAACTTCCACAATTCTTCCTTTCATTTCTAATCGAGCAAATGTCAAATACACAATGAGGACGCCAACACCCAACGGACCCATACATGCACATCCTTGCCATTGCAGAACTTAGGATCGAGCACCAAACCACATCACACCAAAACTTGGACATCTAAATTAGCTGTCAGCAGCATGAACTTCTTGAACTACCCTACCTATGTACACACACGCCTAGCTAGAATCAAGAATTAGATGGGGAGCAGGAAAGCAGAGGTGGATCTGCTAGTCGTGCAAGCAGAGGAGGGCGACGACGCATCGGCGGATGATGTAGAGCCTGGCCTTGTGCTCCCGCAGCATCCTGCTGAGCCCTCCTGATCCGGATCCTCCCCGGTGCTTCCCATGGCAATGGCTCTTCACCTTGTTCATCTTGACTCTGAGGTAGTAGAACGGACGCCTGAACAGGAGGGTGGTTGAGCTTGCTAGGCTCTGCACTTGCACTGCTACAAGATGTGGATCTGCCTCTGCTCATCTGCTGCGTGGTTGCGGGCTTGTGGCCAAATGCGCAGCGCTTGCGATGCTTATATAGAATGGAAATGGCCAGCTGGGAGCGAGGGGCATGCTTTGCCTACTTGCGCATATCATAAGCCCGTAACCCGGTGATCGAGAGAGAGGGAGGGTGGCATGGCAGTGGCAGATACCCACCACTCGCTGCTCCCGGAGGCCACGGCCACATGCTGCAGCAGCTGCCGGCATCTTCCTCCAGCTGGTTGCGTGCGCGAACTCCTATGGCGCTCCAGGGGACACTGCCTCTGGGGAGCCAGTACGTAGCCCTCCGGACACCGAATCGTCGGCCGCGTGATCCAGATGCACGGCCAGTCAATTCCACTTCTGCCTGCTTCTTCCCCGCTGGGATTCATCCGTGTGCGTGCGTGCGTGCATAGAATTAGTAGCCTTTCGCTGCGGAGCAGCCCGGTCGGATCTCGCGGTTATATATGTATGTGCTCCTGTTTGTGTCGTCATGCTGGCCGTGGCCGATCATTGTATAATGTGTTCCATGAGAAATCCAGGCTGGTGCTAGCTTCTGGTTTTTCTCTTCACGGAGTAATTCTTTCATCTAGCTGCCCGTTAGTAGTACACACATTACATGAGCCTGCATCAGATTTACGAGCTCTTTATTTCCTTGTTATCTTGAGCAACTTTGCTATCACTAATTTACTATCAGTTTTCTTTTAGTGAGGTGCAGTACGCAGTACGGAAAGGCCATTAAACATCCCGTGTATTATTGCAGGGTGACGGTGCGACGATCTTGGGGAATGAAATCTCAAGTGTCACATGTATTTGCCGTACTTATGTAGCTCATGATGGGCGAAGGACAGTTCCATTCTTGTTGCGGATTTTTCATTGCATGCAGAAGATACTCCTGTCTAGCTAACTACTGTGATATCTTTCAACAGTCCTAGGATATGTGTGGTGAGCGGTGATGCTACCTCACACTAGCCATCTGACTGATTCTTGGGACAAGAAAAAAAACAACAAGGTATAGATTGTGAATTTTAGATAAGCTGCTGCTCTTTAACTCTGCAAAAGAG
>NC_041381.1:645612173-645664759 GCF_002162155.2 Triticum dicoccoides | reverse complement strand
AGTACAGCAAGTGGTTGCAGGATAAGCATTTCTAACACGGCCTACACTGGCGGGTTAGGCACGAGGTGTGTTAGGATTAATTAATATGTGTTAATTAATGGGTTAATCCCTGCTTTATAGGAACCGGTGGCAGTTGTGTTTTGCAACAGTTGCGACGGTTGCTCGCATCCTCCGGTATGGGCGCCTATTGAGAAGCGTCCCTTGCCTTTGTATAGATAGCAGCACCCTCATCAATAAAGACATCTATTCTCATTACTGCTTTGCATCGATCGAGTCTCTCTCATTTTCAACTTCGAACACTTTATCAGCAAGATGAGCAACTGCTGCTACGTGCGATGGAGTCGTTCTCGGGCAACAACGAACACCGACGGCGATCGTCCTCACGGATTGGGCGGCGGTTGCAGACGATTCAGATCTCAGACCGGCGTGCATGCTAAGAAAATATGCAATTTTTCGACTAATTTAATTCATAAATAGATAACTAGCATGGTATTGACAGAACTAACAACATACTGATACTGATCTAAACAAGCACGTACTACGTAAACAGTAGATAAATCTACACATGAATGATGCTAGCACTGCTAATACAGAAATTATTATGAGAGGGATAAACGCGTTATACCCTTCAGTAGGCCATGCAGAAGCCGCCGCGGCGGTGGCAGCAGCAGTAGAAGCGTCCTCGGTGGCCTTCTTGTCGGCCTCGGTCTTCTCGGCGGCGGCACGTTCGGCGTCGCTGGACATGGTAATGACGTAGACGACGCGGACGTAGAGGAAGTAGTGGATCGGAGGCGAGCAGTCGCGTAGTCGCTTCCCAAAAACCTATTCGTCTCTCTCCCGTACAGGAACCAGAGAGACGGGGTTTCGGAGACCTGCTCTCCCGTCGATCGTGTACACGGCGGACGGGATGGAGTCACCGGCGGCAGCACCAGCAAAGGAACAACGTGGGCGTGGAGGCGGAGATGCGTTCTGTTTTGCACTGCGGCTAGGGTTGGCAGCGCCCCACATATATATGTGCGGCCGCATGTGGAGAGACATGGGCTGAACCCACGTCCAATTCGGTAGCCCATGATCCGATGTCTCAGATCATGGCCCTAGCTGTCAAAGACTCTCCGTTCCTGACCGGCAAAAAGAAGCGCATAGGAGTGAGCTCGGCTCGGCTCAATCCCGCAACCCGCGGCGCGTCGTGACGAGGCGAGGTGTGGCGTGGCGAGGCGAGCGGAGGAGGAGGAGTGTGCGAGGGCTTCTTTTCTTCTCAAGCTCCAATAGCATGAGGGAGAGAATCCCTTATAAACCACTCCAACTCTCCTTCCACTAGCATGGTGGGACTAAACTTGCCACCACCTTGTCATGCCACCTTCATGGGCCCTTAGAGATCAAATCTGAAATTGTCATATGGGCTCTAGGCCCATCTCACATTTCAACAACCCCCCACCAGATCTCAGGGGCCCACTTTGTCCTTTGTTCCAAACGCTGTTTTGATATACTAGTGTTTCAGTGAAGACCTGTTAAGGTTGAGCTTCACCTAGAGCAAGTAGCTACACTCCTTCACAAATGAACAATGGACTATTGCCTTGAATTGTCAGTTTGGCGTAAAGAAGTTTCACCACATCTCTTACTAGTACTGGGCTGCCGAAGGCTGACCCCTCGGGTGGAGCATATAAGTCACACTCCTGGCCTATTCATGAGCTTACTATAGATCACCCCAATCTCATAGACTGTGACTAGCAGTCGGGCTCACATAGGTGTGTTCCTCCAAAGACCGCTCTCTAGGATAGCATCTTGCTTATACATATAAGCCTTGGAACACATTAAGACAGTAGTCATCCTTCCATACAGTTTCCGAGAGTATTGCATCTCCAACAGAGTGGGTTAGTAAAGTTACTCTCCTTAGTTCACCACTGGCTTGTTTTCCCAGGTCCTACTTCACGGCATCTCCGATCACATAGATTCGGTGACCACCATGGCAACTCATGTGGGTCTCATACCCATCTCCCTCGATGCACTATCTATCACAACACGCAATAGCCCTTTCGTAAAGGGATCTGCCAGATTCTTAGCCGTATGGACATAGTCCAACGGCACCACTCCGGAGTTTCTTAATTTTCTGACGGCCTTTAATCTCATGCTTATGTGTTTGTTGGACTTCATGTTGTCCTTTGAACTCTTCACCTTGGTGATGACAGTCTGATTATCATAGTTCATAAGGATAGCCGGAATTGGTTTACCAACCAATGGCAAGTCCATCAAAAGATCTCGAAGCCATCCTGCTTCAACACCAGAAGTGTCTAATGCTGTTAATTCTGCTTCCATTGTCGATCTCGTTAAGATCGTTTGCTTGCAAGACATCCAGGAAACAGCGCCACCTCCAAGAGTAAATATATACCCAGTTGTGGCCTTCATCTCATCAGCATCAGAGATCCAATTCGCATATCTGTACCCTTCAAGTACCGACGGGTGTCCGATATAGTGAAGTCCATAGTTCATAGTACCTTTCGGATAGCGCATAACTCTTTCAATAGCATACCAATGTACATCACCCAGTTTGGAAACAAACCGGCTCAGTTTGCTCACAACAAACGCGATGTCAGGCCTCGTTGCGCTCGCTAGGTACATCAGTGGACCAATGATTTGAGAGTATCTCAATTGATCTTTAGCCATGACTTTGGACTTTCGAATCAACATGCTAGGATCATATGGTGTTTGAGATGGTGTGCAGTCCGAATATCCAAAACTGCTCAACACCTTCTCAACATAGTGAGATTGCAGAAGTGTGATCCCACCCTCATTATCTCTCAGTAGCTTGATGTTCAAGATAACATCATCCACACCAAGGTCTTTCATCTCAAAGTTCTGAGATAGAAGCGATTTGACATCCTCAATGACTTTGAGGTTTGTTCCAAATATCAGTATGTAATCAACATACAAGCACAGTATAACTCCTTCGCCCCCACCATGGCGATAGTATACACATTTGTCAGCCTCATTAACAACGAAGCCAATAGATGTCAGAGTTGTATTGAACTTATCATGCCATTGCTTAGGTGCTTTCTTCAGGCCATATAAAGATTTCAACAACTTACACACCTTCCTTTCCTGACCATCTATCACAAAGCCATCTGGCTGTTGCATGTAGATGTCCTCATTTAGCTCTCCATTCAGAAAAGTCGTCTTAACATCCATTTGATGGACGAGAAGACCATGTGAGGCCACCAATGAGAGTAATACTCGAATGGTGGTCAGTCTAGCCATAGGTGAATAAGTATCAAAGAAATCTTCCTCTTCTTTCTGTTCATAGCCCTTGGCCACAAGCCTACCCTTGTACTTTTCAATCGTACCATCGGTCCTAAGATTTTTCTTGAACACACACTTACATCCCAATGGTTTGCAACCATAGGGACGCTCAGTGATCTCGCATGTCCCGTTAGCCATGATGGAATCCATCTCGCTACGTACTGCATCCTTCCAGCAGTCAGCTTCTGGAGAGGCATATGCTTCTGAGATAGAAGTGGGAGTATCATCCACGAGGTACACAAAGAAATCATCACCAAAGGTCTTTGCAGTCCTTTGTCTCTTGCCCCTACCAAGGGTTTCCTCGTCATCCTCCTCAGGATTTTCATCATGTGTTCGTTCATAATATTCCATAGGAATGGCAGGCTCAGGAGTCTCCTCAGATTCCTGTCTAGAAGTGCTTTGCATATCTCTCATAGGAAAAATATCCTCAAAGAATGTAGCATCCTTAGACTCCATAATTGTACCGACCTGCTGGTCAGGTACCTCAGATTTCACTACTAGAAATCTACAGCCAACGTTGTTCTTAGCGTAGCCCAAATTAACGCAGTCCATAGTCTTGGGTCCAAGCTTACGCTTTTTGGGGATCGGCATGTTGAGTTTCGCCAAACAGCCCCAAGTACGCAAGTACGAGAGTGTTGTCCTTATCTTTTCCCATTTCTCATAGGGAGTGATCTCATTATCCTTTATCCGAACTTTATTCAGGACATGACATGCCGTCAATATAGCCTCCCCCCACCATGCCTTGGATAAACCCGATGTATCTAACATGGCGTTAACCAGATCAATTAGAGTACGGTTTTTCCACTCGGCTAACCCATTTGACTGGGGAGAATAGGGAGGCGTCCTCTCATGAATAATGCCGTGTTCCGCACAGAAGGAATCAAACTCACTCGAGAAGTACTATCCACCATGATCTGACCGGACTCGTTTAATTTTCTTTTCAAGTTGATTCTCAACTTCTGGCTTATAGATTTTAAAGTAGTGTAGAGCCTCATCTTTAGTATTTAACAGATACACATAGCAATATCTAGTGGAATCATCTATCAATGTCATGAAGTATTTCTTTCGACCTTTAGTCAATACACCGTTCATCTCACAAAGATCAGAATGTATGAGTTCTAATGGTGCCAAGTGTCTCTCCTTTGCAGCCTTGTGAAGCTGGCGAGGTTGCTTAGCTGGCACACATGACAGGCACTTAGAACCTTTGGCTAAAGTGAAACTCGGGATTAAATCCAACTTAGGTAGCCGCGTCATAACACCAAAACTTATGTGACAAAGACGTGAATGCCAAACCTCAGATTCATTAACACTCGAATGAATATGGTTCACGACTTTATTATAGAAATCTGCGAGGGAAAGGCGGAACATCCCTCCGCTCTCATAACCTTTTCCAACAAATAGTCCATACTTAGTAACAACTATTTTATTAGACTCGAATACCAACTTAAACCCTTCTCTACATAGAAAAGAGTCACTAACGAGGTTCTTCTTGATGGCGGGGACATGTTGCACATTCTTCAGCTGCACGATCCTTCCCGAAGTAAACTTCAAATCGACTGTGCGAACACCATGAACAGAAGCACTCGCGCCATTCCCCATCAATAGGGACCCGTGGCCTGTGACCTGGTAAGAAGAGAACAATGAAATGTCAGCACAACAATGAACACCTACTCCTGTATCCACCCACCAATCGGTAGGCTGAAACACTGAAAAACAGTAAATAAATTACCGTACCCAGATGCACCATTCTCATTGTTGCCCACAATCATGTTGATAGACTTGGAGTCCTGTCCTGACTTCTTAAACTTTTTTGGGCACTTGTTGGCCCAATGTTCAGCTGAACCACAAGTAAAGCAGCCCTCATCCTTCTTGTTCTTCTTGAAGGTCTTCTTACCCTTCTTCTTGAAGTCGGTATTCTGTTGGACACCGTTCTTTCCCTTGAACTTGTGGGAGTTGAAGTTCCTCTGGTTCACCATGTTGGCAACATAAGTCCCTTCGGCCCCTTTTCCGTGCAAGACCTTTGCCCTCGAATTCTGCTCAACACTCAGATGGCCAATGACATCCTCCACAGAGAATTCATGCCTCTGATGTTTCAGAGTAGTGGCAAAGTTCCTCCAGGAATTGGGGAGCTTAGCGATTATGCAGCCCGCGACAAACTTGCCCGGTAACTCGCACTTCAGAAGCTCAAGCTCCTTAACAATGCATATTATCTCATGATCCTGCTCCAGTACAGGACGGTTCTCAACCATCTTGTAATCGTGGAACTGCTCTAAAATATACATCTCGCTCCCTGCATCGGCGGCCCCGAACTTAGATTCGAGCACCTCCCACAAGTCCTTGGCTACATGTACATGTAAATATGCGTCGACCAGTTTATCTCCGATCACGCTAAGAACTACTCCGAGAAACACAGTGGTTGCCTCCCTGAACGCCTTCTCCTGTTCAGGAGCAATCGTTCCCGTGGACACACCGGTGACCCAGAACACGTTCATAGCCGTGAGCCATAAAGCGGTCTTTGTCTGCCAACGCTTAAAATACGTACTGGTAAACTTATCCGGTTTCAGTGTTGCGGCAAAGCCACTTGCCGAAAAATTCCTACACATAATAGGTTTTTGGATTGCTAAGAAAATAGGCAATTTTTCGACTAATTTAATCCATAAGTAGATAACTAGCATGGCATTGACAGAACTAACAACATACTGGTACTGATCTAAACAAGCACGTACAACACAAACAGTAGATAAATCTACACATGATGCTAGCACTGCTAATACAGAAATTATCATGAGAGGGATAAACGTGTTATACCATCCAGTAGGCCATGCAAAAGCCGTCGCGACGGTGGCAGCAGTAGCAGAAGCGTCGTCGGCGGCCTTCTTGTCGGCCTCGGTCTTCTCGGCGGCGGCACGTTCGGCGTCGCTGGACATGGTGATGACGGAGACGACGCGGACGTAGAGGAAGCAGTGGATTGGAGGCGAGCAGTCGATAGTCGCTTCCCAAAAACCTATTCGTCTCTCTCCCGTAGAGGATCAAGAGAGACGGGGTTTCGGAGACCTGCTCTCCCGTCGACCGTGTATGCGGCGGACGGGATGGAGTCACCGGCGGCAGCAACAGCAAAGGAACAACATGGGCGTGGAGGCGGAGATGCGTTCTGTTTTGCGCTACAGCTAGGGTTCGCAGCGCCCCACATATATATGTGCGGCCGCGCGTGGAGAGATGTGGGCTGAACCCATGTCCAAGTCGGTAGCCCATGATCCGACGTCTCAGATCATGGCCCTACCTGTCAAAGACTCTCCGTTCCTGACCGGCAAAAAGAAGCGCATAGGAGTGAGCTCGGCTTGGCTCAATCCCGCAACCCATGGCGCGTTGTGACGAGGCGTGGCGTGGCGAGGTGAGCGGAGGAGGAGGAGTGCGCGAGGGATTCTTTTCTTCTCAAGCTCCAATAGCATGAGGGAGAGAATCCCTTATAAACCACTCCAACTCTCCTTCCACTAGCATGGTAGGACTAAACTTCCCACCACCTTGTCATGCCACCTTCATGGGCCCTTAGAGATCAAATCTGAAATTGTCATATGGGCTCTAGGCCCATCTCACATTTCAACAATCCCCCACCAGATCTCAGGGGCCCACTTTTTCCTTTGTTCCAAACGCTGTTTTGATATACTAGTGTTTCAGTGAAGACCTGTTAAGGTTGAGCTTCACCTAGAGCAAGTAGCTACACTCCTTCACAACTGAACAATGGACTATGCCTTGAATTGTCAGTTTGGCGTAAAGAAGTTTCACCACATGTCTTACTAGTACTGGGCTGCCGAAGGCTGACCCATCGGATGGAGCATATAAGTCACATTCCTGGCCTATTCATGAGCTTACTAGAGATCACCCCAATCTCATGGACTGTGACTAGCAATCAGGCTCAGAAAGGTGTGTTCCTCCAAAGATTGCTCTGTAGGATAGCATCTTGCTTATACATATAAGCCTTGGAACACATTAAGACAGTAGTCATCCTTCCATACAGTTTCCGAGAGTATTGCATCTCCAACGGAGTGGGTTAGTAAAGTTACTCTCCTCAGTTCACCACTGGCTTGTTTTCCCAGGTCCTACTTGACGGGATCTCCAATCACATAGGTTGGGTTACCACCATGGCAACTCATGTGGGTCTCATACCCATCTCCCTCGATCCACTATCTATCACAACACGCAATAGCCCTTTCGTAAAGGGATCTGCCAGATTCTTAGCCGCATGGACATAGTCCAATTGTATCACTCTGGACTTTTTTAATTTTCTAACAGCCTTTAGTCTCATTCTTATATATTTGTTGGACTTCATGTTGTCCTTTGAACTCTTCATCTTGGTGATGATCGTCTGATTATCACAGTTCATAAGGATAGCCGGAACCGGTTTATCAACCAATGGCAAGTCCATCAAAAGATCTCGAAGCCATCCTGCTTCAACACCAGAAGTGTCTAATGTTGTTAATTCTGCTTCCATTGCTGATCTCGTTAAGATCGTTTGCTTGCAAGACTTCCAGGAAACAGCGCCACCTCTAAGAGTAAACATATACCCAGTTGTGGCCTTCATCTCATCAGCATCAGAGATCCAATTCGCATCACTATACCCTTCAAGTGCCGACGGGTGTCCAATATAGTGAAGTCCATAGTTCATAGTACCTTTCAGATAGCGCATAACTCTTTCAACAACATACCAATGTACATCACCCAGTTTGGAAACAAACCGGCTCAGTTTGCTCACAACAAACGCGATGTCAGGCCTTGTTGCGCTCGCTAGGTACATTAGTGAACCAATAATTTGAGAGTATCTCAATTGATCTTTAGCCATGCCTTTGGACTTTCAAATCAACACACTAGGATCATATGGTGTTTGAGATGGTGTGCAGTCCGAATATCCAAACGGCTCAACACCTTTTCAACATAGTGAGATTGAAGAAGTGTGATCCCACCCTCATTATCTCTCAGTCGCTTGATGTTCAAGATAACATCAGCCACACCAAGGTCTTTCATCTCAAAGTTCTGGGATAGAAGTGATTTGACCTCCTCAACGACTTTGAGGTTTGTTCTGAATAGCAGTATGTCATCAACATACAAGCACAGTATAACTCCTTCGCCCCCACCATGGCGATAGTATACACATTTGTCAGCCTCATTAACAACGAAATCAACAGATGTCAGAGTTGTATTGAACTTATCATGCCATTGCTTAGGTGCTTGCTTCAGGCCATATAAAGATTTCAGCAACTTACACACCTTCCTTTCCTGACCATCTATCACAAAGCCATCTGGCTGTTGCATGTAGATTTCCTCATTTAGCTCCATTCAGAAAAGCCGTCTTAACATCCATTTGATGGACGAGAAGACCATGCGAGGCCGCCAATGAGAGTAATACTCGAATGGTGGTCAGTCTAGCCAGAGGTGAATAAGTATCGAAGAAATCTTACTCTTCTTTCTGGTCATAGCCATTGGCCACAAGCCTAGCCTTGTACTTTTCAATTATTCCTGTCAAAGACTCTCCGTTCCTGACCGGCAAAAAGAAGCGCATAGGAGTGAGCTCGTCTCAATCCCGCAACCCGCAACCCGCGTCGCGGCACGGAGAGCAGAGGAGTGCGCGAGGGCTTCTTTTCTTCTCAAGCAACAATAGCTTGAGGGAGAGAATCCCTTATAAATCACTTCAACTCTCCTTCCACTAGCATGGTGGGACTAAACTTCCCACCACCTTGTCATGCCACCTTCATGGGCCCTTGGAGATCAAATCTGAAATTTTCATATGGGCTCTAGGCCCATCTCATATTTCAACAGTGCAGCGCCGATCCAGGCCAAGGCCATGGCGCCCTTGGCGCTGAACCTGGCAATCCAATCGGCAACTCCCCGTCAATGGAAAGAAGGCGTACAAAGAGGAATCAATCGATCAAGTATCCTTTTTGATCTTGTCTTCTTCTAATCAATCAACAATCTTGTACGCCTATGCACACAAGCAAATTGCTCTGGTTCGAGTGCGCGTAAAGGAGGAGAAAAGAAAGTACCATCGGCCTGGAGACTTCCAGGAGATTTGATGATTTGCCCTATTTTATAAGAGGTTTGATAATTTGCCCTTTGATTGTCTCAATAACAGTGTCCTCAGGCCCCATTTGGTAGCCTCTCGGGGGCAAATGATTAAATGGAGAAGTAAAGTGGGGCAAAAGATTCAATTTCTCGGGGACTTCCACAACACTCTCCATCGAGCTGCTCGCTGCTGGCATGACTGCACAGGGCAACGGAGATGCTGGTTGCGGCCGACGGTGCCAGCAGTGATCTGCTGCACGGCTGCGTCACCGGTGGCAGAGGCCGAGCGCCCCCACGCCGTCGCGGTCGAGATCACCGCCAGCCACGCACTGGCCTTTGTCTCGGTGCCGACCGGCGCGTCCTCATTCATCTTCGGACCGAGCGCGAGCGCCGCCTCCAACCACGTGGTTGTCGACGTCTACGCCGGCCACCCCTCCGCTTTCGCCGTGCGCGGGGGCTCGCCGCCGCCTCGTGGCCCTCGGCGTTCCGCTGGCGAGTTCTCCGTCGAGCAGCCGCTCCGGCCGAGCTGGAGCATGGAGCCCAACGGCCCTCGAGCTTGCGAACGGCGCCTCCAACGGCGTCTCACCTCGCACCCTCCTTCCTGGAGGCTCTTCCGACGAGGATGAGCCCGGCGGCAGTTCCTCTCGCCGCCGGTGATACGGCGGTCTGGCCGTGGGCGTCTCCACCTGTGTCGGTCTTCGTGGATTGGGGATTGAAAGCTGCCTGCGATTTTTCCTTCTATGGCCGCTTCCTTGTCTGTTCGATTGACCAGATGGGCTGCCTAACATGCCTTCCATGGCTAAATTTGCATGCGGCTCGTTGCCTCAACACTTGCTATATTTTCTCCTTTGATTTAGCATACTAGCAGATTGATTGAGATTAAGTTTCCTCGCAGTACTATATAGATTTGTGATTGAGAGTTATTATTTTCTCGCAAAAAAATCTCATTGCGATTGAGATCAATTTTCTCTCGCAAATTATTAATTCACCTCGCTCAATTATCTTGCAACATGATACAAGATCATCTCATTTTAATTTGAGGTATATACAATTCAAGTTTTTCACTCAAATATCAAGTTTGCAACATTATTATTATTCACTACATTAGTAGTATTTTTCTGCTGAGTATCGAGATGTATTCCAGATCTTAAGTTGATGTAATATATTTTCACGTTTCTCACTTGTTGAGATTAATTACATCTATTTGCAACAGAGATTTTTAATCTCTTGCAAAGATAAATGCAGTACCTCTGGAGTACTGTTTCTCTATTGAGTACGAGGTATTCCGGAATATTTCTATGATGTATCTATTTCCATGTTAACAACATGTCGAGATTAATACGTCTATTTGCAAATTTTCAATTTCTTGTAAATATGGACGCAAAATTCAATGTGATTTCTTCAAATTGATGCTTGAGATCACACGGTAATCATATGGATCTACTACCTAGGCAGGTTATCAATGACTACTGATAAAGCCTATATTTTGTCGTTTCGACATTATGATTGCTTTACAAAGTGCTCTTCTACATATTTTACTAAGTCATGACATAATATATTAGGAGTGAGTATCTACTGATTTCATCAGATTATACTTCCTAGTGCTGCGAGATCTACTCCCAATCTTCAAGATGTCATACTTAGCAATTTAAGATTCACACTAATAATTTCAAGATAACTTCTTGAAATACCCATTGATTTTTCTATGTTTATTACAACATCAACCATGATGTTGTAATTTACTGGTTGTAAATTAATTATCTCTAGTTTACCCATAGAGGTAACTTATGGCTATAGAGTTTGAGGCATTCGTCCTCAATGGCCACCATTGCCCTATCTGGGCCATGACATCATGATCGCTCTTGTCTCTCGTGGAATAATGTGTGCAATCCAAGATCGTAGGATTCACCTCTGGTCGGAATCACACCGCTAACAAAAAGATATGTTTCCTTATCAATCTTAAGGCATTATATCGATCCAAATCTCAGCATCTAGTTATTCTGTATCAGCTATTCCTGGGACATAAAGAATATCAAGGGCAAAGGTTTGAATCTCACTTCATCCCTCCAACATGGCTATCAGAAGTCACGGGACCCTATGAGCACGGAGAATATGAAGGTTGAATATGCATCTACTAACATGTTTGAAGACTTCATCTAGTCTCTCAATCTCCTGAGTGGTCAATAAAATTTATGTTCATTTCTGATGTGCTAATAAGAACATAAGTATTATTTTCATCATATATTGTATATCACAAATATACTGTATCAGCACTTTGATACAAATACATTTGTATGTATTCTATATATCTCATAGTGTTTTTCATATTGAGAATCTTCATGTCTATATATAGATTTCTATGGGAGTCAATCCGATGAAAAATGATATGTACCTTGTGGACATATGCACCACAAAGTCTATACTCAGGGAAGTCCAATGTTTCCTCTCATTGGGAGAAAGGAGATATTTTAAAACTGCTAGACGCGAAGAGGTATTTGTTGGCTCAACTCGAGTCATATTTACTATCCCTGTGGGTACTCGAGTAACGTCGAGATGCTTTATTGCTTCCCAGGTTTAACTCGTACCCTACTGAACTATGAAGGTATCCGTCAAAATAGTTTCCATAGCGAAACTTATGATGACAACAAAGAGAAATAACTTCTCTTTACCATATGCAACGGATATGAAAAGCACATTCTCTGCGTATCATCTGGATTGTACTACACATACAAAAGAACCCGTAGCACATGTTGCGTATGAGATAGTTTTCCAGAGTGTCTTGTACATGAAAAACTTGGCATACTCGCCTTCGTCATCGAGATATTGGGTTGAAACAGAAACTATCAGCAATTCCAGTAGTTTATGATTATTATGATGCTAAATTCTAACACCATTTGGATTTTATGTGCACTACAAGTGACATAGGGAAGCTAATTTTAAGGCTCGCACACCTTAAAGTCTACGCTGAACCACTCAGACTCCTTGAATGCATTAAGTTGCTCTTCCCATCCATTGACTAGGCTAGGTATTCCATGGTTCTAAAAGACATATCTACATGATGGTCTTAAGTGTGTGCTTTATTCACACGGAACCATTGGCTCATTATGCCGACATCGATTTCAAGCCAATCGAATGGATAACATGTAGAATTCTCCTTGAGTGCCTTCTCTATGGCCCTTGGATTGTAGTTTAGCAATTTGTCCTAATGTCTAGACTCAAAATGGTTTGGTAGAATCCTATCCAAAGAGTTAAGCTCATTGCATTATCTTTACTTTGGAATTGCATCTTACCAACTTTACGTTGGAGTCATGTAGTTTTACACGCTCATGACAGAACTGTATAATATTATTCCCCTCTATCTTTGATATGTGGATATCTACCAAGTACTCCCTCTGTCCCAAAATATAAGAACGTTTTTAACACTACACTAGTGCCAAAAACGTTCTTATATTATGGGACGGAAGGAGTATTTTCTATCTGCGGTAATTTGGTTGCATACCAATATCACCACCCATCATACACCATTAGCCCCTCAACATATAGTTGGGATCTATGCGAGGAATAAATTTATTTCCTTCAATACCTCGAGCCACTCAAATGGGGAGTTATTTAAGGCCAGTATGCTAATTCAATGAGGAACATTTCCAAGCATTAGCGGCAGATTTCAAGTACCATAAAGAATGCCAGGAAATTAGTGGAATGTTCAACACATTTTTGCCTCAAATCCACGCACTCAAAGATCTTAATCATGCATTCATAAGATTTGCAATTCATTGCAAATAACTTGCCACATTCATTTACTGAATATAAAGGTGTCATACAATCCTAAAAAATATGTTGGAAAGAGTGGAGGTACCAACAAATTTTTTATGTAACGTGATGAGATCGAATCAATAATTCAAGAACCAGATACTCAAGATGCCCATAACCGGGGACACGGCTAACCATGATTAGTTTGTACACTCTGCAGAGGTTTGCACACTTTTCCCCACAAGACTCGATCTTCTCCGTTGGATTTCTCGCACTTCATGATATTTGAGAAATGGACGAGCGAGACACAGTCTTTCAGAAACATTTACTCTCTACTTCGGGTAGACAATACCACGTACATCCCCCTACATCTGCTAGTCCACCTCTTCGAAAGCTCACACAACTTACTCAACTATGCCAGAGCCCATAATGGCTTGTGGCTGCACACGGAAGTTTCTAGCGTGAATAATCTTATGATCCCTTTGAGCCTGAGTGGCATTCCGTAGGAAGAATCACATGGGTACCCCGGGATTTTCCAAAATAGGCGACACTGGATTCCCTAGGTGCCTACAACCAATCCACCCAGATGTATATTAATGTTGCCTCCTCAAGTTAAACCCTAGTCAACAATAACTCTCACATCTTTCATGAATTCTCTTAAAAACACAACCACGTCTATGAGCATAGCATAGAAGTAAGCATAACGTAGTAACACCCAAGGGTTTGAATATAGGACAATAGGTTCCTACCTCATCAACTACTTCCCAGTACCCACATGTTACGAACCTACTCATGCACTGTTTGAGGGTTGAAACTAATGCATAAAAACTGGGTATGAAAAATCTATTCAAAGTGTGAACTTGCCTTGTACTGTTGATGAAGATTCATTGCACTCATAACTCGTGACAGTTCTACTCGTCACACTCCGGTCAATCTATCGTAAGCAAGGAATAGTAACCACACATAAGAAATCACTCGAAAGATCAGAAAGAAATGAAGAAAACAATTTAGAAAACATCAAAACCTAGCAATTAACTCTTGCAACAGAAAACAATTTCTAACAATACAAAAAATAAGTGAATTTGGCCTTATCAGAAAGTTTAGATCAAGATATTCAATTTGCAAAAAGAATCAATTAAATCGGAGTTATAAAACTCGAGTTACGAACAAAAGAAGTTTGAATTCAAATCTGTTCGAAATCAAATTTTAAACTTTGAAAAATATGTTTAAGTTGTTTTCTGGATAGAGGGGATCATAATGAAGAAGTGGGCGTTGGTTTCGTTGGATTTGGACAAACGAGTAAAAAGTAGTGAGGGTTTAACGACCAGGGAGTAATCTGTGATAATAATAATAATAATTACGGATAGGACCCTAGCCAAAATTAATAACAAAAAGAAAAACTCTACCGAACGAACGTTCGCTACCGAACGCTAATGAAGGAATCTGTTCACTGTAACTAACTAACTGGAAAACGTTCGTTATTTAGCTAACTAGATAAAACAAAAACCGGGTTTTAACCTAAAAAATGAAACTTAAAAGCAAACTGGGTCGGACCGGGCTTGGTTTAGTACCGGTTCGGGCGGTTAGAGCTCGGAGGCGAGGGCGGATATATCGGCGGCGGCGGCACCGGCTGCGGATGGCGGCTCTCGTGACGGCGGGGCTACGCGGGCGAATGGTGCGAGCGGCGGAGCAAGGCAGTGGCGGCGGTGATGCGAGGCGGCAGTGCTGCGGCGGGCATGGCGATGGCATCAGGCGGCGGCGGCGCAAAGGGCGGCGGCGGCTGGGAGGGGAGAGAGGGGGTCGGGCCTCGCCTTTTATTGGCGGGGAGGCATGGGGAGGAGGCAAAGGGGCGGCTGCTGGCGGAGTCCACGTCGGGGACATCTGCGGTGTCCGGCGCGAGCACGCAAGGTAGGCGGCGGCGTCCAGGGCCGGCTGGGCCTTCGGCCCAGTTTGGTCCGGAAGGAGATTCTCTTTTTTTACACTTTTGACAGGACAAAAAATATAAACCAAAACAAAATAAAAGTATTCTATAGGCATATAATATATCAAAATTTTCAGAAAAAGATTTTCTACAACATGAACATTTTGCTAACATCAAATAAATTCCACAAAAATTTAAATAAAGCAAAGAGTGCTACTATTGCAATAAAACTCCATAAAAATCATTTTAAAAATACCAAAATGATTTCACCTTTATTTCTCTCCAATTTTCTATTGTAGGGATTCATTTTACCCTGTTTTCCATATAGTTTATTTTTGGAGAAAAATAATTTGAATAAAAACCAAATAACTCCAAATTGAAAATAATTCCAAAGGGACTTTAAATTTGATTCTTTTAAACTTCCAACTCATATTTCATACGATTTGTAGAAGTCATTTTATCTTCTCTCATGAAAATCATTGAGTTGCTTAAAGTTTCTGAATTTTAAATATTTCCAAATGAAATTCAAATATTTTCAAAAACCTTTTTCATTTAATTAAATGGAAGAAGTCATGTCATCTTCTCTCTAGGGTTTTGTACTTGAAATGAATTTGAATTCATGGAGATCATAAAGGCAAGGTGATAGTTTGGGAAGTCCTTTTATTCCCTCTCATTTAACTTTCAAAAAGTTTCAAATTTCACTAAATTTCACACAAGCAACCACACCACAATCAAGCAAACAATCAAAACTGTTTATTCAATATAACATTCAAAAATTTAGAATTTTGGGATGTTACAAACCTACCACCCTTAAAAATGAATCTCGTCCTCGAGATTCGGAGAGGTTAGCAAGAATTAGGTTGGGTTCGGGGGTCTTCTCAAAATCCATCGATTGTCACAGGGTCTGGGGTGCTACCACCGATAGAAGCATGGTTACGGTTCCATCAAAACTCATGTACTCCATCCTTATTGTTGGTAGTGTCGATCTTCTCAAATTCTTGGGAAAATTCCTTCTCTGGCTCTTCCTGTAGTGGCATAACTTTCCTCGATTCTTGTGTCCTTTCATCTTGGTAGGGTCCTTATGTGGCTGGATCTTCTTATCTGACGGGTCTGGCGCCAATACTAAACAACTATCGATATCTCCTGGTGGTCAATAGTTTATGGTTTCTCCTACAGAAAGCGGGTCTGGGCTTCATTCTCAATGTATGACCTACGATTGGCAACAACTGCCTTGTACAAGGGGAAAATCGTCATACCATTCTAAGGTTTAAACAAGGTTTTGATCGTCGTCTCTCTACTATAGATAAGTCACTCAGATTTACCATCCCACATAGCAAGGCGAATAATAAGAGTAAGTCGGCATGGTGATCAGTCCATCCCGCACCCAAATCATTACCTAGTATATGGTTTAGCGAATCTCGTATTCTAACACTCGGTCATCCTCACAAGCATTGCAGAATTTTTCTTGTCGATGAACCAAGTTTGGATAAATCCATTGATTCTGAAAGACAAACGAACATCTATCGTTTCTTCACATCTCTCAGGTTTTGTGTAAACTCCTATAAGATCGTATGTTGTTAAAGTCGTATCTTCTTCCAGGGTTTTTCCTTCTGCAAGAATGTGCTTGCTTCTTGGCAGGTCCTGGAGCCTGTGGGTTATGGCCCATCTCATCACTTGTAAACCCTGGACTCATCATCGGGGCAACTGATCATTATTCCAACTTCCAGCTTCCTAGCATTCTTAAATCCATCCAACTGTACTGTCTCCCTTCCTTCTATTGGTACCAAACTAAGACGTGATTACTCAGACTCATCATGGATTTATAATTGCTCCATATTACCTAGCATTATACCTCCTTTTTATCCAATAGTACTTCATCCCTTCATATTCTTGGAGTATCCCACATATCGAGATAAAACTCGTACTTATTTTGTCCGAAGTCCACTTCGTGGAATATCATTTTCTTTTCAAGGGGTCAAGGGTCCTCTCAGTTACTACCACCCTTGAAATGCACAAACTCATCCATAGACCATATTTCTCTTATCCTCGAAAATGGTCAAAATCTTTCTCCACGGAGCAACTACTCATAAAATCCAAATCAGTACCAATGATGGTAACTTTATTGATTCTGAAATTATTACAATCTCCTGCATTTCCATTACATACTTCAACTCAACACCTCGAAAGAAATGTTCCCACTACTACTACTAGATTTCTTTTGTTGCTAACTAAACTATTTAGAACAAGCCTCCTTCTCATCGGGACAATCCCTGGCAAAGGGCCCTACTTTATTACCACAAAAACATATTACTTCTGAAAAGTCTCGTGGTTTCCTTGTGATTACATAGCCTCCTAGGGTCATCGGCTTCCTTTTTGGGCAAGCTATGAAGTAGTGCCCTGAATCTTTGCACCTAAAACATGTGATATGACTCAAGTTCTTCTTTGTAGAAATTGGCTTGTTCCTGGAATCCAATCTATTTCTCTTCTTGGACCTTTCCATGCCAATCAGGGCTTCTATTCCCTGTGGGTCATACTCTACTTCCTCTGTCGGGAATTCTACTAGGTCCCCCTTCAAACAATTCTGGGAGATGTGTCCTTCTACTCCACACGAATAGCAAGACTTGGTGCAGGTTTTAATTGGGTCTTCTTCGGGTGTGTCCTCCACCTCTTCCTTCATCACAGTTCTTCTAAAACTTCAAGGAGGGCTCCTTTCATTGCTTCCTTCTTCTGCTGGATGGTTCTTTGTACCAGGGGTAATGTGACACTGAGGAGGGTAGTGGGTAGTCCCTTCACACAAGAATCAAGTAACCTACCTAGTTGGGCATTCTTCAGCTGGGTGAGTTTCTTCACAATGAGGACATTCATCCTTGGTTTCTTTGTGGTCGTGTCCTATTGCTCCACAAAGCTTGCATGCACAAGGTTTCTTCATATCATTTCCATAAGGCTTCAACTTCTGGGACACAAGACGAGACCTTAGCAGAGTCAACTTAAATTCTTCCCAAGTGGTTACTCTTGGCCATCCATTGATGGTTTAGTACATCCTCCACCAAGTAGCAACACCTCTTTCAAAGCATTGAAGAGCATGATGGGCCATATCCTTTCCGGCTATAGTGTTATTCTCCATATGATCTTCCATGTTCTGAATCCATCGGTCTGTCTCTCCAGTTGAGTCATCGCTCCAGAAAATATGATCTCATCTCCATTCATCCTCTATTGGGTCTGGAGTTTCGGGGTGAGACAAGAGAGATAGGGAGGGATGCACACAATACAAACAGAAGTTTTGAAAAGACAGATCTTATTTGTGACTGTCGGAAAAACATCGAACAAATGATAGCTCACAAACATCGGATCTAACGTAGGTATATAACAGGGGTTTGGCCTTCTAAAGGTCAATTAATCTTCAAAGTCGCCAAACTCTTCAAGTCTTGTTCATGTCTCCGATGGGCTTCTTTCGATCGTGCTAGTCCTTCTCAAGTTCTTTTGCCAGATCATTTCTGTTGACGCGAAGTCTCTCGTGACGTCCTTTAATATTCTGCAGTTGCGTTCCAAGCTTCTGGGTTTCAACATCCTTGGCATGAACCATGGTCGTACTGTCCTTTAGTTCCTAACGAATCTCCGGTGTCTCAAGGTTTTGGTCCTCCAGCTTGGCTACTTTTAGCATCTGGGTCCTGGTTTCTTCATGAAATACTTGCTTTGCTTATAGATGCTCCATCAGCCTTCTACCATCCAATCCTTCAGACAAAATGCATGGTTAACTCAGCAGGGTGACAATAGCATAAGCTGGCGATAACATCATGGATAGCCGTGTTTCTGTCCTTGTCATTGCCATGAGCTATCATTCCATAGTTCATATCTCATGCCTTAGGGTTTTCTTAACAAAAAGTTTGAGTTATAGTGCATCCATGTTTCCGGTCTTTCTCCGACACCTTAATCTCATGCACCTTTAGTAGCCTTACAAGTTCCATAAGTGCTAGACCACAGGGAAAAATCTTCATAGCGTTGTCTTTGGTTCAGGGTGAAGCTCTTCATCTAAAATATGGAAGCCAGAGGTTTTTTAGTAAAGAAGTTCTTAAGTGGATCCTAGTAGAGCCTTCCAAGTCACTTCACTCCGGGAATTCTTTAGAGCCTTCAATTCTCTGAGTCATCAGAGTCTTCAACCGTGGTAGTCAATGCGCGGCAAAATCCTCTTTATTCCGAAGTGGTCTTCGTTTGTCTGAATCTTGTACTTCTTGGAATGGTCTCATCAGTCGAATCTTCTTGTGGTCAAAAGGGAAAAAGGGGTATAGTCTAACTAAAAGGGAATATTTAATAAAGCTCAGAAAAGAAGAGGGGTAAAAGATCTTTTTGAAAATAAAGTTCTAGAGAAAATCTTTCCTATGGGTTTGCCAATTTCTAGGGGTCACGTCCTACAGTCAACATGTGATCTGAGACCATCTTGTAGCGACCCGACCTCAGACGGTCAAGTATCTATGCTTAAGTGTCATCCCTGGATCGGTATGCTGACACACACAATACTCGAGGATTTATAACAGAGGTAAATCACATGTATAAAGTAAAGTAAATACTATTACCTCAATCCATAAAGCGGAAGAAACAACAAGGTTGTGGATTCCCATCAACACCAATGGCAAAGTTGAGTGTAGAAATCGTAACCCTAACGTATCACTTACTCGTCGTAAGATTCCTGCAACATGATACGTTGCAGCCATGTAGGTCAGTACATTGAATGTACTGGCAAATTCACACCTTAGGATAATGATGAATAATAACTACTTCTATATGCATATTTGGCTGGTGGAGGCTCTAGGTTAAATTTTGCATAAAGCTAGTCTTTCCCGACAACAAAGGAATATATTTTATTGAACTACAAAGTTTGTTGAAAATATTGAGAATGTAACCCCAACTCAAACCCAAATTAACATCAATAACCCAACAAATTTTTTAAGTAACATGATGAGATCAAATCAATAATTCAAGAACTAGATACTCAAGATGTCCATAACCGGGGACACGGCTAATCATGATTAGTTTGTACACTCTGCAGAGGTTTGCGCAGTTTTCCCCACAAGACTCGATATTCTCCATTGGATTTCTCACACTTCATGATGTTTGAGAAATGGATGACCGAGACACAGTCTTTCAGAAACATTTACTCTCTACGCCGGGTAGAAAGTACCACCTACATCCCCCTACATCTGCTAGTCCACCTCTTTGAGAGCTCACACAACTTACTCAACTATGCCAGAGCCCATAATGGCTTGTGGCTGCACACGGAAGTTTCTAGCATGAATAATCTTATGATCCCTTTGAGCCTGGGTGGCATTCCGTAGGAAGAATCACACGGGTACCCGGGGATTTTCCAAAATAGGCAACACTGGATTCCCCAGGTGCCTGCAACAAATCCACGCAGATGTATATTAATGTTGCCACCTTCAGTTAAACCCTAGTTAACAATAACTCTCACATCTATCATGAACTCTCTTAAAAACCCAACTACGTCTACGAGCATAGCATAGCAGTAAGCATAACATAGTAACACCCAAGGGTTTGAATATAGGACAATAGGTTCCTACCTCATCAGCTACTTCCCAGTACCCACATGTTATAAAACCTACTCATGCAATGTTTGAGGACTGAAACTAATGTATAAAAACTGGGTATGAAAAATATGATCAAAGTGTGAACTTTCCTTGTACTATTGATGAAGATTCGTCACACTCATAAATCATGATAGTTCTACTAGTTAGACTCCGTTCAATCTATCGTAAGCAATCAATAGTAACCACACATAAGCAATCACTCAAAAGATCGGAAAGAAACGAAGAAAACAATTCGAAAAACTTCAAAACCCAAAAATTAACTCTTGCAATAGAAAACAATTTCTAACAGTACCAAAATTAAGTGAATTTGGCCTTATCAGAAAGTTTAGATCAAGATCTTCAATTTGCAAAAAGAATCAATTAATTCGGAGTTATAAAACTCAATCTATGAACAAAAGAAGTTTGAAATCAAATTTTAAACTTTCAAAAGTATGTGTAAGTTGTTTTACTAGATAGAGGGAACCATAACAAAGAAGTGGGCATTGGTTTAGTTGGATTTGGACAAACGAGTAAAAAGTAGTGAGGGTTTAAACACTACTAGGGAAAACCCTAGCAGTAGCGCATGTATTTTGCCTATCAGTTGCGCGGGACACCGCGCTACTGATAAGGCGCTACAACTAACGTATAGCAGTAGTGTCTGTCATCTCACGCTACTGCTATACATGGATAGCAGTAGCGGTCTTTACGGCAGAGCGCTGCTGCAAATATCTGCAGTGCTTTCTAGCAGGCTGCGCTACTGGTAAGTAAGTGCTACTGCTAACTTTAATCCCCTCACTACTACTAGTTTTATTAGTTTCTGTTTTTTTCTGCATATTTGTTTTGTATTTGAATAGGCTTTATACAATAATCTTTGGCATATCATACACATACAAATGTAATCATATTATATACATACAAATAGTCTCATCAAATCATGTCATCATCATAATCATCATCCAACACAAAGTGGTCTCTCGTCATCATCTCGAAATAAGCAATACAAGTCTGGATTACTTGCAACTACATCGTCATCCATCTAAACAATGATATATGCGAGTAGAGCTATCACTATGAAACCTAAACTAACTATTGGCTGTCGCTCGGAAATCGGAAACCGGTACACCTGGGCTGACACTCCGGCCAGTCGTCGTATACTCCTGGCATAAACCTTCTTCGCCATCAATGATCTATGCACGTGCATCGTCACATGAGTCGATGATATGCAACATATATAGTTGAGCAATAGAAAGAGACAGACTTGGCAAAAATAGAAGCAACATATCATAAGCATAAATAACAAAGTTCATCGTACCCAAAATGCCCTAACTAGAGTGATCTTCGCTAGTCGAGGAGGACGGTTTAATTAAATCCCAAATAAAGTTTTGTCGTGCATAACTCAAAGTTTTGTCATACAGAAAGTATGGACTAAACAGACACATTGTCATATATTGACAATCACTCCAACATGGCGTGCCATCCATCCAGGTCAGGCAGATAGTCCCCAAGCTTAGTGAAAGGCTTCATGTCGAGACACTGAGAGGCTATGCGTGTTCGGACGTCTTCCCACGACATTTGTCCTTCTTCCTAGAACATGCCTATTTTTTTGAGGACCTCCTTCATGATTATTTGGGCAAGTTGGCGCTGGATGTGATAGAACTCAGATCGAAGTCGATGATCCTTGATATCTCCTAAGTTCTTTGCCCATTGCAGAATATGGGCATCGCCGGATCTAGGTGACATGTGAAGATTCTTGTGACCCCGTCTGTACTCCAGCATGTGGTGTAGGACATAGAATCCATCATTAAGAGAATTACTCGGTTGCTGGACGATGCAGCAGAAGTCAGTCTTATGGCTGCAGGCGGGCCTGCCGTCCCTATACTTCTTGTCCTTGACCTCTCCACCCCGTTTGCCGTAGTAAAAGATAGCACTGTCGAGAACAAACTTGATGTGGGTGTAATCCTTTTTGTTAATGTCCTTCTACGACTCCAAGTAAAGAGCGTGGGAGTATTGGGGGTAGAGTATGATGAGGACGGCACGCCCGCCGCTGCGCAAAATAAGTACACCTCAAATTAGTTAGCCTCCACCGTGCAAATGAATGATTGAAATTGAAGGAAGGATATCTGCGCAGATGACATACATGGCATGATAAGGCATGATAATCGCCTCCTTGTCCTGGGAATTACTGTCAAGCTTTCATCATGCTCATATGATTCGCGTTCGTTACTTTGATAATTTGACATGTGGATGGACCGGTGCTTGGGTATTTCCCTTCCTTGGACAAGCATCCCACTTATGATTAACCCCTCTCGCAATCATCCGCAACTACGAAAGAAGAATTAAGGTAAACCTAACCATAGCATGAAACATATGGATCTAAATCAGCCCCTTACGAAGCAACGCATAAACTAGGGTTTAAGCTTCTATCACTCTAGCAACCCATCATCTACTTATTACTTCCCAATGCCTTCCCCCAGGACCAAATAATGGTCAAGTGCCATGTAGTCGACGTTCACATAACACCATTAGGGGAGAGACATCATACATCTCATCAAAATATCGAACGAATACCAAATTCACATGATTACTTATAACAAGACTTCTCCCATGTCCTCAAGAACAAACGTCACTACTCACAAAGCATATTCATGTTCATAATCAAAGGGGTATTAATAAGCATTAAGGATCTTAACATACGATCTTCCACCGAATAAACCAACTAGAATCCACTACAAGGAGTAATCGACACTAATAGCAACCCACATGTACCAATATGAGGTTTTGAGACAAAGATCTGATATGAGAGATGAACTAGGGTTTGAGAGGAGATGGTGCTGGTGAAGATGTTGATTGGTATTGACCCCCTCTCGGTGAGAGGATCGATCGTGATGACGATGGCGATGATTTCCTCCTTCGGGAGGGATGTTTCCCCGGAAGAACAGCTCCGTCGGAGCCCTAAATTGGTCATGCCCAGGTTCCGCCTCGAGACGGCGGCGCTTCATCCTGAGAGCTTCTCTTTGATTTTTTTCCAGGACAAAAGACATCATATAGCAGAAGATGGGCGTCGGGGGCCTGCCAAGGGCCCACAAGGTAGGGGCGTGCCCTTCACCATCGTGGCTGGCTGGTGGCCCCCCTCTGGTGATTTCTTTGCCCAATATTTTTATATATTCAAAAATTGATCTCCTAGAAGTTTCAGGACTTTTGGAGTTACGCAGAATAGGTCTCTAATATTTGGTCCTTTTCCAGTCCAGAATTCCAGCTACCGGTAATCTCCCTCTTTATGTAAACCTTGTAAAATAAGAGAGAATATGCATAAGTATTGTGCTATAACTTGTAATAACAACCCATAATGCAATAAATATTGATATAAAAGTATGACACAAAATGGACGT
This sequence comes from Triticum dicoccoides, assembly GCF_002162155.2. Classification (NCBI taxonomy): domain Eukaryota; kingdom Viridiplantae; phylum Streptophyta; class Magnoliopsida; order Poales; family Poaceae; genus Triticum; species Triticum dicoccoides. The sequence goes on along the minus strand of NC_041381.1, from coordinate 645,640,772 downwards.
ATCAATGCACACCTGAGAATCCCAATGATATTTCTATTTCTACTGCTGAGACACAATCTGGTGATGAACATGAACCTAAGCTTGGGGATGACCAAGGCACCCCAAGGTAATATTCAAGGAAGATCCAACCAACTAAGATTGGGGATGCCCGGGAAGGCATCCCCTCTTTCGTCTCCAACATTATCGGTAATCCCACTTGGAGCTATATTTTTATTCGTCACATGATATGAGTTTTGCTTGGAGCGTCATTTTATTTTATTTGTATTTGCTTGATGCTATTTATAATAATGTTTTGCATCTTTTATTTCAATAAAAATGTCAAGTATAGCCCTTGCCATGCTTATTTTGCAAGTCTATATATTGATGTTTCAAAACAGAAAGTTTATCGCTATTGCAAAAATTGCTCAGAAAAGTCAGAATGTGATAAAAGGTTGAAACTGTTTGCAAAATAAGCTCTGATAAATTATCTACAATGTCGAAATTTTCAAAAAAATTAGAGTTAGGGAAGTATGATGATAATTGAACTCTTTACAGACTGTCCTATTTAGGCAGACTGTCCTATTTTAGGATAGGAGTATTAAATATGCAGAGGCATTTAGTATGCAATGTTAAATAATAATTTTAGTGATTTTCTACAGTAGAGAATGATAAGGTTTATACTATGCAGAGGCATTTAGTATGCAAAATAAGCATTGATTTATACTAACTTATCTCGTGAGTTCTTGTTGAGTTTTCTTCATGAACAATTATTAGTTAGTATCAGTTGAACGTAAGTTTTTCCTTCTTCACATGATGTGTGCTATTCTTGAAATGCAATTTTATTTTTGTTTTGCTTGTTGCTTTAAAAAAATACTTAGATCTGAAAGTTTTTAAATAAGAGAGAATCCTCAAATAGCTAACCCTTTACTCAACTACTCGCTTGATCTTCACTTATATCTTTTCGGAGTAGTTTGTCACTTACTTTCACGCTTCACTTATATCCTTTGAGTAAATTGTTGAATGAATTAAATATCATGAAGTTGAAATTATACGTTCATATCATGCCTAGTAGTAGCTTCACATTGGGTTTAGAAAGTGAAATTTTTTGAGGCTTGACAATCACAGTATTGGTCATACAAGCAATTCATAAATGATTAAAACAAGGAAGAGAACTTTCACATACAAATATATTATCTTTGAAATCTTATATGATTGTGAATACCCATTGATATTTTCAAACTTGAGAAAATTAGTTGAAGTTGGACAAGGAAGACAACGTAATGAGTTCTGGTTGCGTATATTTGCATAGAAGTTATATTTTTATGGATCCTTCAACTTTTGGTGTTTGCCTAGGATCTTTTGCAAGACAAAAATTTGTACTAAGTAGAGATACTACTTGTGCATCCAAAAACCCTTTAACCTAGTTTCTTGCCATGAGTGTCCACCATACCTACCTATGGATTGAATAATATCCTTAAAGTAAGTTTTCTTCTAAATGTGTTGGATTGTTTAGTGTAAGAGAAATTAAGCGTTGTACGAACTTGTGATGGTAAGTAATTAAAGCGACGGACTGCATAATAAAGGTTGCTATCACAAGGGGCAATATGACATAAAGTTCTTTTGCACTAAGGGATTTGGCATACAAACAAATAAGCGCATGACAACCTCTGCTTCCCTTTGCGAAGGGCCTATCTTTTACTTTTCAGTATTTACTTTTATGAAAGAGTCAATAGTATGCATTCCCATTCCAACCTCAATTACTCTTTAGTTGGCAAGCATCATGTGGTGGGGAGAGATCTAGGCACATATGACCATTCGAATATATATGATCATGATTTATTATTGTTGACAATTATCTCTATGATAAATGAGTTGGGTGGCGAAACATTAAGCCCCTATCTTTCTTTGTGTTCGATGAATGCCATTTTTTATAAGAATATGCTTTGAGTAGTAGCAATCATGGAAGATTATATGATCATTGAGTATGTGGAGCTCTTACTTAGACTATGTTGAATAAGTTGAATTGCAATTTTTTAGTGACTAAGAATATAGGTTCTTTAGTTTCAAGAGGATTCACTGTTTGGACCTGAACATGTGAATTGTTGCTACTTTAACATGAAAAGTTTTATGAGAAAGAATTGTTGTTATGATGCTAGGAAAAGTGATTGAAATTATCATTGATTAAACTTATGCACTTTTCTAGCATTCATACTTCATAAATTATTTCTTTTTATGCTGTTATATTAGCATTGATGAAGGACAAGTAGGAATTAAGCTTGGGGGTGTTGATACGTCTCTGACGTATCTATAATTTATGAAGTATTCATGCTGTTATATTATCATTCTTGGATGTTTTACAATCATCTTATAGCAACTTTATATAATTTTTTTGGACTAACCTATTGACATAGTGCCTAGTGCCAGTTGTTGTTTTTGCTTGTTTTTTACACCGCAAAAAATGAATACCAAAAGGAGTCCAAACACCATGAAACTTTTTGGAGAATTTTTATGGACCAGAACAGCCAACATGGGCTGAAGAACTACTGGAGAGGCGGCTGAGGTGGGCAACACCCACCAGGGTGCGCCAGGGGGGGCAGGCGCGCCCTGGTGGGTGTTGCCCCCTTGGTGGCCTCCCACACCCCTTCTTCGCCCTATAAATTGCCAAATATTCTGAAACCCCTTGGGGTTAACCTAGATCGGAAGTTTCGCAGCCGCAAGTTTCAGAACCATGAGAAATAAATCTAGACTCGTTCCGGCACCCTGTAGGAGGGGGGAATCATCTTCGGTGTCCATCTTCATCATCCCGTCGGCCACCCCGATGAGGAGGCAAGTTCGCATACTCAACCATCATTTAGTCTTCTATGATTGCTAACACTCACTGCGTACACATGAGCAAAACATTTAAATCGGACACATAGAAAGATAGGGGCTTATAGTTTCGCCTCCCAACATATTCACCTCAAGGGTGATGTCAACAATAATAACTCATGCTACCCATATTGAACTGGATATATGTGCCTAGATCTTTCCTCACCACATGATGCTTGCCAAAGGAGAAAATAAAAAAGGAAAAGAGAGAAAAACTTTGACTCTTGCATGAAAGTAAGCACATAAAAGTAAAAGATAGGCCCTTCGTAGAGGGAAGCAGAGTTTGCCATGCGCTTTTTGTTTGTATGCTCAACCCCTTAGTGCAAGAGAACGTCACTTTATATTTCCCCTTATGATGGCAACCTTTATTATGCTGTCTATTGCTTTTATTCTTGGCCATCACAAGTTCGTACAATGCTCAATTTTCTCTTACACTAAATGACCTAACACTTTCAGAAGCAATTTTTATTGCCTTATTGCATTGATGACAACTTACTTGAAGGATCATACTCAATCCATAGGTAGGTATGGTGGACTCTCAAAACAAGATTTGAGTTTAAGGGTTTTGGATGCACAAGTAGTATCTCTACTTAGTGTGGAATTTTTGGCTAGCAAAGATAGGGGCAAGCACCACATGTTGAAGGGTCTATGACAATATAGCTTCTATGTGAATATGAACAAACATAAATCATTATGTTGTCTTTCTTGTCCAATGTCAACAATTTTGGCATATAATATTTTGATGGGTGCATACAATCACAAAAGATTTCCAGGATAGTGTATTTGTATGTGAATCTTTTCTTCCCTTATTAATTCTTTGATGAGTTGCATCATTGACCAATGCTATGTTTGTCAATCTACAATAAAATATTCTACTTATACTTTTCCTTGCGTAATGTCATTAGTCACCATAAGATTAGAATATCATCTTTTTAATTTATTTCCTTTCTTCTTATTGAAACATGAAAGTAGAAGAAGAAAAACTCAAACTAAATTTATTAAATATCTCGCACATGATTACAAAGATAGATCACTAAGAAAACTCTCGAAAAGAAAGGATCGAACTAACAATTTATTATCCTAAAGCAAAAGATAACTATGGATTGAACTAAGAAAAGTAAAGTCAAAAGATAGTGAAGGTGATACGATACCGGGGCACCTCCCCCAAGCTTGGCGAAAGCCAAGGGGAGCGCCCATACCCGATACTCAATTCTCTTTTGGTGATGAAGAAGGAGGTGGTGGTGATGAAGTAGTAGCGACTCGGTCCTTAAGGATCATGAGATGCTCCAATCTACGGATGAAGCTCTGGAGGAAGGTGATGTGCTCTTGATGCAGAATATTTTCACGAGTAAGGTACTTATTTTGCACACAAACCATTTCAATGATCCTGAAGGCTGCAATCTCATTGGGGGTAAGATAAGCATAGTAAGGTTTAAGGATATATTCCTCTTCCTCATCGGCAGGCAGTGCTTTCTCGATCACTCGCACTTGATCTCCGGTGGCCTCCTTGCTCTTGTCTTCCTTGGCTGCTCCAACGGGCTCTTCCCTCTTCAGCTCAATCTTCATCAACCAAGCATCCTCTTCCATATTGTTAGAGGAGGAAAAAAACATGATGCCTGACTCAACAGATCTAACAGAAAACAACAAGAAATGAAAACAGGAGATTTCTCCGCGATACGGAGGTCAACAGGTTCCGGGGGTATATAAAGATTTTTTATCTTGGGAAACAAGCAAACGGAAGAAAACCAGAGTCCAGAAGGTACCCGAGGTGGGCACAACCCACCTGGGGGCGCCTGGCATGCATGGGCTGAAGAAGTACCAGAGAGGCGGCCACCCCGATGAGCCGACATGGACCAGAAGATCCAACATGTGCTGAAGAAGTACTGGAGAGGTGGCTGAGGTGGGCAACACCCACCAGGGTGCGCCAGGGGGGCAGGCGCATCCTGGTGGGTGTTGCCCCCCTCGGTGGCCTCCCGCACCCCCTCTTCACCCTATATATAAATTGCCAAATATTCCAAAACCCCTTGGGGTTAACCTAGATCCAAAGTTCCACCGCCGCAAGTTCCAGGACCACGAGAAACCAACCTAAACCCGTTCCAACACCTGCCGGAGGGGGGAATCATCTCCATTGTCCATCTTCATCATCCCGGTGGCCACCCCGATGAGGAGGGAGTATTCCACCCTCGAGGCTGAGGGTTTGTACTAGTAGCTATGTGTTTAATCTCTCTCTCTCTCTCTCTCTCTCTCTCTCTCTCTCTCTCTCTCTCTCGCGTGCGCGCGCGCGCTTTCTTAATGGCACGATCTTGATGTATTGGGAGCTTTGTTAATATATTCGAATCATATGGTGTTTTCCCTCTCTATCTTGTTGTGAATTGAGTTTCCCTTTGAGATTTCGTTTTTATCGGATTGAATACTTTTATGGATTTGAGAACACTTGATGTATGTCTTGCTATGAGTACCCGTGGTGACAATGGGGTGCCATATTGGTTCACTTGATATATGTTTTGGCATTCAACTTGCAAATTCTCGCGGTGACATTGGGGTAATCTATGCATATGGGTTGATGCATGTTCTTGTCTTCGTTTCTCTGATAGAAATCTTGGGGCACTCTTTGAAGTTCTTTGTGTTGGATTGAATATTATGAATCTGAAATTGTTTGATGCATATCGTATAATTAATTCATGGATACTTGTGCTGACATTGGAGTATCTAGGTGACATTAGAGTTGGTTGATGCGTATCATTTGGTGTTATTTTACTACGAACTCTATGGCTGTTTGTGACACTTATAGGGATAGCCCAATAGGTCAATCGGGAAGAATAGCTTTGAGGTGGTTTCGTACCCTACAATTTTTTTTTCTTATGTTCTCCACTAGATAGGAACTTTGGAGTGATTCTTCATTGCACGTTGAAGGATAGTTATATGATCCAATTATATTAGCATGGTTGAGAGATCGCACTAGTGAAAGTGCGGACCCTAGGCCTTGTTTTCAAGCATTGCAATACCATTTTTGCTCACTTTTGTTACTTGCTACCTTGCTGTTTTTATAATTTCAGATTACAAAAACCTAAATTACACTTGTATCACCATCTCTTCGCTGAACTAGTGCACCTATACAATTTACCATTGTATTGGGCGTGTTGGGGACACAAGAGACTTTTTATTATTTGGTTGCGGGGTTGCTTGAGCGAGACCATCTTCATCCTACGCCTCCCATAGATTGATAAACCTTAGGTCATCCACTTGAGGGAAAATTGCTACTATCCTACAAAACTCTACGCTTGGAGGTCCAATACAAGTCTACAAGAACAAGTGGCATAGTAGACATAGGATGTCAAGGCCAATGTCTATGTGGCAATTAAAGATGAGCACTACTACACTGGAGACCAATCGTTGTACATTGAATTTGAATAATTCTTTATGTTATTCAGTCAAGACGCCCTCGACAAAATGCTCATCAGTTCCTATTGTCTGTAAGTATTATTTCTATAACTAAGTCTCTAGCTCAGCTCGTTCATTGCACATATAATTAATTATCCTCGCTGTATTATGCAGATTGAAGATTCTCGAATGCAAAAGAAGACAAATATATCACATTGGGTGCATTAACCCAGATCAAGTTAATGAATATAACATCAAGAAAAGTCCCGTGGATACAGATAAAAACTTGATAGATGCATTAATTAGACAACATGACAGAAGGGCAATACTATTTTCTTACAACTTCAAGTGAATGTTACTCCCTCTTGTGCATATTCTGTTTTGCTACTCGAGGTTAAGTATAATTGTTGAGTTATGCATGCGCAAGTTTCACTTTATTCTCTGTATCATTCGGCTTGATGAGGGAGTTGTAACTGTCTTGGACTAGAAATGTAAAGACCCTAAAGAGTGGGTGATGATGAGTGAAATGCTCCCGAAGTAATTTGAATCATTATCGCACCATATCGGCAACTTCCGTTCATTTCCTGGTATCAAGTAATCATTTTCTTTGCCATGCAGAGTTTGGAAAAAGTTCATACGCACCCCTACCAATATGGGTGACTGGAAAAAGGAGCTGTAATTTACACACGAGAAAGTAAGTAGTACTATAGCTAGTTCCGTGCATGTCTCATTCATTCTAGTTTCAATACCATTATCATGCTTCATTATTATTTTGATTGAACTCTATTCTCGTAAAGTACATCTTGAGGCAGGAAGATGGGAACAATTTATGTGGATACTACGTTTGCGAGTGGAATCAACAGATGACCACTTGGAGGGGATCTCTTTGACAATATGAAGTAAGTAAACAATATTCACATTTTTATTTTCTTTCCATCAGTTGTGTTGAGTTTCATTCATGTATATATATTGACTCCCTTATTTAAATTAGATCGCTGAGAAGCGGGATGAAATCCTACCAACTAATCGCATCTGAGCAATTCAAGAGGAATTGGCGGCATTCTTTGTTGAGCATGTCATACCTAGAAACGAAGAATACCATGTGAATTTCCTTTTCAATGTTGGTGGATAGATATTAGCTAGTTAGGGATCGCAAGATATGTTATATATTGTATATATGCATGAACGTGAAGTATATGTGCTAGCATCGAATAGATATATGAAAACTTGTTGTTCGACCAAGCGAGATAAAGAGAGATCACTTCTCTCTATATTCATGACGATGCCGTGTAATGGTTCCCTCCATTGCTACATGTACGTACTTGCTAGTTGAATGGAGCTCAATAATGGCACCGGCCGAGAACACACCAATAGGGCATAAGGAACCAAAGATGATGGGCGCAAAAAGAAAAGGGAGAAACACAATATGAAACGCCTAAACCCTTTAAAACCCCAAAACCCCTCCTTAAAAAAAACCCAGCGTCTAGCTGGTGCTGACGCGTGGCAGCCTGTTAGTTCCGCTTGGTATTACCAACCGGGACTAAAGGTCCTCCTACCCCCGCTCTAGACAGCGGCCACATGGAGCCCCTTTAGTCCCGGTTCATAATCTAACTGGGACTAAAAGTGGAGGGCTTTAGTCCCTGTTGGAGAACCGGGACTAAAGGCCCTCTGGAACCAGGATTAATGACCCTTTTCCTACTAGTGATGCAGGGGTGGTAGGACTATTCAATTGTAGATCATCATTTTTTTCCTATGTAGCTCATGATTAAAACCATTTTTCATGAAACTTTGTTGACATGTTTTTCTTCGTGATTCTTTTTTTAAACTTGTATGGGACATTTCCAAAATAAAGAGCTCATGAGCATACTACTAGCATATAACGTATACACACAAACCAAAATCAAACTACACAAAAAAAATTCATCTATATCAAGCCTTCGAGTACTTCTCATCAGTGTAAAAATGGCTATCCGAGACACCTCATCTGAAACTGCCTGAAAAATCGTCATGATAAACCTTATCCAAGGTAGTTGTTCTCCAAAAGCCAATAAGAATATGACACAGAACCACACGAGCTGTGAAAAGATTTTATAGTGGGACCGGTTTCTACCAAGGTTGTTGTTCTCCATGATTGCATGGGCTGTGTGCTCGCTATGAATTGTTGTACCATGCATTGTCCGACACATATACAACGTACTATGTTCTCTCGCCTTCAATCCATCTAACTTTCTTACCTAGCTCTGTGACGTGTGGCACAGCTATCGAGGAGGCCCTAAAAAGAGTGACTAGTAGGTAGGTAGTATTACATCCCACCCACCCACCCATTCAACCAAGCTTTTCAGTTTGATTAGATAGTTTGTATCAACTATATCTTTTGGACAAAATGTCTAATTAACAAATGCTTGGATATAAGTATTCACAATACTTACATGTTCAAAATAGGATAATTTTTTTAAAAACATTTGAAAAAAAATCAAATTCAAATTATGAAACTACGCTGACACTTATATGAAACTATTTCATGTGTGTTTCATCACATTTTTACATGTTTCATTATTTCTTTCATTACATGCTTTCATTGCTTTTCATTTCAGATTTTAGTACTATTTCATTCACATTTCATTTCAATTTTTAGATTTTTCAATAATTTTCATATCATTTTGTTAAGTTATCTTTCATGGTTGGACTAGGCTCTAAAAGTGTTCTTTTTACACATTTTCTATATGAGTTTGTTTCCATGTCATCACAATTTTGCATGTTTTCATTTTTTTCATACATTCCCTTTTGCATGTGTTCTTTATTGTTTCATTCCATATTTTATTAATGTTTCATCTCTGATTTGATATAATTTTCATTATGGTTTATTACACCTTTCGCATGTTTTCATTATTGGTTCATTCCAATTTCATTAATGTATCATCTTGTGTTCATATAAGTTTCATTATGGTATCAAAATTTGAATTTAAACTTATTTAAAACATTTCCAAGATTAATCTTGTTTTAAATATTGAAATGTCATGAACACAAATCTGTAAACAGATTAAATCGGATCATTGGTTTAAAGTCAAAAGTGTTTCAAATTTTAGGATCAAACTAAAAATATGGGTGGATGGATTGTGGGGGTGAAAGAATAAAATATGTTGAACCCAATAAAGTCATGCTCCTAAATATATAGTGGGTGGCTCCTCAGCGTAAAAAGGAAAAATCACATATGATGAAGAAAATGAATCAAATACTTCGTATGTGATAATGTGTATGTAAACACATGGTCCACTTCAATTGGCTAGTAGGACACCGGTCGAAGCCGGCTCGGCTAGAAAATCCTCTCTTCAAACAGGTTTCACAACAAAATTCTGAGGCGGTTTTTTTCTTAGCGAAATTTGAGGTGGTTTCGTGAGTCAACTCGACGTGTAGTTGTTTTGGCCCATTAGGATAATGGAACTATAAAACAAGATTAGTTACCCTAGCTAGAAGAAACTATATACTGTTTTTATAAGGGATGGATTTTATTGACTCAAAATAAAGCATCAAGGAATACAAACACAATGAGTATACACCCGATCTCTGCATAGCTACGACGCACATAGCCAATACCGGCACATACATGCAAAAACTCGCCAGTGAATAGCAGTCATGTAAGACCAAAGCTATGCATGGCAAGGAAAAAAGAAAAAAGAACCCGAAAGCAATCGGATCCATGATCTGGAAACTGGAACAATGACTATATCTGCACCAACAATCTCATGACAGCACCTAGAAGACGAGGTTCTTCAACAGTGACGTCTTCAGGAAGGGAGCGGCGTTCAATCGCTGTCGTCACGGGATCCAACCATCGATGGCTAGAATCTAGGTTTCACCCTGAAGAACCAGTCCGAGCAGTGCCTTCAACAAGGTAACGCCAAAAACCTCATCATTGTCAGGTATCTGACACAAGTCAGATCAAGGCTTTCACTCCGGAGTTCGAGACCGGGTGCTCGAAAAGCACCGCCATCAACGTCCCTTGTGTGTTGTCGCCACCACCTTTTTACCATCCTAGCAGCTACATGCAGTGCACGACCACTGCCATCGCACAACCATTCTTTTATGTCAAGTCATCACCCGTAGTTTGCAACTCCCCCCGAAGATAACCACCGAGTCTAGAGAAAGGACCCTCACAAAGATTTCAATGGTCACCGCAATCGGCGGAGAGACCGACATCGCAGACCGAAGTGGCGTAGATGATGGAGCCCCACAGGCGCCTAGCGACCTGGTCAGTGACCACTCATCACCCTTCGCCCAAGCTTTTCTCTCTGTACACAACTCCCTCCCACGGGCGCCGGCCACCTAGTCTTCGCATCGCAGCAGCTTGAGCCTGGATTAGCTTTACGAGCTTTTCATTCTGTTGTTATCTTAAAAACGCTGCTACCATTACCGAGCATAGCTGTAATGGCAATGCAGTCTTATTTTAGGGCACAACCATGTACTCTAGAAATCATGAGACGGCAACGCCCGGAAGGTGGAGGAGTAGTTAGCTAAGGGCATCTTCAGTGGCAACCCGCAAAAATCCTCCCGCATCCTTCCACGGACAGGGGATCTCTAGTCTGCTGGCATGGACGCACTAGGCAGCCATCCAACCGTAGCCGCATACATTTTCACAACAACTTGAACGAATCAAAACGAAATTCGATCAAACCGGACTAATTTCGATATAAACACGGCGGATTTCATTGAAACTAAGATAATTTGTATATCAAACCGGATCATATTTCGTCCAGTGAACTAAAAACTTAAAAATAAAACCCTAAACTATCTTATACTTCACGTGACCTCGTAGGCCATGCCGGGCTGGCCGACGGCTCCTCCTCCATCATCATGGCCCGGAGTCATCGGAGTCAGGTTTGGGGCGACGGAAGGTGGCGGCGTCGCTACAGGGCTTCCCGGCAGCCGCCTTACGCTCACGGATGATCCTCTCCGCATCCTCTAGCGCCTTGCACAATTTGGTCACGGCCACCGAGGACGTGGGCTGGGGAGAGGGCGGCGGTCGTTGGAGGAGGCGGCGGCGGCGGCGGCAATCTCGGCGAGGGGCCATTCCGCGTCGTACCTGGCCATCTCCCTCTCGAGGCGTCGGAGACAGCCACGTCGACAAAGAGCGGTCCATGGCCCACGTGTACGCCAGGTCCAGGTCCACCTCGATGTGTGACGGCGGGACGTCTGACTCTGCGAACTTGGATCGGCGCGCGGCGTTGCGCCTGTCCCGCTAGAGCTGCTCCCGGTCGGCATACTCCTACGCCGTCATGGCGCTCCGGGACGATGACGATGAGCCGCCGCTGCCGAGGTAGTGTAGAATGCGACCGGGCGACTTCGGCAGGGGTAGCGGCGAGCGGCGCTCCTCCTTGACGAAGCGTCATGGCGGCGGCGAGCGGAGCTCCTCCTTCACAATGTGCCCGGGGAGGGGGGGAAGCCGCTCTTCCTTCACGCGGCATCCAATTTTGACGCCGCGGCGGCGGAGAGCATGGAGGGGATGCCGGCTCCGGCTTCACGGGGAGGAGCTCCCCGTTGGCGGAGCCAGGACGTTTGTCTGGACGATGGAGCAACGGAATATCAGCTCCATCTGCTCCTCGAACTCCGCGTCAGTGCCGGCGTAGACCTAGCCCGACACCGCCGGAGCGGACAACGATGGCTGCTGCTGGTGGTCCTCCTCGTCGCCGGAGAAGAGATGACGATCTCCGCCTGCGTCGAGTCGCTGCCAGCCGATGAGGACGAAGGCCCGAGAGTTCGAGGGCGGCGTCACCACGATCCGCCAGATCTCACCCTAGAACCGCCCGCCGGCACCGATGCCCAGGATGCGCATCGCCAGAGATATGGAAGGAGATGGGTGTGGAGTGGAGAAGGAGGAGGATGCGATGTGGACGGCGCCGGAGCGCGGCTTAAATAGCCGTGCCAGGCCATGCGAAGGGCCGGTCAACCGCTTCAATGCGGTGCAGCGGCCGGAGTTGGTTCCTCAGGAACCTACGTCCATATTGAAGCGGCGGCTGCCGAGAGGTCGCGTCAGTCATTGTCACTCTCCATCCCTCCGGGCACATCACAACATCAATGTCGGCCTCCGTGTGCTCTGGGCTGGCATGAATGCGGTGCGGTAATTAAGCGGCGCGTGCATCTGAAGGAAAGCACGAGAGGGGCAGGTGACGGGTTTTTGGTGGCCAGGGCGGTCAGAAGCTGGCGTCGAATCGGTCCGGACTCCCGTGAACCACCCTCACGCTTGTCTCTAGTTTGCGGAAGAAATCTTGCTTAAACCGCTCCATGAACCGATGCATGACCATGTTAGATGGCTTTCCGGACGGACGTGGACAGTTTGCGGGTCCGTGTTGAAGATGCCCTAAGGCCACCACACCACATGAGCAGATTCGGTGCTGAGGCTGCACTCCGTACTGGCTAGTACGGAAAAGTACATTAAACGTACCGTGTATTATTGCAATGTGACGATACGACGATCCTGGAGAAATCACGGGCGCGCGTGTCGTTGCTAGCGCGATCAGACTGCTCCCGATCGCCGTGCTAACCACATGGGCTCCATTCTCGTTGCAGATTTTTCATCCGAGAAGATATTCTTGTCTGCGATATCTTCGAGACGGTTCTAGGACATGTGTGGTTGGTGATGCTATCCAATTGTTGCAATGTACACCAATGAATCTCATATATCACAAAAGAAGTCTTTTCATGGGACAAGGAATCATATCTAGGAGAAGGAGACCACGACATTGGTGTACCTTGTGAGATATAAGAGATTCACTGGTGTACATTACAACAATAGTCTGAACTTGGACATGAACCATGGATGTAATACAACAAGTAGTTGCAGGATAAGAGATTCTTCTATGGCCTCCAATGGTGGGTTAAACTTGGGTTTCGCCGACCGTCAGACAAAAAAAGAAAAGCATTCTTAGGACCAAGCTAATTTGCACTAAACTAAGGTGACCAGTGAATTAACCAATGTATCCCGTAAGACATCAAGAGGGATTTCTGAACTGTGGTTACTTGCAACAGAGAGTGCAAAGGAGCTGGTTAGTTTGACTCATGAGCTTAAGTCAACCAGCTCTAGCTCAGGAGCCACATGCCCGACCGACCAAACGCTTTGATATTCCATCGTCCAAACAGTGGCTTCTGACTTGGCTCTTAAACAACACTACCAGGCACCTTAACCCTTTTTTTTTCTTATCTCTGAACTCGTTTAATAGTAATGATACTTTAAAACTATTTGACTTTACATTGCATGAACTGCATGAGAGGTGCTAAATGTGAGCTTTAGTCAAAGATTTTGATACTGTGAAATGTTATCTCTGCACATTATGTTCATCATCTACATCATCAAATCCTTATAATACTTTGCAGACAAGTCATTTCATTCGGATTCTACAGCATTTATTGCAAGCCTGTCAGACGTTGCTACATCAAACTAATCATGTTCATTTTTTTTTTCCTTTTGGCATAAAACCATGTTCATCTTGTGCTACTGGTTAATGGTCTGGAGACCAAAAAGCCACAGTAGTAGACTAACAGGTCTGCACAGTCCACGCAGACACCTCATTGCACATTTCTGTCTGGTCAAATTTGTAAACTGAATTGATTCTGTTTCCGAAGGCAGCGCCAACGCGCGATGCCCGCCGATGCGGGAGTCGCAAAGGTGGAGTGCCGTGGTTTCACATCTCTGGTTTGGAGCAAACTTGCAAGCTACTGGTCGAAGTACAGCACGTAGCACCATGATTAGCCCTAGTTAAGCTGTCCCAAAGCCATAGTTTACATGGATGGCCTGAACTTGGACGTGAATCCTGAAGAAAGTACAGCAAGTTGTTGCAGGATAAGCTTTTCTTACGCGGCCTCCAATGGCGGGTTAAACGGGGCCTTCACCGACCTCCCGACTAATAAAAGAACATCGTGTTTGGAACCAAGCCAATTTGCACTAAACTAAAGTGACACCTTGATTAAACAAAGCATCATGTGCACTTGTGTTCAGGTTGAGGCATCCATCAAGGCTGTTCAGTCCATGGATGATGTCATGCATACCTCCTTGGGAGCAACATTTCATCAAATAACAGCTCACTGTAGTTGCAATGCACAAGCCTGGATGTTTTCATGGATAAATATTTAGGGTCTCTTTGATTCAAAGGATTTTCATAGAATCTTTGAAGGATTAGAATCCTTAGGATTTTTTCCTAAGTTGGTCGTTTGATTTGTTGGATTAAATCATGTAGGATCTTTTCCTAAGGATTCATTTGTACTACATTTCACAGGGATTCTAACATTCACTCCAACCTTTTGGAAGAAATCCTTTGTTTTTTCCATGACACAATCAAACAAACTCAAATCCTATAGGAATCCAATGGACATGCCATTCCAATCTTACGTTTTTCCTATTCCTATGTTTTTGCAATCCTATGAATCAAAGAGGCCTAATTGTCAGCTTGCCTGATCGTCCGATAATCTAGTCACCATGAAAATAACGACTCATAATAGCTCCGGACGAGATTTGCTTGTAGAAATTTTAGGATGTACGAATATTGTGTTGTATGTTGTATTGATATAACCCTCATAGGGGTATATATAGAAGTACAATAGGGAGAGAGACTTGGAGTACAATGCAAAACATTGTTTAAACCTATCTTATCTCTAGTTACGCTTATCTCTACACAATTATATTTCTAACATTCCCCCTCAGTCGTAGCGGGAGTGAAGCGGACGATTGCGACTGAATTTGAAGTCTTGCGCTTCTGCCTTCTTCTCCGCTGCACCATCATCAACTGCGTCTCTGATGGCTGATGGGTCGGCACCTAGGGCGGTGACTGCGTCCCCTTCTGGTGCCTTTCCTGTCTTCTCCTCTATTCCCCTCCCCCCCTCCCCCGCAGTCACAGCGGGAGTATCGTGGACGCATGTGACGAGGCGGACGCTGTTGACTGGAGTTGTTGTCGATGAGTTGCTACAGACGTAGCCATTAATATCGAGGTAGTCGTGGTCGATGGTGTAGTCGTCGTGGATGATGACACTAGTAGAAAAGGGGGCAATGGTCCAGGCCGGGTCAGCCCATTAGTCCCGGTTCAATCCAGAACCGGGACCAATGGGCGCATTGGACCCGGTTCGTGAGCCCCGCGGGCCGGCCGAGCCACGTGGGCCATTGGTCCAGGTTCGTCTGGACCTTTTGGTCCCGGGTGGTGGGACGAACCGGGACCAATGGGCCTTGGTCCTGGCCCACCACCATTGGCCCCGGTTGGTGGCACGAACCGGGACCAAAGGCAGCCCATTAGTCCCGGTTGGTGGAACGAACCGAGACTATAGGGGTGGTCCTCGTTGCGGCCAGAGTTTAGTCCCACCTCGCCAATCGAAGGGGGCTCACACCGATTTATAAGCCCCTCCCTCTCTGCCTTGTTGAACATACAACCAGGTCTTCCTACGAATCTGAACTGTCCATACCGGATTTCTAAAAGAAGTGGAGACATAACAATCAAAGAATGGAAAAAATGTATGGACAGTCGTAAGGAGCTTCTTGGAAGCAACAATCAGCGAAGGGCAAAAATTGGAGACAGGATGATCGCCATTCTTCATAATGGAGAGTCAGGGTCTATATTGTTTTATGCTATTTTACCTTAAGGGTGTTTAGGTCATGTCCTACCTGATACTGATGATCATGTGCTAAGAACAATTATGTAGGGTTGGGTTCGATGACTATGAGGATGATGATCGTATGACTTATTATTAATAACGAGTAGAAGTTGTATGATGATGCATGATTAGTAGGACTTGTTATTATATATGATGATGTATGATGCGAGCATGCATGAGTTAATTATTATATCAGCTGGTGAAATGAACATATATAGCAGCAGCGTTGGTAAACCAAGGACGAAGATATAAGAGAGGACACTTCTCTCTCTATTAGCTAGCTAATAACAACCTAAAAATAACCCCCAAAACCCCTAAAGCAGCCACTTTTTCTAAAAAAAACATGAACTTTTGGTCCCGGTTGGTTCCACCAACCGGGACAAAAGGCCCCCTGACTGGACTCGGCGCACAGGGCCACGTGGAGGCACATTGGTCCCGGTTCGTGTTTGAACCGGGACTAATGGGTGGAGGTATTAGTAACGACCCATTAGTCCCGGTTCATGAACCGGGACTTCATGAACCGGGACTAAAGGCCCTTACGAACCGGGACAAATGCCCTGTTTTCTACTAGTGTGAAGCCGCGTAAAGCCGGAGGCGCAAAAAAATGCGCTATGACGGAGCTGCAGACATGGACGATGCACCTTGCGGATGTCAGAGGGTGCCGTAGGCGATGAGTCCACCGGTTTTGCCAAGACCGAAGAAAGCCCATTGAGCATACATCGGTTTTGTCAGAACCGTGTGGCCATGTAGGGTCGTCACTGTAGTGACGCCTTGTCGATGCAGTCGTGTGACGTCATGAATGACGCGGTCGACGTCGTCGTCGTGACGCGGTCATTGCCGTTGTCGAGGTTGCGTCTTGCAGAAAAGTCTGTCAGAGGACGCTAGGTGTCCATCTTATGGACGAGGCGGCGGCGGTGTGTTGTCGAAGATGTTGATGAAGACCATGTTGATGAAGATCTTGGCAATGAAGTGTCGGCTATCACATTGTAGTGGCGTGTCGACGACGATGTCACTTGAAGACGTCCCTTGCGGCGATGATGTGTTGATGCCTTGTTGTGCCGAAGAAGTATGTTGGCTCATAGCCAGGAGTAGTCGTACAGCTCAATGTCGGCTCGGTGACGTAGTGAATCGCTGAATCGGTGCAGTGGCACCTGGACGTGGCTGTGGCCCGTGACGAGGTTGTGTCGATGCAGATCGATGTCGCGCAGGTTGCCGACTCGCCGTAGGCTCCTACTCGATGATGCTGGCGCTGTCGATGATGATGTGTATCTACGTATGCTATGCATGCCCCCAAGTGCAGCCTCGTGTGTACTATGTTCGTAGAAGTTGGCTTTCGCCATCCACGACCTGAACACAAATGCATGCATCAGTTGGGATGGAGGCGCGTTGAAGGCGATGTAGATCGGATCATGGTAGTCTCCTGGATACGCGCACTGGCCCACGGGGATTCGGGAGGTCGGTAGTGTCCATCGTCTGCGCGGGCTGCAGAGGGAGGAGCGTGGTCCTGGTGCGCGCTGCGGCGGAAAGTGTGTTGATCGTCCGGGAGATGTCGGGCTGATGCGCTCGTCCAGCCTGAAGTCGTGGGTAGCTCGAAGTGAAGGGGGCCGTCGCTCTTGGCTGGCCCTCCTGGCCTGCGTGTACGCGCGCGCCGATATGGCCCGTGCGTGTTAAAGCCAATCGAGTGCGTGGGCCGCCTGCCCGTCACCCGCCGGCGCGACCTTGCTTGCGTCTATACATCGAATCTGGCACCGTCCCGGTGTCGATCTGCTTGTACGCGCCGCCCAAGGTGCATGGAGGAGCCGCTGCTTGCATGAGTTGGATGAAGGCGCATCAGTGCATATCATGGTCGCTAGAGGGAGTGGGGCGATCGTACGCCCGGCGTTGACTGGCGCGCACATGGCTGGGCAGATTGTTGATGTAGAGCCCGTGCACACATGGCGCCTGTCATCGTCACGAGCTGGAACGCGTCGTCGATGCAGCCTTGTGCCCCGTGCGTTATTGTAGTCGCGCGCCCTCCCGGTGTTGATGCGCCCGTGCGTGCGGCTGGAGGTGGACGCCCGTGGAGCCGACGCCTCGGCCTACGAGAGTAGATGAAGTTCTTGATGCCGTTGCGATTTCTGTGCTGGTTTTCACCGGATTTGAGGATCGTAGGGCTTTATTTGTAGCTAAGAAAAATTGGTCTTAAGGGATTTCGAAAATTGGAATTGATCTAATCTAAGAAATCGATCTAAACTATGGAACCGATCTGATCGTTTGATCGATCAGATGCCACGCCCCCGGGGAGAGAAGGTTAATCTCTCCGGGGGCGGCGTGCTGCGGAAGTGGTAAAGAAACCTAGGATCGGCGTTGTGAGACTAACCGGTCTAATACCATGTAGAAATTTTAGGATGTATGAATATTGTGTTGTATGTTGTATTGATCTAACCCTCATAGGGGTATATATAGAAGTACAATAGGGAGAGAGACTTGAAGTATAATGCAAGACATTGTTTAAACCTATCTTATCTCTAGTTACGCTTATCTCTACACAATTATATTTCTAACACTGCTCGCAATGAGCTGTGCGTCTCAAAAAATCAAGACCAAGAGATTTGGAGCTGCAATGCAGCATGCATGCAAGTTCCTTGAAGCTTCTCATTTCTGTTGTCCAGTGCTGTTCGGTTTTACCAAACATTTTTGTTGCATTAAAAATTCAAAAGCTGATAGAGAATGAACCATAAGCATGGAGTTCGCTTAGATAAACTGATTCTGTATAGTATTGCTGGACTTTTAGGGGATCCCATGAGCAATGTATCTTCAGAAATCATAAGTATTGCTTATTTGTATTTTCTATTGGTATTGTGTGTGTAGCTATTTGAATTTTAAATGAAGATATATACACGCCCTCCAATGGCGGGTTAAACGCAAGATTCATTGACCGCCAAACTAATAAAAAGAACAACATGTTTGGGACCATGCTAATTTGCACTAAACTAATGTTATTAGTGAATTAACCAAAGTATCTTGCAAGCTTGTTCCAGGTCGAGGCATCCATCAAGGCCATTTCTATGCAAGAGAGGAAGAGAGATTTCTGAACTGTGGTTACTTGAAACAAAGAGTGCTGGTTACACACAGAGCTGTGGTTATTGGTTGACTCGAGCCGCATGCCCCGACCGATCAAACATTTTTTCTTTTTCTCACACTTACCAAATATAATCTATTACCTCCCATGGGTGATTTGTTACCTCGTGGGAGGTAATGGGCCACCAGGTTCATTCTTGACCTTTGGATCAAAAGTAATGAATGGTCCAAACTAGTCGGGACCATCTTAAATTTTGTTTTTTTTTAATCTCTGAACTTGTCTTATAGTCAGGGATGGCGCTAGGGGTATTCTTGGGTCTTCATGTGAATACACATGATTTTTACAAAACAATGTTGATTTTGGCAAAAGAGTGACAATTTTTGAAAAATGGCAATGATTTTGGCAAAATGAATACACATGAATACCCGGTTGCAAGTTCCTGAAGCCGCCACTGCTTATAGTGATGATACTTCAAAACTATTTGACTTAAACATTGCATGAACTGCAGGAGAGGTGCTAAATGTGAGCTTTAGTCAAAGATTTTGATACCATGAAATGTTATCTCTGCACTACAACATCAAATAATATCTTTGCAGACAAGTCATTTCATCTGGATTCTACAGCACTTTCTGCAAGTCTCTCAGGCGTTGTTACAACTAACTAATCACATTCACATTTTATTTCTTGCATAAATCAATGTTCATCTTGTGTTACTGGTTAATGATCTGGAGACCAGAAAGACATAGTAGTAGCTAGTAGTAGTAACAATGACAGGCCTGCACAGTCTATGCAGACACCTCACTGCACATATCTGTCTGGTCAAATTTGTAAACTGAACTTTCATTCGGTTACCGAAGGAAGCGCCAGCACGCGATGCCCGCCGATGCGGGAGCTGCAAAGGAGGATTGCCGCAGTTTCACATATTTTGTTTGGAGAAAACTTCAGAGCTACTGGTCGAAGTACAACAAGTAGCACCATCATTAGCACTAGTTAAGCTATGCCGCGATAGTTTACATGGATGGCCTGAACTTGGACGTGAATCCTGAAGAAAGTACATCCAGTGGTTGCAGGATAAACCTTTTCTTACGCGGCCCCCAATGGCGGGATAAACGGAGTGTTCACTGACCTCTGGACTATTTAAAGAAAATCATGTTAGCAACCCAGCCAACTTGCACTAAACTGAACTAAAGTGACACTTTGATAAAACAAAGCATCATGTGCACTTGTGTTCAGGTCGAGGCATCCATCAAGGTTGTTTAGTGCATGGATGATGTCATGTATACCTCCTTGGGAGCAACATTTCATCAAATAACAGATCACCATAGTTGCAATGCACAAACCTGGATGTTTTCATGGATAAATATTTAATTGTCAGCTTGCCTGATCGTCTGATGATCTAGTCACCATGAAAATAACTACGCATAATAGTTCCGGATGAGATCTGCTCGCGATGAGCTGTGCGTCTCAAAAAATCAAGACCAAGAGATTTGGAGCAACAATGCAGCATGCATGCAAGTTCCTTGAAGCTTCACATTTCTGTCGTCCAGTGCTTTTCGCTTTTACCAAACATTTTTGTTGCATTAAAAATTCAAAAGCTGATATAGAATGAACCATGAGCATGCAGTTTGCTAGATAAACTGATTCTGTATAGTACTGCTGGAAAGCCAGTAGTCCCATGAGCAAGGAGTTCTTTTAGGGGATTCCATGAGCAATGTATCTTCAAAATCATAATTGTTGCTTATTTGAAATTTTTATTGGCTGTGAGTACAAATATTTGAATTTTGAACGCAGATGTATACAGACTGATCTTGCCAGTTTCACCTTCATATCCGAGAATGCACACCTTTGAGATGGCCCCGTGTGCAAAATCGTTCGAAAAACTGATCCAATAAGAACATTCCCAAAAGATGCGTATGTGCATTAGCAATTACTCCCTCCGTCCGGAAATACTTGTCATCAAAATGGATAAAAGGGGGCTGTATCTAAATGTATTTTAGTTCTAGATACATTTCTTTTTATCCATTTTGATGACAAGTATTTTCGGACGGAGGGAGTACGTAAATAGATAGACTCACAACCATGCTTCAACAGTACAGATCATACAATTGGATGCCAAGAGATAACCTTTCTGAGAACTTTGACCTTATTTCTTTCTTTCTTTTTCTGAGATCTTTCATTTTTTATCAAGCAAATTCACAACAAAGATGCCAAGACCCAACACATTGATACACGCACATCCTTGCCGTTCCAGGCCTTAGGAGCACCACATTACACCATGCAGAACTTCAACATCCGAACTAACCGTCTGAAAAATCAACCTGTAACTTACGAACTACACACACTGACACACACAAACACCAAATAATCTGTCAAGTCTAGCCTAGATACAAACGAGAACCGAACGAAGAACAGAACACTATGGACTATGGTCAGTCATGGTAGCAGAGGAGCATGATGACGCATCGCTGGATGATGTAGAGCCTGGTCTTGTGTTGCCTCAGCATACTTCTGATCCCTCCTCTTCCTGACCCCTTGTGCTTGCTGCCATGGCTCTTCACCTTGTCCATCCTGGCTGAACAGAGCATGAGGGTGGCTGAGCTAGGTGAGCTGGAGGGCTCCCTGCTCTGCTCTGCTCTCCCACTGCTGTGGTTGTGGCCAAGTGTGGATTTTCAGTGCTTATATAGGACGGTCAAGGCAAAATGGCATAATGACAGACTCTCTCACATGATCCTCACGGCTTTGCCTGCTTGCACGTATAGAAACCTGGTGAGAGAAAGAGAGAGAGACATTGGGCAGAGAGCTGGGGATGGGGGCATCTACCCCTTGTACAAGTGTGGAGCTGCTCCATAGGCACATGCAGCACCTTCTCTCGAGGAGACAGCGTATTCCAATGCCAGTAAATTTGCCCTGTATATGCGATATAATGCTGCCAATTTTCTGAGTAAACCATTCAGCACCATGGAAATGTTACTGCCATCTTCAGGAATAATAATCTTTTTTAGAGCACAAGGGCTGCCGAGCGAAAGCTCCATGTTTTGGCGCCAGCGGCGATGACATATGCGGGTGCCGTTATCTTCTTGAAGACGCCGTCGTCGTTCTCCTCTCTATCGCAAGTCTCCGGGTGAAAACCCTTGTCCTTATGGACTCGGCAGGGACGGTGTGTGTTCCCCTCCCGAGGGCGTTTTCATGGAGGCTAGGTGTCCAGGTCATGTCGTGGCATTGTATTCTGATCGTCCAGTGCTTAGTTGGCCAGTTATTTAGGGATCTATTGTGTCAGAGGGCTACTTAACCATTTTGTATCGTTTCACCGTGTAACTTTGATGTTGTTGCTTTATATATAAAGTGGCGCGAACCTGTTTCGAGGAAAAAAGCTTAATCTGCTCATGTTACAGCTATATTGAATTTTGAGAAAATTTGCAATCTACTCTGGCCGGTAACACGAATTCGTGAATGCACGCCTTTGAGACGGTCGTGCATGTGTGTGAAATTGTTGGCACGGACACGATCCAATCGAATGAAGTATGAGCACTCCCTAAGGATACATATTTTCATTCGTAAGTCGGAGAACAACGATCATGCTCCAACAGTACATATCATAAAATGGAATGCCAAGAGATAAACCTTTCTTGAGAACTTCCACAATTCTTCCTTTCATTTCTAATCGAGCAAATGTCAAATACACAATGAGGACGCCAACACCCAATGGACCCATACATGCACATCCTTGCCATTGCAGGACTTAGGATGGAGCACCAAACCACATCACACCAAAACTTGGACATCTAAATTAGCTGTCAGCAGCATGAACTTCTTGAACTACCCTACCTATGTACACACACGCCTAGCTAGAATCAAGAATTAGATGGGGAGCAAAAAAGCAGAGGTGGATCTGCTAGTCGTGGTAGCAGAGGAGCGCGACGACGCATCGGCGGATGATGTAGAGCCTGGCCTTGTGCTCCCTCAGCATCCTGCTCAGCCCTCCTGATCCTCCTGACCCCTTGTGCTTGCTGCCATGGCTCTTCACCTTGTACTCCATCTCGAGCTAAAAGGGGCGCCTGAACAAGAGAGTGGTTGAGCTTGCTAGGCTCTGCACTTGCGCTGCAACCAGAAATGAATGTGACTCTGCTCATCTGCTGTGTGGTTGTGGGCTTGTGGGTTCCTATAGGCTCAGCGCTTGCGATGCTTATATAGCATGAAAATGGCCAGCTGGGAGCGAGGGGCATGCTTTGCCTACTTGCGCATATCATAAGCCCATAACCCGGTGATCGAGAGAGAGGCTGGCAGATACCCACCCCTCGCTGCTCCGGAGGCCACGGCCACATGCTGCAGCAGCTGCCGGCATCTTCCTCCAAGTTGCGTGCGCGAACTCCGATGGCGATCCAGGGGACACTGCCTCCGGGGAGCCAGTACGTAGCCCTCCGGACACCGAATCGTCGGCCGCGTGATCCAGATGCACGGCCAGTCAATTCCACTTCTGGCTTCTTCCCCGCTGGGGTTCATCCGTGTGCGTGCGTGCATAGAATTAGTAGCCTTTCGCTGCGGAGCAGCCCGGTCGGATCTCGCCGTTATATATGTATGTGTGTTCCATTCCATGAGAAATGCAGGCTGGTGCTCCTGGTGTTTCTCCGTCTAGCTGCCTGCATCAGATCTAGTAGGAGCTCTTTATTTCCTTGTTATCTTGACCAACTTTGCTATCACTAATTCACCATCGGTTTTCTCCGGTGAGGTGAGGTGAGGTGCATGCAGGTCAATTGTGTGCATCACAATGCCGAGGGTTGGGGTGGGAATTGAACTCTGAGCTGATTATAACAAGTCATTTTTTACTTCAGCGAGCATAACCGTAATCGCAACACAACAGTGCACGATGGAAAACATAAAACCGGCCACGTATCCACAGATTATATTCGGTGCTTAAGCTGCGTTTCGTACAACGCAACGCAGTACGGAAAGGCCATTAAACATCCGGTGTATTATTGCAGTGTGACGGTACGGCGATCTTGGGGAATGAAATCCCAAGTGCCACATGCATTTGCCGCCGTATTATGGAGTAGCTAATGATGGGCAAAGGACAGCTCCATTCTTGTTGCGGATTTTTCATCGCAGAAGATACTCCTGTCTAGCTAACTACAGTCCTAGGATATGTGTGAATGAGCGGTGCTACCTAATCCGAGTCATCTGACTGATTCTTGGGACAAGGAATCATATCTAGGAGACATTAAGTTTTCGCAACACAAAACCACTAACCGCTCAGTTAGCTCGTTTCCACGCCGTTTCAGACAGGTGGGACCCGCCTGCCGTAAGTCGGTTGCAGGATATACATTGTGCCGGTGAGAAATGGTGGGAAAAAACAACAGGGTATAGATTGTGGATATTAGATAAGCTGCTGCTCTTTAACTCCGCAAAAGAAGAGGGAGGAAGAAAGTACAAGTGGCTGCAGGATAAGCATTTCTAACACGGCCTACAATGGCGGGTTAGGCACGAGGTGCACCGACCTCTGGACCAAACAAATTATAGAACAGCACGCTTACAGCACGACCCAGCCAATTTGTACTTGAATAATACGACCCCTGAGTTAAGCAAAGCATCTTGTGCAAGACGGATTTGTGAAACTGTGGCTGCTACATATAATTGTCTTGCCATGGAAGTCCATCAAAGATCATTGGATGGATGGCATGTATCCGTTCTCAGGAGCAACATTTAATCGAATATTTGCTGAGAAGATATTTGGGTCAGATGTCTGAAGATAACGGCCCATATCACCAGATGAGATATTCCAGTTCTGTCCTTGCAGTGAGCCATGCTTCTAAAAAAAACCAAGTCCAAGATCAAGAGCCAGAGGCAGGTCATCTGCAGCAACAATGCTGCAGGTATGCAAGTACCTCGAAGCTTCTCATTGTTGTGGTCAGTGCTTATAGCATGATATTTTCGTATAAAACTTATAGCATGATATTTCTTTAGGACTTACGTGTACAGTCCTGTTGTGCGACTACTACCAATTGGACAAAAGATATGAACCTTTCATAATTCTTGGTATCAGGTTAATTTCCAAAATATTGGACTGTGGTTACTACATACATTATAGCATGATGTTTCTTAGGCAATCTAACTTACTAATTTCTGCTAGAGAAGATAATAGTTCCCAGAGCAAAGACTTATCTGTACAGTCCCGTGCACGACTACAAATCGGACAAAAGATACAAATCTTTCAAATTTCTTGGCATCAGGTTCCCTTTCTAAAATCTATCTTCGATGACTTCGCTCTAGCCACAGGCCTATCCATAAAATCCAATGTTTTTGTTTGAGGATTGTGGATCTGTCTTGTCTTAACTATGCTATTCTCTCCCTTATTCCCAAAGTGAAAAGGGCTGATTCCATTACGCAATTCCGCCTAATTGCCCTCATCAATAATTTAGCTAAATTTCCGGCCAAAGGATTTGCTTGTCACCTCTCTCCGGTTGCGCATAAAGTTCTGAGTCCTTTGCAATCTACTTTTGTAAAGGGTCGGTTCATCTTAGATGAGATTCTTAGCCTTCATGAAATCATGCATGACCTCAGGGTGAGGAAGACGAAAGCCCTGATCCTTAAACTGGACTTTGGGAAAGCCTATGACTCCATTAGCTAGGATTTCTTGCGCAAGGTATTGTTGGTCAAAGGTTTCGACGGGGCTTATGTCCATCGCCTTATGCAATTTGTGTTTGGTGGGCATACGGCAGTGGTCGTCAATGGTTCTATCAGTAACTATTTTGCCAACGGTAGGGTGACCCAATTTCCCCGCTTCTCTTTAATTTTGTGGCTGATGAGCTCTTGTGTATTCTATCTCGGGCTGCCCTGGCGGGTAAAATCTCTCCTATGGTTTCTCATATCATTCCTGGAAGGGTTACCCACATCCAATATTTGGATGACACAATTATTATGGTTGAGCTCAATGATCTCTGTATTTCTAACTTAAAGTTTATTATGCTTTGTTTCGAAGCTCTCTCGGGTCTCAAAATTAACTTCACTTAAAGTGAGGTCTTGGTCACTGGGGTGCCCGTGGATGAGGCTTTGAGAGTCTCATGGCTGCTTAACTGCCAGCTTGGATCCTCCCCTTTCAAATATCTTGGCCTTCCTATTCCTCCTTTCAAACTATGTGACAAGGATTGTGTGCCTCTTGTGGCCAAAGTTGGCAACCATGTCATGCCTTGGCGCCACAGATACAATACGAATGCTGGCAAGGTGTGCCTCACTAACGCAGGTCTCTCCCCTCTGCCTATGTTTACAATGGGTTTCTATTGTCTCATTGAGGGGACACATGCGGGTTTTGACAAGCATAGGGGTGCTTTTTACTGGAATTCTGCGGACAATTGGCGCAAATACCGGCTGGTTAAATGGAAGTCTATCTGCACATCTAAAACCCATGGTGGGTTGGGCATAGTAAACACCTCCATCATGAACAAGTGCCTTATCATTAAGAAGTGGTGGAAGATTCTCTCTTCGGGGCCCAATTCTCCGTGGTACTCTCTTGTCAAAGGGAAATACTTTCCTAACTGCATTCCTTTATTTCCTTCGCCCACGGGTGGGTCCCAGTTCTGGCATGATTTGCTCAAAGTTCATGATGATTTTAGGGCTAATGTTAATTTTGTGGTTGGTAATGGCACTTACATGCATTTCTCGCTTGATTAGTGGTGTTGGGATTCTACTTTAGTTGTTGCTTTTCCGACTCTGTTTTTGTACAACTCTTTGCCGGAGATCTCAATCTCTGAGCTCTCCCACTTAGGCTGGGACATGGGATTTAGGAGAACTCTTTCTCCTGAGGAGTTGGGAGAACAACACCTTCTTGCTGCTCGTTTCCCTATTTTCTCGGAGAAGGATGATTCTGTTGCCTAGCCCCACACTACTTCTCGCAGGTTCTCCGTCAAATCGTTTTACTTGCGTTTAGTTTCTGGTGCTCCCATGAATAAGTCCAAATCTATGTGGCTTGCTAGGGTGCCACCTAAGGTTAAGATTTTCATATGGCAATCTATCAGAGGCAGCTTCCCGCGGCAGACCAGATTCATAAACGGAACGGCTTTGGGTCTGATCGGTGTGGCCTTTTGTAATGATCTTGAGGACTCAGACCATATATTCTTTGGGTGTGTCTTGTCCAAGGTGGCTTGGTGTTGTATTCATTCTTGGATGGGGGTATCTTGGGCCCCTAATTCTTTTGCTGAGCTACGCCCATTGGCGGCCAGTATGTTGGGGCAAAATAGGTGTTTATTTTAGGTGGGGTTATCTGTGTTATTTTGGGCGCTTTAGACTACTAGAAATAAATTCACGATTGAACATATCTTCCCTAATAGGCCGGCTAACTGCTTGCTCAAGATGTATATCTTCTTGGAGTAGTGGAAATTGTTGACTAAGGATGCGGATCGAGATGCACTGGAGGAGCTTATCTGAAGGGTTCGATCGTCTGCCAATACTCTCGCCAGCAGGATGGCGCGACTTGATGCCTCCTTCGTATCTGCTCCTAGGTTTCTGTAGGTTGTAGGACTGCGTGCCGTGATCGTTTTGCCTATGTGCCCCTTTGTTATTTCCTTCATACTTGGGTAACTCTCCAGTTTGTTGTTGGTTATGTTAGGTGCTTGTTGCTACTCTGCCGAATGGCTCTATTTACAAAGTCAGGCGTATGTCTTTTCTCCAAAGAAGAAAAACTTCAACAAAACGACCTTTCTCCCCATTCATACATACCCTTTGTTGGCCCAAAACATCACACACACCTTTTGCGGCCTATCCAACTTCCCATAGTTTTACCTAGGCCTACCGTTGTCTCCCCTCCGCCGCCTTTGAGCCCTTAGTGCAATATTTTCTGAAGTACCTTGCCGCTTGGGCCGCTCGCCTCCTCTCTTGGGGTGGTCGCCTGACGCTTATCTCTGCTACTCTCTATGCTCTCGCCACGCATTTCATGTCATTCTTTAAGCTCCCCAAGAAAATTATTAAACATTTAGACGTGATTCGCCGCTCCTTCTTTTGGGCTGCCGAGGAAACGTGTTCAGGAGCCAAGTGCCTCATCGTGTGGAAAAATGTTTGCAAGGAGAAAACGCATGGTTGTCTAGACATCAAAGATCTTCAACTTCAAAACAATTGCCTTCTACAATAATTTTCGTTCAAACTTCTAGAAAAAACTGACCTTCCGTGGGCTAAGTGGTTTTTGCATCATTACTCGCTGGATTTCTCAATGTCAGCCTCTTACCCCTCCTTACTGGGTAAGATAGTTAAAAGCCAACTTCACCACCTTCTCTCTATCTCATTCGTTTTAACAAATAGTGGCACCCTACCTATTTTTGTCTTGTCACTTGGCTCACAGTTACTGCTCTAGCCCAAAAATATGACATTCCCTTCTCGCTCCACAAAACCCCCTGTCCTACTCTCTGAGGTTTTGCATGATGGCTTACTCGCTACCCTTCGGAATCACGTAACCCGTGATGTGTCCGTCGAGCTTGCTGTTGTTCTATCTTTGTTGCAGAATGTCGCTCCATCAAGTGACCCCAACGACAGGTTCCTCACCCACGACGTCCCGTTCTCCGTGAGTGTGCCTACTCGCTGCTCTCCTCCGCCGATGAGCCGGACTTTTACACCAACCGCGTTTGGAGCTCTAAGGGTACCGAGGTCAAGATTTTTGGTTGGCTGCTATTCAGGGATAGGTTAAACACCAAGGCGAATCT
>NC_041381.1:645608221-645611919 GCF_002162155.2 Triticum dicoccoides | reverse complement strand
CACTACTAGGGAAAAGCCTATACACAGAAACTTACCAACAACATTGCTCAAAATACAACGCTACTGCTACTTAGCAGTAGCGCGTGATAGAAAAACGCGTTGCTGAAAGGACAATAGCAGTAGCGCGTCCTCCGCAAAACGCGCTACTGCTCTAATTGCCATGACCTCGCCCCCCGCTAGTTATAGCAGCAGCGCCCTATAATGAACCGCGCTACTGCTATTCAGATTAGCTGTAGCGCGTTTCGGCAAACGCGCTACAACTATCCCTACCTTATCCCCATGCGCACGACCGACCCTCTCTCTCACTCACACTCTCACTCTCGCCCGCGTGCCGATAACCGTCGTCGTGTGTCGCCGCCGCCGCCGCCGCCTTCGTCCGTCCGCCGCCAAGGTACTCCCCTCCTTCCGTCCCTCCTCCCTCCTCCTCGCACATCCTCCCTCTGCCTGCGGCCGCCCCTCCCTCCTCCGCCGCTGCCCTCCTCCCTCCTCCCGCGGCCGCCGCTCCTCCCTACGCCACCGACAGCCCTCCTCCCACCGCCCTCGACCTCATCGCCGCCACCCGAGCCCACCTAGCACCGCCGCCTCCCGATCCCGATCCCGCCCTCGCCGCCCCTAGCTACCTCTCCGTCGCCCCCCACCCCTTGCCACTAGTTAGTACTAGAATTAGTAGTAGTAGATGTTAATTTAGGGTTCATAGCTAGTACTAGATATTGCTTAGTTAGTACTAGATTTTTAGTAGTAGTAGGTGTTAATTTAGGGTTCACATTAGTACTAGATTTTTAGTAGTAGATGTTAATTACTAGTAGTGATGGTACTAGTTAACTAGGGCAGTATGATTAATAGTAGTTGTAGTTGAACTACTTTAGTTGTAGTTGAACTAGTTTACTAAGTAAATTAATAAACTAGTTGAACTAGTTGAATTAATAGAACTAATGTATTTTTAGTAAGATAATTAATATAACTAGTTGAACTACTTTATTTTTAGAAAGAACTAGTTTTTTTTCTATTTATAGTAAGTTTATATTTAGTAAGAACTAGTTGAATTAATAAAACTAGTTGAAAATGTCATATTTGTTGTTATTTTTTTAGTTTAAGCAATTATTCGGGATGTATTAGTGATAACTTATACAGTTTCAGGTGACCACCGTCGTCCCCGTCACCGACCCCCTCCGACATCCCCGCCGTCGTCCCAGTCACCGACCCCCTCCGACATCCCCGCCGTCGTCCCAGTCACCGACCCCCTCCGACATCGAGGTGAGACCAGCCAAATATCCTTGTATATCTTGTGTTATTGCTCAAATAGGATATGTGGTTGCCCAAGTGGCCGTTCATGTTCAGTTTACATCTCCGAGTGGCCTATGTTTTGCCGGAGTGTTGATTAATTTCCGTTCCGGTAAATTTTAGGCGCTCGATATGTCCTTTTTTAGCAAAGGTATGCCGGATTTTTTCGTGAATTCTGGCATGACTTGTGCTAGAATATGTACACTTTTAATCTTTGAATTATAAACGTAGGAAATGTCGTACTCGGACGACGACAGTCTCCCGGGGGAGTGCAGCTGGTGCCACGACGATCGAGGTATGTGCAACAGGTTCGTTGAGCTAGACGAAGATCGGCGCTTCAGCATTAAGCTCGAGGAGACCTTCGATGTTGAAACGGTACGCAACAACGACAAGTGTTTTTTTCGTAATTAAGCATGACTTCAACTATTTCAACGTCTAATTTTCATATTTTACAATTCGACTAGCTTATTCCATGTCATGCAAGACGCTTTGTCTTGGAGAGGATGGGTTTTGAAGACCATGAAAATTTTGAAACAAAGAAAATACACCTAAGGACCCATCATGATATGAATTTTGAAGTAAATCTGTGCAATGCTCAGAGCGTAACCCATTTTGGTTGCCAAAATTGGGAAGCACTTTTCAAAATGTATGGTTTTTATGAGGGTATGATTGTCACCATGGATCTTGGTGATCCTGACATCGAGCAAGACAATATGGACATTTGGGTCCTTGTTGATACGCTTCCGATTGTACCGCTATGTGAGTTTCTCAAACATAGTTATTAACTAATTTATATTGCTTATTTCAAAATAGTTGATAGCTTATTTCCATTGACAGCTTATTTTGATTCTTCAAAGACTGTGCGAAAGATGGTAGATAAAACCCACTACACCGATGGCACCGAATTAACGTATAAGGAGAAAAATCATCTAATCACATTTTGTACTCTTCTTGAGAATTACAATAACTATTATCGAACTCCTCCAAATTATGGTGAATACGTGCCACTAGTGCATGTGTTGAACCACGGTAACTTCTCTGGAGATACCCTGGTAAGATTTTTTACTATTACGACATCCGTGCATCTTTTGCATACTTCTAAAACTAGTACATCATTGCTAACTACGAAGTTATTATTATGTTTTTCAACAGAAACTCCCGATGGATTATGTGCCTCATCTGATGTCTCTGAATGGTCGCCTCTCAGTTCTGAACATACTGCCAGGTAAATCTAGGGAGCTCACCAGTGCATATCGGATTTCTAAAACCGGTGAACACATGATCATCAAAGAATGGAAGAAATGTATGGACATTCGCAAGGAGGTTCTTGGAAGTAACATTCAGCGAAAGTCAAGAATCGGAGACAGGCTAATCTCCATTCTCCATAATGGAGAGTCAGGGGCTATCTTGTTTTTTGCTATTTTACCTTAGAAAATGTAGTAGGTCTTAATCAAATGTAGTAGGTCCTATGAGGTACAATATGTTTATTATGTGGTAATGTGTTAGAGTTGATAATGAGGAGTACTTGTGATTACGACTAGTGACCAATTTGCTATGTGATGTCATTGATAAAAACGATGATCTTGAGGAGGTGTTATATGACAATGATGTATTATGATGATAAGTTGTTAATGATATGATGATGATGATGATATTATTATATCATTGGATGAAAGAACCGCGGATTAGTTTTAAGTGGATGTAAGTGGATGGACATCCACTTGAAACTAGTCCACGGTTCTTTCACCCCATGATGTAATAACTCATTATGATGTAAAAACAATCTCTAAATTCCTGTTGTATGAAAACTTGTGTAAAGGTGTATGAATACAACATGAAATAAAAAAGAAATAAAATACTAAATAATAGTAGTAGCACGGGAAAGGGGAAGCGCTACTACTAATTACCAGTAGCGCGGTTCTGAAGAATCGCTACTACTAAGTCAATTTAGCAGTAGCGTGGATCTAGGCGTGATATTGCTAAGGTTTAGCTGTAGCGCCTTATCAGTAGCACTCCTTCCCGCGCTGCTGCTAGGCTTTTCCCTAGTAGTGTGAGGTGTGACCATCGTCTTGAGGACGTGTCACACCTTGCCCTCTCCTACCCTAGGGTACTCCAGGTGTGGCGGCTCCTCGGACTTCGCCCTCCCCCCGACATCAACCACTTTTGGGATACCGTCACTCCGGATGGCCTCGACATCAACATCTGCCCCACAGTCGCTCTTGCCATCCTCTGGAAACTCTGGGACTCGCAAAGCCCAGGTATTCTGCTACGAGACTCACTCGGCTTTGGATACTCTTTGGAATGTAATTTCTGATTTCACGATCTGGGTTTATAGGTTCAAAGACCCGGTAAGTAGAGATGCCGCCCTATCTTGGCACATTTTCCTCTCCTCACGTTGTACTCTCTGAAATAACTTG
>NC_041381.1:645597938-645608075 GCF_002162155.2 Triticum dicoccoides | reverse complement strand
TTGAGTAACTAGTAAGCTGGCACGTGCAATGCATGTCTCATTCGAGTTCAAAAGTTGAATATGCAAATTTTCAAATTTCAATCCACAAATAGCTACTTTTAATTCCACCACGCAATGATTTGTAGCACCTCCCATATATTGTGCCAGTTTTGAGATGCTCTATGAACCATCTTCAATCAACTAAACAGAAGTGTACAATGTCTGATCTAGAAGTTGGATGGTAACAAAAACATGGGCCCACACTTCATCTATTTATATTAATTCCCTCGCAATAATTATATTTACATTAACTGAGTTACGTCTAAAATTTGCATGCACAATGATGTCCCAATGGATGACGCTGTCGACGATGAGCCAGCACCACCCTCCTCCTCCTCCGCGCCACCCTGATAGGATCACAAGCATTGATGTACTCCCTCCGTAAACTAATATAAGAGCGTTTAGAACACTACTTTAGTGATCTAAACGCTCTTATATTAGTTTACAAAGGGAGTATATACGTGATGCAGAAAAACACATAACTGTTTCATGTTTTTTGTTTGCTTGCTTTCGCTGCCATGAAAAAATATTTATATTATATTCCCCATTGCAACGAATGGGCAAT
Organism: Triticum dicoccoides; assembly: GCF_002162155.2. NCBI lineage: Eukaryota > Viridiplantae > Streptophyta > Magnoliopsida > Poales > Poaceae > Triticum > Triticum dicoccoides. The sequence goes on along the minus strand of NC_041381.1, from coordinate 645,607,471 downwards.
TTTCCTAGTTATATCTTCATGTTCGTTGAGGATGCTTCTCAGCGCTGATGTGACGTGACGGTGTTTAAATTTTGCTAGGTGGATGATCTAAAGAATCAGCTCCGGCACCATGAGGACGTCCACCGAGCTCCCGAGAGGGCATTGACAAGGCCGCTCAGCACCCCGCCTCACCTCCCCCCGGATCTACCATTTGAAGTCAGTACCCGCATTCTGAAACCTCTCGAGCACTGATTTTCTGTTTTTAGGATTCTGAAACCATGTAGCGGAGCTTGATGAAGATTACTGAGGGGGGCAATCAGAGTTGAGGGAGCGAAGATGATAAGTTATGCATGAAATCTGAGAAATCTTTGATATTCAAGTGTAATAATCAGGGGTACACTAAAAAAAATTCTTAGAGTAGGGGGGCAATGGCCCCCTTTGGCCCCATGAAGCTCCACCACTGGATGCGGCTGTACGAGCACTTCAATTTCATCCTGCACGTCAACCATGTATGTGTCACCACAGATAGCGAACCGCTTTGCGTCAGTATCTAGCACTCCCACTCCCAAGCAGAATCAACTGTAAACGTATGATGACCCTCGATCGAGCAGGTGAACAATGAATCCCATGGAATGTATGGTGACGACGCCTTCAGGCTGGAGAGGCCGAGCCACTAGTCACCTTCGCGCTCTCCTGTGGAAGCTGGTCCTTCCCCGCCGTAAGATGGACCTCTCGTCTCGATTCCATCACTTGTTTCGTACTACTACTACTTACTACTCCTAAAGATGGCACTGGCAGTAATGGTGATGTGTTGTCTTGTCTGATGATGAAGATGAGGGTGTACACGGCCAGGGGAGGAGCCAGAACAAAAATGACCGGGTGTTCACATGTACACCATACACGTGAGGATATCAAGCAATACTATACATAAAGTAACACACAAGAATAATTTAAAATGTCCAAAACAAAAAATGCTTATCAAAATGAAGAAGAGTAAAGGACTAGTTGATGGAACATCATTTGGTCATGTGACGGGCCAGCATTGTCATCTTGGGCTGATGTCTTAATCTTCTTAAGAAACATTTCCATAAATTTCCCTAGAATTTATTATGTTGGCGAAGTGCACAATGAATTATATCATTTGAAGAAAATAAAATTAATAAATATAGCATATTGATTGAATTGCATGGTTCCGAAGTTAAACTTATTCAACATTGGTTCTTATTGTTATCGTGTGACAAATCACAACAATCCATTTCCCAATTGTAATATCCTTGAATTGAAAAACCCTAACCATACAATTTAGAGCACAAGAATTAGATCACAACTATGATACCCTTAGATTTGGACACCCTGGCTGTATAATTTAGAGAACGAGAATTACACAATTAATATTCGCACAAAAAGAGAACTACACAATTAAGATAGGTACACGAACTACCCAGGATTATGCATCGATCTGCCAACTGGAGTAGCGACCGAGGGCAGGGACAACGCTTGACGACTGTCTCTAACTGAGATGGCAATAACGGACGCTTTTATCCTGTCCCGGTAAGGCGGCGAGCAGCCGAACAGAGCATGTACTACATAGACAACAACGCAAAGGAGAGGATTGATCAAATCTATAGAGATATTAAGCTCCCATGATTTGAAGCCCTGTGGTGTTTCAGGGGTTGTAGGGTCGCTGTGGGACCCTCATCTAAGGTTGTTTGTTGCTTAGTTTTATTCCCCCTTCTTTCTTTAATTTTTTACAGGTTTTAATTCATGAGCGCTTATTAAATTTATGAACGTTAAAAATAAAAAGGTAAATTTTTATCTTCATTAATATTTATTACATTCATGAATATTTTGAAGTTCACGGACATTTTTAAAGTTTATGAACATGTTTATATTTCAAACTTTCTAATATGCGGACATTTTTTAATCCATGAATATATTTTAAATTCATGAACATTTTTTTGTAAATTCACAATATTTTCAAAAATTCTTGAACATATCATAATTGAGCTAACCTATTTGTTAGAAAAACAGTTCATTTCTGAGCGAGTAGTGGAGCGAGTGAAAAAAAAAAGATAACCGACTGAGAGGAATAGGGAGTCAAGCTAAGCGAGTGAGAGCTCATGGACTGATCTATGTGAGTGTTATAGTAGCAACTCCATAATTTTAGCGTGGAATAGGACCTCTCAAGAGGCTCAAACAACCACCACCAGTTGGCACCGAAACCGACACGTAATTTTAGCGTGGTATAGGACCTCTCGAGAAACACCACAACGACGCACAGAAAAAAACTTAGTTCTCCTTTGGGGAACATTGTCTCCAACAAAAACCCGGCACGATATACAAACGAAAAAACACATACATAACACAAGTCAACATTAATAAAATCCAAACAAAACAACCGACCATAACAATCTACTGGATATAAAAGAATTGATGCCACGAGTGAAGAACGGCGTGGCAAAGCGCGCGTTAGCCTCTAGTTGATCCAAAGCCAGACTGGCGTGCACGCTCCAATCAATCAAAAGCCGGATTGGCTACTGGCTGCCGGCCTCCCAGTGCCCAGCTCCAAATTTACCCGTGTCCAAGGCTCCAAGCCCATCATTTGACTATACTAAGAAGACTAGGTCCGTAAGGGTTCCAATTTTATGGTTTTTCTGGAAAAAAATTTACCGTGGTTTTTTGATATAAGTTTCATTAATGTATCATCTCGGATTTGATATAAGTTTCATTATTCTTTATTACACCTTTTGCATGTTTTCATTATTGGTTCATTCCGCTTTCATTAATGTATCATCTCGTATTTCATACATGTTTCATTATGGTATCAAAAACTGAATTCAAACTTGTGCAAAACATGTTCAAGGTTGATTTTGTTTTAAAGATTGAAGTATCATAAACACAAATATGGAAACGTTGTAAATCGGATCATTGGTTCCAAGTCGAAAGTGTTACAAAATTTAGGATCAAACTAAAATTATGGGTGGGTGGATTGTGGGGGCGAAAGAATAAAATATGTTCAACCCAATAAAGTCATGTTCCTAAATAGTGTGTGGCTCCCAGCAAAAAAAAGAGAGGAGAAATCACATATGATAAAGAAAATGATCAAATACTTCGTATGTAATAATGTGTAGGTAAACACATGGCGCACTTCAATTGGCTAGCAGGAGTGCAGAACAATGGTCGAAACCGGCTCGAAAAAAAAAATCCTCTCTTCAGAGGTTTCACAAGAAAAATCTGAGGCGGTTTGGTGAGTCAACTCGACATGTAGTTGTTTTGGCCCATCAGGCCCAGCAACAAGTTATTAATAATAGAACAATAAAACTAGATTAGTTTCCCTAAAAGAAAATCTAGACTAGTGACCACTCATTACACATGGGCGGCGACCTAGTCTTTACGAGCTTTTTATTTACTTGTTATCGTTAAATCGCTGCTACCATTACCAAGCATAACTGTAATCGCAATGCAGTCATTTTCTTTTAGGGAACAACCATGTACTCTGGAAATCATGAGACCGCAACGCCGGTAAGGTGGAGGAGTAGCTAACAAAGGCCACCACACCACATGAGCAGATTCGGTGCTGAAGCTGTGCGCCGTACTGGCCAGTACGGAAAGGACATTAAACGTGCGTGTATTATTGCAGTGTGACGGTACGACGATCCTGGAGAAATCGCAGGTGTGTCCCGATCAGACTGCTCCATTTTCGTTGCAGATTTTTCATCGGAGAAGATATTCTTGTCTAGCTATCTACTGTGACATCTTTGAAACGGTTCTAGGGCATGTGTGGTTGGTGATGCTACCCCCAAAAAAAGAGATCATGGGACAAGGAATCATATCTAAGAGACCACAAAATTGGTGTACATTGTGATATAAGAGATTCACTGGTGTACATTACAACAATGGCCTGAGCTTGGATATGAATCATGGATGAATACAACAAGTAGTTGCAGGATAAGAGATTCTTACACGGCCTCCAATGGCGAGGTAAAGATGAGATTCGCCGACCGTCGGACTAATAAAAGGAACAGCATGCTTGGGACCAAGCTAATTTGCACTAAATTAAGGTGACCAGTGAATTAACCAATGTATCCCGCAAGTTTGTCCCACGTCGAGGCATCCATCAAGACCATTTGTATGCAAAACAGCAAGGGGATTTCTGAATTGTGGTTACTTGCAACAAAAGAGTACAGAGGAGCTAGTTCCAGACAAAGCTGTGGTTATTGGTTGAACTAGTTTGACTCATGAGCTTAAGTCAACCAGATTTCCTCTGAACCTATGGTATCCGTGACGCTGCCTGGTGGCTTTATCTATAAAGTCGGGCCTTGGCCTTTTCTCTAAAAAAAGTCAACCAGATCCAGCTCAGGAGCCGCATAACCTGACCGACACCAAGCGCTTTGACATTTCTGAACTGTGGCACTTTGCACCTTTTCCTTTTATCTCTGAACTCGTCTGATAGTGATGATACTTTTAAACTATTTGACTTCACATTGTATGAACTGCAGTACTGCAGGGGAGGTGCTATATGTGAGCTTTAGTCAAAGATTTTGATACTGTGAATGTTATCTCTGCACATTATGTTCATCATCTACAGCATCAAATCCTTATAATACTTTGCAGACAAGTCATTTCATTCCGGTTCTACAGCATTTATTGCAAGTCTGTCAGACGTTGCTACAGAAAACTAATCATGTTCATCTTTATTTCCTTTTGGCATCAAACCATGTTCATCATGCGCTACTGGTTAATGGTCTGGAGACCAGAAAGCCACAGTAGTAGACTCACAGGTCAGACACCTCATTGCACATTTCTGTCTGGTCAAATTTGTAAACTGAATTCATTCTGTTTCCGAAGGCTGCGCCAGCGCGCGATGCCCGCTGATGCGGGAGCTGCAAAGGTGGAGTGCCATGGTTTCGCTTCTCTGGTTTGGAGCAAACTTCAGAGCTACTGGTCGAACTACAGCAAGTAGCTCCATGATTAGCACTAGTCAAGCTGTCCCAAGCCATAGTTTACACGGATGGCCTGAACTTGGACGTGAATCCTGAAGAAAGTACAGCAAGTTGTTGAAGGATAACTGTTTCTTACAGGGCCTCCAATGGCGGGTTAAACGGGGCCTTCACCGACCTCCCGACTAATAAAAGAACATCGTGTTTGGAACCAAGCCAATTTGTAATAAACTAAAGTGACACCATGATTAAACAAAGCATCATGTGCACTTGTGTTCAGGTTGAGGCATCCATCAAGGTTGTTCACTGCATGGATGATGTCATGTAGTTGCAATGCACAAGCCTGGATGTTTTCATGGATAAATATTTAATTGTCAGCTTGCCTGATCGTCTGATAATCTAAGTCATCATGAAAATAATGACCCATAATAGCTCCGGACGAGATCTGCTCGCAATCAGCCGTGCGTCTCAAAAACTCAAGACCAAGAGATTTGGAGCAGCAATGCAGCATGCATGAAAGTTCCTTGAAGCTTCTCATTTCTGTCGTCCAGCGCTGTTCAGTTTTACCAAACATTTTTGTTGCATTAAAAATCCAAAAGCTGATATAGAATGAACCATGCGTATGGAGTTTGCTAGATAAAGTGATTTTGTATAGTACGGCTGGAAGGCCACTAGTCCTCCCATGGGCAAGGAGTTCTTTTAGGGGATCCCATGAGCAATGTATCTTCAGAAATCATAATTATTGCTTATTTGTATTTTCTATTGGTTGTGTGTATAACTATTTGAATTTTGGACAAAGATATATAAACGGCCTCCAATGGCGGATTAAGCGCGAGATTCGCCGACTATCGGACTAATAGAAAGAACAGCATGCTTGTGATCAAGCTAATTTGCAACTAAACTAATGTTACCAGCACTACAACACAGATATTAATCGGAGGTGTTTTTATAAAGGCATCTATTGAAACGCCTCAAAACCATGTTTAGGAAGGCACTATTCTAAAACGCCTTGGTTGGATGTACCTTTGAAGGCACTTTCACAAAACGCCTCGGAATGGAGGCAGCATTGAAGGCATTTCTTCAGAACGCCTCGGATTGGGGGTAGCTTTGGAGGCACTTTTCACTAAAGCCTCATATTGATGAGGATTTGACGCGTTTCTTCAGTTTGCCTCCAAACTGACCGCTGTTGCAGCATGTTAGGTTTAATCTTGATTCATGTATCTGCATATTTAGTTTGCTTTTGTTATGCATGTTGCATAGGTTAGAGAGTAGCTAGTCCGGTGAAGTTTCAGCGGAGGCGTGCGAAAAAGGCGTGATGCCAAGCTGCCGTGTGAGATGGCGAGCATGGCGAGATGCCGATGACAGCGAGAGGCTGCAAAGCTGCGCGAGGCGGCACGGCCGTGCGTACGGCAAGCGCATGGACGGCGAAGTGGCACCGGCTGGATGGATTGGTTAGATGCATGCAAGTGGTTAGCTAGCTTCATGGATGAGTTTGTTAGCATGCATGAGTAGCTAGTTGTATGGCTGAGTCGTCTGTTTGTTGGAGCGATTCCAGGGATAAAGATAAGGCCATGGGCTAGTGGGATTAGTTGCCGAGGGTAGTGGCTGGCTAGTGCATGGGTCTGCATGAAGTATGTAGCGTTAGTTGGTTAGTGGCCAACGTGGTGGTCGGGTTAGTGGGTGTGTCCTACCCCTGGTGTATATATATGTACTGCATTGGAGTAATGAAATGAAGAGGCCGTGAGGGCTGGGAAAATAGACAATGTAGTCTCTTGTTCCACCGAGGAGGAGAGCCTCTTGGCAAAGCACCAGCTGGTCTTCTCCTTGGTTGCGTGTGTGTGTAGAGTTTCATATGTGGGTGTGTGTGTTCCTGAGAAGAAGATAGAGAGAAACAACCAGAGAAAGATAGAGGGAGCTGTGAGAGGCAGCACCAAGGTAGAAGAAGAAGCGGCGTTGCGAGGTGAGGCGGCGCCAACATTTGGCATCAGAGCTAGGTTGATTCGTGGCGGCGACGACGGTGCCGGCGGCTATGGTGGCCGCCGTGGTGCTGGGCGGAGGCAACGGCTGCGACGGCGATGATGCGGTGGACTCCATGTGAGGTGGAGGACGTCGGTGCGAGGTGATGATGGCGTGGTGATCGGCGTTGCGAAGGCGCCGTCCACGTCAAGAGGTGGCTGCTGCGTGCGGCAGGGCGATGTGGTGATGGGCGCTGTGACGGCGTCGACCACGACAAGATGGTGCATGGTGGTGTCCGGCGCTGCGACGGCGTCGACCACGACAAGATGGTGCACGGTGGTGTCCGGCGCTGCGACGGCGTCGTCCACGACAAGCAGGTGTTTGGCGGTGTGATGCCGCACGGACAGGTGGTTGCGATGCGATGCCGCTAGGAGGAGACGGCGGTGCGATGCCGCCACGACGACGGTGCGATGCCGTTGCAAGGAGACGCGGTGTGATGCCGCTAAGAAGATGGACGACGACGCGATGTTGTCGCTTGGGTCGGTGCGAAGCCGACGGCGGTGGTGTGATGCCATCGTCATGGTGAAGAGTTGGTGAGAAGCCAACAAAAAAAAATTGCAGCATGACGGTGCGGCAAGAGTACATGGTGATGGACGCGGGCGCTGCGATGGCGTCGGTCCAGGCAAGGTGTGCAGCGCCGCGATTGTGTCGTCAAGTGGCAGCGGGTGAACCGCGTGAAGATTGGAGAATCAAGATTAGGAGGGAAAATGTTAGGTTTAATCTTGATTCATGTATCTGCATATTTAGTTTGCTTTTGTTATGCATGTTGCATAGGTTAGAGAGTAGCTAGTCCGGTGAAGTTTCAGCGGAGGCGTGCGAAAAAGGCGTGATGCCAAGCTGCCGTGTGAGATGGCGAGCATGGCGAGATGCCGATGACAGCGAGAGGCTGCAAAGCTGCGCGAGGCGGCACGGCCGTGCGTACGGCAAGCGCATGGACGGCGAAGCGGCACCGGCTGGATGGATTGGTTAGATGCATGCAAGTGGTTAGCTAGCTTCATGGATGAGTTTGTTAGCATGCATGAGTAGCTAGTTGTATGGCTGAGTCGTCTGTTTGTTGGAGCGATTCCAGGGATAAAGATAAGGCCATGGGCTAGTGGGATTAGTTGCCGAGGGTAGTGGCTGGCTAGTGCATGGGTCTGCATGAAGTATGTAGCGTTAGTTGGTTAGTGGCCAACGTGGTGGTCGGGTTAGTGGGTGTGTCCTACCCCTGGTGTATATATATGTACTGCATTGGAGTAATGAAATGAAGAGGCCGTGAGGGCTGGGAAAATAGACAATGTAGTCTCTTGTTCCACCGAGGAGGAGAGCCTCTTGGCAAAGCACCAGCTGGTCTTCTCCTTGGTTGCGTGTGTGTGTAGAGTTTCATATGTGGGTGTGTGTGTTCCTGAGAAGAAGATAGAGAGAAACAACCAGAGAAAGAGAGAGGGAGCTGTGAGAGGCAGCACCAAGGTAGAAGAAGAAGCGGCGTTGCGAGGTGAGGCGGCGCCAACACAGCAGCAGCGCTAGCGCACGGAGCGCGCAGGGCATACATCGTCTGATGGGAGAAGGGAGAACGGCTGCAATCTTTGCCGTGTGTACCGCGGTCTGCGGCTAGCTGCCGGAGTGTACTGGTAGTTGTTTAGTCCCATACTGCTTACGGAGAGGAAAATTTGCTTGTTTAAAAGGAGAGCCGTCTTATTTTTGGTAAGCATTCTAGTAGTACAGATGTAGGCATAGGCTGTACAGTGAGATTTAGAGTGCCCTGCATGCGAACTTAGTTACAAAACATGTACGTACGGGGCCGACGGGCGGCGGGCCTAGCAAGGTTATTGGCCGGGCTTCCCATGGTTGATATTCCTTCATCCAAACGGTGGCTTCTGATTTGGCTCTTAAACAATACTAATATACTATCATGCAATTTGACCCTTTTTTTAATCTCTGAACTTGTCTTATAATGATGATACTTCAAAACTATTTGACTTAGCATTGCATGTACTGCAGGAGAGGTCCGGCCCGGGCTTCGGGCTCAAAATCTAGGCCCGAGCCCGGGTCGGGCCGGCCGGGCCGGGCTTCCCATGGTTGATATTTCTTCATCCAAACGGTGGGCCGGCCTTCCCATGGTTGATACTCCTTCATCCAAACGGTGGCTTTTGACTTGGCTCTTAAACATTACTAATATACTATCATGCACTTTGACCCTTTTTTTAATCTCTGAACTTGTCTTATAATGATGATACTTCAAAACTATTTGACTTAGCATTGCATGTACGGCAGGCCTAGCAAGGTTATTGTCAAACTAGTTTGACTCGACCAGCTCGGCCGGGCCGGGCTTCCCATGGTTGATATTCCTTCATCCAAACGGTGGCTTCTGACTTGGCTCTTAAACATTACTAATATACTATCATGCAATTTGACCCTTTTTTTAATCTCTGAACTTGTCTTATAATGATGATACTTCAAAACTATTTGACTTAGCATTGCATGTACGGCAGGAGAGGTCCGGCCCGGCCCGGGCTTCAGGCTCAAAATCTAGGCCCGAGCCCGGGTCGGGCCGGCCGGGCCGGGCTTCCCATGGTTGATATTCCTTCATCCAAACGGTGGGCCAGGCTTCCCATGGTT
>NC_041381.1:645537721-645597736 GCF_002162155.2 Triticum dicoccoides | reverse complement strand
ATGGTTGATACTCCTTCATCCAAACGGTGGCTTCTGACTTGGCTCTTAAACATTACTAATATACTATCATGCACTTTGACCCTTTTTTTAATCTCTGAACTTGTCTTATAATGATGATACTTCAAAACTATTTGACTTAGCATTGCATGTACGGCAGGAGAGGTCCGGCCCGGCCCGGGCTTCAGGCTCAAAATCTAAGCCTGAGCCCGGGTCGGGCCGGCCGGGGCGGGCTTCCCATGGTTGATATTCCTTCATCCAAACGGTGGCTTCTGACTTGGCTCTTAAACAATACTAATATACTATCATGCACTTTGACCCTTTTTTTAATCTCTGAACTTGTCTTATAATGATGATACTTCAAAACTATTTGACTTAGCATTGCATGAACTGCAGTACTGCAGGAGAGGTGCTAAATGTGAGCTTTAGTCAAAGATTTTAATACCGTGAAATGTTATCTCTGCACATCATCTACAACATCAAATCTTTATAATATCTTTGCAGATAAGTCATGTCATCTAGTGTTATGATCGACATATTAAGGGCTTAGCCTAGTTAGTTGTGGCCCAGTCTATCTTATCGTTATTAGGGGCTTAGCCCAATTATCGTTATTAGAGGCTTGAGAGTCAAGTGAACCTCTCTATATAAGAAGAGGAGATGTATCAATCTAATCAAGCAAAGAAGCAATCATATGTGCTCGGCTTTCCTTAGGGAGCCGGGAGACCTAACCCTAGCCGCCTCCTCCTATGTGCCATCTCCCTCTCAGCCGCCGCCTCCTCGCGCACGATGGCGCCCAGCCGTCGGCGACCGCGAGTTCGTCCACGACCAGCTCCCTCTTTTCCCTACAACCTCCGGCCTAGACCCGGTAGAACCCTAGTTTCTACCAGTTTGGTATCAGATAGCTCAGTTCCGATTAGGTCTTCACCGCCGCCCACCCCGTCGCTTCCGCTGCCGACTGGCACCATCGCGTCGCTGCCCTCCCTGTCCACGCCGCCGGTCGCATCCTACGGTGCCGCCACCGCCCAGATGCCGGCGCCTTCCACCGCACCACCGGCCGCAGCCTACACACCGGAGGAGATCATCGGGGTCCTTAACGACCTCGTCACAGCCGTCCAAGAAATCCGGCTGAACCTAACCAGCCCGTACGGGCCGCCGCCGCCCCTGCCGCCGACCGCTGCCACCGGGTCGCCAGCCCTACCGTGGTACTCGCCGCATCCAAGGGCCTCCGCGGCATTTGCTGGGACGCCACAGCCCCCGCTGCAGCTGCTGCCGCCGCCCGCCACCGCCCCGCAGTGGCCAAAGTAGCCGACGCCGGTTTCCGACGTGCCTCCAGCGCCCATCACCGCCCCCGCGCAGCCGTGGCTGCTGCCGCACCAGGCAGCCTTCGCCGCGCTCGTCGAGCCACTGCAGCAACCGCTGCAGCCGCCATCAATCGCCACCGTCGCCCAGCCCTGGCTCTAGTGGCAGCCGCCTCTCCTCGTGGCCTCCTCCCTGCCTGGCGCTCCGCCGCAGCAGCCGCTGGCCAGCGCAACACCGCAGCAGCCGCTGCAGCTGCAGCAGCCACCGCCGGGAAGCTCCGGCCCTGTATCGACCGTGCTAGCGGGAGTTCCGCTCCACCAAGTCCGGTTCCCGTCCTCGCCGTCCCTGCTACCAGTTTGGTTGACCGAGTCGTCATTTCAGCCGGTCTACATGATGGCTGTCGGTGTCAAAACCAGCGGATCTCGGGTAGGGGGTACCGAGCTGTGCGTCTAAGGCTGATGGTAACAGGAGGCGGGGGACACAATGTTTACCCAGGTTCGGGCCCTCTCTATGGAGGTAATGCATTACTTCCTGCTTGATTGATCTTGATGATATGAGTATTATAAGAGTATCTATCACGAGATCGTAGAGGCTAACCCTAGAAGCTAACCTATGATTAAGATTGTTGTTGTCCTATGGACTAAACCCTCCAGTTTATATAGACACCGAAGGGGGCTAGGGTTACATCAGGTCTGTTACAGAGAAGGAAATCTACATATCCGAATCACCAAGCTTGCCTTCCACGCAAAGGAGATTCCCACCCAGACACGGGACGAGGTCTTCTATCTTGTATCTTCATAGTCTAACAGTCCGACTAACGTATATAGTCCGGCTGTCTGAGGACCCCCTAATCCAGGACTCCGTCAGTAGCCCCCGAACCAGGCTTCAATGACGATGAGTCTGGTGTGCAGATTGTCTTCAGCATTGCAAGGCGGGTTTCTTCTCCTAATTCTCCAAAGTACCTGTTGTAAAGAGTAGTGTCCGGCTTCCCATTTAATGTTACACTCATCGGCTTCTATACCTTAATAGTCTCAGCCTCCACGTGTCGAGCGAATGCGAGAAGTCGGGGCATTTTTACACTTGCCACCCTGACCCTGTAAATAAATTGTCTATTAAATAGATAGGGATCTTCAGATCCAAATCACACCATCTTCCCCAAGCGAGGAATCATCTGAGCACGTCCGAAAAAACCACCCCAACATAGCCGGCCACCGCAGCTCTTCCTCCTGCCCCTATAGCGCCAAGCCGGGCGATTGGGAGAAGTGTACTGTATCCCACGGTCAATTGGTGAAGTTGCAGACCCAGGGGTTTCTCCCACCTGCATATCTAGTCCCCGTTCGAGCCGGATTAGCTACCTTTGACGGTGGGGAGCAAGCGGAGAATTTTCCAAACCCATCCATGGGGGAGCGAGTATGCCTTGTCCCTTATTTGCTGAGGGACATCGGATTTCCAATCCATCCGTTCCTCCGCGGGCTCCTGGAGTACTATGGGCTCCAGCTGCACAATTTTACCCCTGCCTTAATCCTGCACATCGCAGGTTACGTTGCCCTTTGCGAGTTATTTGTGGGTTGCGAAGCTCATTTCGAGCTATGGAAGAAGATGTTCTGCCTCGTCCCTCGCAATCAAGAGGGATCAATATTCCAAGTGGGCGGAGCCGAGATATGGTGCATCGCCGGAACCGGATACCTAACTGGCACACCGAAGAAGGCACCCGAAGAATGGCCTTCCGAGTGGTTTTATAAAGAGGACGTCTCCCTTCCTGACCCAATCCGAATGGGTCTTCCTGAGTTTACAAACGCTCCGTTGAAGAAGCGCCGCAGCTGGCGTCCCCAGAGTCCCAAGGAGGAAGATAGCAGAGAGGTCCTTCAGTTGATGAGCAAGATACAAACGCTTGCTCAATCCGAATTAACAATAATCGAGGTTATGGAAATGCATCATGCGGGGGTACAACCACTCCAGTACCGAGGGCGTCCCATGTGGCACTTCAACGGAGAAGACGACGCCACCCGCTGCGGTCGGAATGGTCCGGACTCCACCACCGCTCTGGTGAAAATACTGTCCGATTTATACAAAGGAGAAGAAGAGGAGTTCATCTGCATTAAGCCACGGGACGGATTTTCCATGTACAACCCGCCCAGCCGGGTGAGTTGCTATCCCTTACTCAACTCTATTCATTCCCACAGTCCTTTATCATAAATTTTTACTTTGCCCGTCTATAACAGGAATGGCGGAAAACTACAAGGGAGATCCACAGCCAGGCTCCACAGCCAGAGGACCACACCCGGGCACTTGACCCCGGATTCGAAGAGGATCCGGACATATTCATGGAGCTTGGCGAAGGGGTGCTTTACCAGGCGAGTTGTGATGGCACCGAAGTGGCCATCATCGCCGACTATCCCGGCCTCCTCCCTGTATCACATGTAAGTAAACAGGAGACTTATCTTCCGAAAAGGATTCACTCTTTCCACCTTACCCACCGCACAATTCTTATGCTTTAAAGGGAAGGCGATCGGTGCGCCAAGCCGAACCCGAGTCGACTCCCCAACAAGGGGCGCCCAAGCCGGGTAGGCTTCCAAAAAGGAAGGCGAACCGAAACGCGGCAGAGCTGTCATCAAAGAGGTACGGTTTTAAACATGCTCTGTGGCTGTCATCTTAAATTATGACACTATTCATTGTGTCTTGGCAGAAAGAACATCCGCCGGACTATGTCCGGGGATCCTGCCCGTCATGCTGCTACGTCTTGAGCTAGCGTTGGTTTTCCCCGAAGAGGAGAGGGTGATGCAGCAAGTGTAGCGTAAGTATTTCCCTCAGTTTTTGAGAACCAAGGTATCAATCCAGTAGGAGGCTCCTCAAAATTCCCACGCGCCTACACAAACAAACCAAGAACTCGCAACCAACGCAATAAAGGGGTTGTTAATCCCTTCACGACCACTTGCCAAAATGAGATCTGATAGAGATAGTATGATAAGATAAATATATTTTTGGTATTTTATAATGTAGATGCAAGAAAGTAAAGATGCAAATAAAAGTAGATTGAAAGCAAATTTGGTAAGAGATAGACCCGGGGGCCATAGGTTTCACTAGAGGCTTCTCCCGAGAGCATAAGTATTACGGTGGGTGAACAAATTACTGTCGAGCAATTGATAGAAAAGAGAATAATTATGACGTTATCTAGGCATGATCATGTATATAGGCATCACATCCGTAACAAGTAGACCGACTCCTGCCTGCATCTACTACTATTACTCCACACATCGAATGCTATCCAGCATGCATCTAGAGTATTAAGTTCATAAGAATAGAGTAACACATTAAGCAAGATGACATGTTGTAGAGGGATAAACTCATGCAATATGAAATAAACCCCATCTTGTTATCCTCGATGGCAACAATACAATACGTGTCTTGCAACCCTTTCTGTCACTGGGTAAGAACACCGCAAGATTGAACCCAAAGCTAAGCACTTCTCCCATGGCAAGAAAGATCAATCTAGTAGGCCAAACCAAACTGATAATTCGAGGAGACTTGCAAAGATAATTCAATCATACATAAAAGAATTCAGAGAAGATTCAATTAATATCCATAGATAAATCTGATCATAAACCCACAATTCATCGGATCTCGACAAACACACCGCAAAAAGAGATTACATCGAATAGATCTCCACAAGAGAGGGGGAGAACATTGTATTGAGATCCAAAAGGAGAGAAGAAGCCATCTAGCTAATAACTATGGACCCGTAGGTCTGTGGTAAAGTACTCACAACTCATAGGAGGGGCAAGCATGTTGATGTAGAGGCCCTCCGTGGTCGATTCCCCCTCCGGCAGAGTGCCGGCGAAGGCTCCAAGATGGGATCTCGCGGATACAGAAGGTTACGGTGGTGGAAATTGTGTTTCGTGGTGCCCCTGGATGTTTTCGGGGTCCGTAGGTATATATAGGAGGAAGAGGTACGTTGGTGGACGCCCGAGGGGCCCACGAGATAGGGGGCGTGCCCTACAGGGAGGGGGGCGCCCTCCTATCTCGTGGAGGTTCCGGTTGTTTCTTGACTTGCACTCCAAGCTCTCCGGATCTTGTTCGTTCCAAAAATCACGTTCCCGAAGGTTTCATTCCGTTTGGACTCCGTTTGATATTCCTTTTCTTCAAAATACTAAAATAGGCAAAAAAACAGCAATATGGGTTGGGCCTCTGGTTAGTAGGTTGGTCCCAAAAATGATATAAATGTATAAAATAAAGCCCATAAACATCCAAAACAGGTAATATAATAGCACGGAACAATAAAAAATTATAGATATGTTGGAGACGTTCACATGCCTCTACAAGCCGGATTACGGAACCGGTCTCAAGGGTGGAGGCTGATGCGGAGGTGACACCGGACGGCCCTCATATAGAGGATTCAGATAGAATATCCGCTACAAATTCCAAAGTGGAGAGCGCCATGAAACATTAGCGTCGGCGGGACACACTCCGCGGCCCTGGTTTTTCCGAAGAGGCTTTCAGTGCCTTCAACTCGGGTGATGCATACATCCAAGCTGCTCAAGATGGGCTTGCTAGAGCCACAAACCAGTATTTAAAAGATACATGGGTAAGTAATTTCTGATAATTATGTATATCAGTAGCCCCTGGGACTTGAAACAGTTGGTACAACTGATTTAAGGATCATTGTATGGACAGGTTCTCACAGAGAAGAATAACATGTAGTCCCAAGAGCCGGAGAAGTGTCAAACCCAGCTAAGGGCCATGACTGCCGAACTAGAGGAATCCAAGAAGGCCTCAACTGGTAATATTTCTCTCTATCAAGAAAAAACGTAATCACGTGTACCATTTGGTGTTTGGCGTGTTGCAGATCTGATAATAGATTCCGCAGACAATCCCGGAGTGAATTCAGAGATCCTACAAGAGGATGAACAAAGAGCTCAGCGATAACTAGATGCTGGCGAGCATGTATTGACAAGGGTCAGGCAGGAGAAAAACGATCTGCAAGATGCCAATACCCGGCTGAACGTAGAACTGAAAGATGTCCGGGCCCAGCTGGCTGACTCCGTGAAGGAAAATAAAAGGCTTCAACGCGGTATTTTTAGTATGTGCTCGAATGAACACTTATATAGTTTGGCAAAGAAACGAACTAACAGAATTACGTCTGTAGGTATGCTGACTGGCCGTCCTGAAGAGGAGATGCCCAGATCCTCAGGCGACCTGCTACAAGAGCTTTCGCAATTGCATGAGCAAGTTCGGCAGGTCATGGAGGGTGTCGCCAAGGCCTTGTGGCCGTCCGCCACCCTGCCAGGAAGTATGGGGGAGCTTGTATAGCTACTCAAGTGGGAGCGGCAACATTTCGAACTATGGAAGATACCTGTCTGTCAACAAGGTGCGAGGGAAGCTTGGGCCATGGTAAAAACACGGTATACCAATCTCGATCCAGATCATATGGCCCGGGTCGGACCTGTAGGGTCAGATGGGAAAGAAATTCCCGTTAGTCTGGTATATGACCATGTAGGATTAGCCGCAAAATATTCCCAACAGGATTGTAGGCTAGACAGCCTGTTGGATGGCATAGAAGAAGAAGCATTTGGGTCTAAGTGACTATGTACTTCAATTGACATATTTGTCCCTAGCCGGATTGTAAATCATTTGTCATGGCGGACCTTTTCGCTTTAGCCTCCTGACCCGACTGTCCGGAGTGTTTCTGAATACCCGCTCGGTTATATAAACCGGGCTCCGCGTGGAAACCAGGCGTGGGGGTCATAATTGCTTGAACAGACAAGTACCCAACTAGCTATGTTATATTACATGGATAGTAAGAAACATCTTCCAGAGAGAATAGTTCCGTTAAGGGTTCCTTTCCCTGGGTACGCATGCATTAATGTGCATGTCCGAACTGCGAGCAAAGAGCGCAGTATATGTAACATCTGGGGGTTTGTATTGTGATAGTTAAAAGACATCTTTAGTTCACCGACCGAATATTGCCTTAAGAACGCTAGATTTTGGCTTCACCCAGTCTGAGGTACACGTTCGGAGTACCCGGCAGTAATAATCGCAGAGGTGCTCGCCTTATGCCCTAGACGAACTAACGGGAACGTAGGGCAAAAACACAGGAGCCAGGCAACCCACCTTGGCCAAAACTTAAGTCATATCGATGCATATAATGGTGAAGAAAAGGTACATATGGAAAAAGGACGCATATGCAGTGGGCTTGATGCCCGAAAGATAATTATATTAAACTTTTGTATAAGAAGCCCCTAGGTATAATGAGCGCACATACTTGAAGATTAGTGAGTCACGAGTGTGTGGTCCAGCCACACTAAAGCTTTAGAGCTACGAAAGAAAAAGCAAGAAGAGAGCTAAAAATAAAAAAGAAAAAAGAAAAAAGGAAGGAGACGAACAAAGAGTTCGACGCTAGGCGTAGAATCTTCGGAGTCTGGCGGCATTCCATGGGTTCAGCTCGAGTCGATTATCTGATGCATCACGCAGGCGGTACGCTCCTCCAGTGAGAACTTTGTCAATAATTAAGGGGCCCTCCCACTTGGGCTTGAGCTTGTCCTTTTTCTTCTCTGGTAGGTGTAGAACGAGTTCGCCAATATTATAAGTTTTGGCTCGTACTTTTCTGCTTTGATACCTGCGAGCCTGTTGTTGATAAAATGCGGAACGGGCTTTTGCGACGTGGCGCTCCTCCTCTAGGGAATCTAAACTGTCCTGTCGATCAAGCTCGGCTTCTCTCTCTTCATACATGCGCACTTGAGGTGAGTCATGAATAATATCGCAGGGCAGTACAGCCTCTGCGCCGTACACCATCAAGAAGGGTGTGTATCCGGTAGTGCGATTCGGCGTTGTCTGCAGCCGCCAGAGTATGGAGTCAAGCTCCTCGACCCAGTGTGTGTCTGATTCTTTTAGGGATCACACTAGTCTGGGTTTGATGCTGCTCATAATGAGACCGTTCGCTTGTTCGATTTGACCGTTTGTTTGAGGGTGATAGCGGAGGCGTAGTCGAGCTTAATGCCCATGTTGCCACACCAAGTTTTCACCTCATCGGCTGTGAAATTGGAGCCATTGTCGGTGATGATGCTGTGGGGGACACCATAACGGTGCACTACCTCTGATATGAAGTCTATCACTGGTCCGGATTCGGCCGTTTTAACTGGTTTGGCCTCTATCCATTTGGTGAATTTATCTACCATGACCAACATGTATTTTTTCTTATGGCTTCCTCCTTTAAGGGGTCCGACCATATCGAGTCCCCAGACCGCAAAAGGCCAAGTTATGGGGATTGTTTGGAGAGCGATGGGCGGCATATGGCTTTGGTTGGCGAAGAGCTGGCAACCGACTCAATGTTGGACAAGGTCCTGTGCGTCTGCTCGGGCCGTCGGCCAGTAGAAACCTGTATGGAAGGCCTTGCTTACAAGAGGCCGAGTCGCGGTGTGGTTGCCGCCGAGTCCAGCATGAATTTCACCCAAGAGCTGCCTCCCCTCCTCTTCGGAGATACATCTTTGAAGTACTCCGGTAGCGCTTTTCTTATAAAGCTCTCCCTCATGGACCTTGTAGGCTTTAGAGTGCCGCACGATGCAGCGTGCCTCATTTTGATCCTCGGGGAGTTCCTGCCTATTAGGGTAGGCTAAGAAGGGTTCGGTCCATGGGGCGATGACAGCCATGATGAGATGGGCCGAAGGTGTTATTTCGGTGGCAGAGCCCCTGATTATGTCAGTGTGTTCAGAATCTGGGGTTGTGGTCGGATCCGGACTAGTATTGCCGGTGTCCCCTTGCCACACCACAGATGGCTTGAAAAGCCTTTCCAGGAAGATGTTCGGTGCGATGGGGTCGCGCTTAGCGCCAATGCGGGCAAGGATATCCGCCGCTTGATTGTTTTCTCGAACCACATGATGAAATTCAAGCCCCTCGAATCGAGCTGACATTTGAAGGACGACATTACAATAAGCTGCCCTTTTCAGATCCTTGGCGTCGAAGTCTCCATTTATTTGAGATATTGCGAGGTTTGAATCCCCATGCACTTCCAGGCGCTAGATGCCCATGGAGACGGCCATCCGAAGACCATGCAACAGAGCCTCATATTCGACTGCATTGTTGGAGTCTGTGTATAATATTTGGAGTACGTATTGGACTGTATCTCCAGTGGGGGATGTCAGGACAACACCTACTCCCAGACCAGCCAGCATTTTAGAGCCGTCGAAGTGCATGATCCAATTGGAGTACGCATCATACTCTTTAGGGAGTTTGGCCTCTGTCCATTCGGCGACGAAGTCAGCCAGTACTTGCGATTTAATTTCTCGTCGTGGTTTATATGTAATGTCGAACTGGAGGAGCTCAATGGCCCACTTTAGCAATCTGGCCTGTTGCATCGCGGTTATTTATTATGTCATTGAGTGGTACTTCAGAGGCCGCTGTGATTGAACACTCTTGAAAGTAGTGTCGTAGTTTCCGGGATGCCATGAAGACCACGTATGCTATTTTTTAATAATGGGGGTACCGGGATTTGCATGGTGTGAGGACAGTGGATACGTAGTATACCGACTTTTGAAGCGAGAACTTGTGTCCGTCCTCCTCTCGTTCGACGACGAGCACTGCACTCACAACTTGGTGTGTTGAAGCTATGTATAACAACATGGGTTCGCCAACGTTTGGTGCGGCCAGGATTGGGTTGCTTGCCAGAAGAGCCTTTATTTCTTCCAGTCCGGCCGTCGCCGCGTCCGTCCACTCAAAGTGTTTAGTTCGTCGAAGAAGGCGATAAAGTGGTAGTGCCTTTTCTCCCAATCTGGAGATAGAGCGGCTTAAGGCTGCCACACATCCAGTTAGTTTCTAGATTTGTTTGAGATCTGTTAGGATAGCCAACTGTGACAAAGCTCAGATTTTAGCCGGGTTTGCTTCAATTCCTCTAGTGGAAACGATGAAGCCCAGCAGCTTTCCGGCGGGAACACCGAAAACACATTTTTCCGGATTGAGCTTGATGTCGTATGTTCGGAGGTTGTCGAATGTGAGCCTCAGATCGTCTATTAAAGACTCGACATGTATGGTCTTGATGACCACGTCATCCACATATGCCTCAACTGTTTTGCCGATTTGTTTCTCCGGGCATGTTTGAATCATGCGTTGGTAGGTAGCACCGGCGTTTTTGAGCCCGAAAGGCATAGTGTTGAAGCAAAAGGGGACGTATGGGGTGATAAATGTCGTTGCGGCTTGATCGGACTCCGTCATCTTGATTTGATGGTATTTGGAGTATGCATCGAGGAAACACAATGAGTCGTGTCCTGCGGTAGCATCGATAATCTGATCAATGCGGGGGAGAGGGAAGGGATCCTTAGGGCAAGCCTTGTTGAGGTCCTTGAAATCGACACATAGGCGCCAGGATTTATCCTTCTTTGGTACCATTACCTGGTTTTCTAGCCAATCCGGGTGTTTTATTTCTCTGATGAATCCGGCTTCGAGTAACTTGGCTAGCTCCTCTTCCATAGCTTGTAGTTTGGGTTCTGACAAGCGCCATAGTGTCTGCTTGACCGGCTTGTATCCCTTCAATATGTTGAGGCTATGCTCGGCCGGCCTGCGTGGGATCCCTGGCATATCTGAAGGGTGCCAGGCGAAGATATCCCAATTCTCGCGTAAGAACGCCCGCAGTGCGGCATCGATTGTGAGGTCCAGCTGTGCCCCAATGGATGCTGTCTTTGTGGAGTCCGTTGGGTGGACTTGGAATTTGACTATTTCGTCTGCTGGTTTGTAAGAGGTGGACTTGGATCGCTTGTCGAGTATCACGTCGTCCCTATCCACTGTGGAGCGTAATGAAGTTAATTCTTCGGCCGCGAGGGCTTCGGATAATGCCTCGAGGGCCAGGGTGGCGGTTTTATTTTCGGTGCGGAGTTCTATGTCTGGATCACAGGCAAGAGTGATGATTCCATTGGGCCCAGGCATCTTGAGCTTCATGCACCCATAATGGGGTATAGCTTGGAAGCTCATGAATGCGTCCCGCCCTAAAAGGGCGTGGTATCGACTACTAAAAGGGACCACTTGAAATGTTATCTCTTCGGACCTGTAATTCTCCGGTGTGCCGAATACCACATCGTGTGTGATTTTTCCCGCACATTGATACGTCCATTTTGCACCATGCTTTTATATCAATATTTATTGCATTACAGGCTGTTATTACACGTTATGTCACAATACTTATGGCTATTCTTTCTTGTTTTACAAGGTTTACCATGAAGAGGGGGAATGCTGGCAGCGGGGATTCTGAGTGGAAAAGGAGAAAATATTGGAAACCTATTCTGCACAGCTCGAAAAGTCCCGCAACTCCACGAAAGTCATTTTTGGATTTAATAAGAATTATTGGGCAAAGAAAGTACCTCAGGGGCCCACACCCTGGCCAGGAGGGTGGGGGGCGCTCCCCCCTACAGGGCGCGCCCCTGTCTCCTGGGCCCCCTGGTGGCCCTCGGGTGCCCATCTTCTGCTATATGAGGTCTTTTACCCTGGGAAAAATCATAAGGAAGCTCACGGGACGAAACTCCGCCACCACGAGGCGGAACCTTGGCGGAACCAATCTAGGGCTCCGGAAAACCTGTTTTGCCGGGGACACTTCCATCCGGGAGGGGGAAATCATCACCATCATCATCACCAATGATCCTCTTGTCGGGAGGGGGTCAATCTCCATCAACATCTTCACCAGCATCATCTCCTCTCCAAACCCTAGTTCATATCTTGTATCCAATCTTGTATCAAAACCACAAATTGGTACCTGTGGGTTGCTAGTAGTGTTGATTACTCTTTGTAGTTGATGCTAGTTGGTTTACTTGGTGGAAGATCGTATGTTCAGATCCTTAATGCATATTAATACCCCTCTGATTATGAACATGAATATGCTTTGTGAGTAGTTACGTTTGTTCCCGAGGACATGGGTGAAGTCTTGCTATTAGTAGTCATGTGAATTTGGTATTCGTTCGATATTGTGATGAGATGTATGTTGTCTCTCCTCTAGTGGTGTTATGTGAACATCGAGTACATGACACTTCACCATTATTTGGGCCTAGATGAAGGCATTGGGAAGTAATAAGTAGATGATGGATTCCTAGAGGGACAAAAGCTTAAACCCTAGTTTATGCGTTGCTTCGTAAGGGGCTGATTTGGATCCATATGTTTCATGCTATGGTTAGGTTTACCTTAATACTTCTTTCGTACTTGCGGATGCTTGCAATAGGGGTTAATCATAAGTGGGATGCTTTTCCAAGTAAGGGCAGTACCCAAGCACTGGTCCACCCACATATCAAATTATCAAAGTACCGAACGCGAATCATATGAGCGTAATGAAACTAGCTTGACGATAATTCCCATGTGTCCTCGGGAGCGCTTTTCTCATTATAAGACATTGTCCAGGCTTGTCCTTTGCTACAAAAAGGATTGGGCTACCTTGCTGCACCTTATTTACTTTCATTGCTTGTTACCCGTTACAAATTATCTTATCACAAAACTATCTATTACCTATAATTTTAGTGCTTGCAGAGAATACCTTACTGAAAACCGCTTGTCATTTCCTTCTGCTCCTCATTGGGTTTGACGCTCTTACTTATCAAAACGACTACGATAGATCCCCTATACTTTAGGGTCATGAAGACTCTTTTCTGGCGCCGTTGCCCGGGAGTGAAGCGCCTCTGGTGAGTGGAACTTGGTAAGGAAACATTTATATAGTGTGCTGAAATTTTCTGTCACTTGTTACTATGGAAACTAATCCTTTGAGGGGCTTGTTTGGGGTATCTTCGCCCCGACCAGTTGAGCAAAGAGTTGCTCCTCAACCTACTAAACCTACTGAAAATGTTTACTTTGAAATTCCTTCGGGTGTGATAGAGAAACTGCTAGCTAATCCCTTTGCAGGAGATGGAACATTGCATGCCGATTTCACCTTATCTTTGTGGATGAAGTTTGTGGATTATTTATGCTTGCAGGTATTCCCGACAATGCTGTTAAGAGGAAGGTCTTCCCTTTATATTTGAAGGGAGTTTCATTGACATGGTATAGGCTATGTGATGATACGGGATCTTGGAATTATAAACGATTGAAGTTGGAATTTCACCAGAAGTTCTATCCTATGCATCTTGTTCACCGTGATCGTAATTACATATATAATTTCTGACCTCGTGAAGGAGAAAGCATCTCTCAAGCTTGGGAGAGGCTTAAGTCAATGTTATATTCATGACCCAATCATGAGCTCTCAAGAGAAATGATTATTCAAAAAATTTATGCTCGGCTTTCTCTTAATGATCGCACCATGCTCGATACTTCATGTGCTGGTCCTTATATGCTAAATACTACTGAATTCAAGTGGGACTTATTGGAAAGAATTAAACGCAACTCTGAAGATTGGGGTTCCAACGATGGTAAGGAGTCAGGTATAACACTTAAGTTTGATTGTGTTAAATCTTTTATGATTACCGATGCTTTTTGTGGATTTAGCGCTAAATATGGACTTGACTCTGAGATAGTAGCCTCTTTCTGTGAATCTTTTGCTGCTCACGTTGATCTCCCTAAGGATAAGTGGTTTAGATATAATCCTCCCATTCAAGTAAAAGTAGTTGCATCTATTACAATTGAAGAAAAGACTATCACTTATAATGATCCTATTGTTCCTACTACTTATGTTGAGAAACCACCTTTTCCTGTTAGAATAAAGGATCATGCTAAAGCTTCAACTATCGTTCGTAAGAGTAATACTAGAACTTATACACCTCCCGAGAAAATTAAAGTTGAACCTAGTATTTCTATGGTTAAAGATCTCTTGGATGATAATTTAGATGGGCATGTTATTTACTTCTATGAACATGCTGCTAATATTGCAAAACCAGATGCTAAGATACATAGACCTGTTGTAGGCATGCCTGTTATTTCTGTTAAAATAGGATATCATTGTTATCATGGCTTATGTGATATGGGTGCTAGTGCTAGTGCAATACCCTATGACTTATATAAAGAAATTATGCACAATATTACACCCGCTGAGTTGGAAGATATTGATGTTACAATTAAGCTTGCCAATAGAGATACTATTAAGCCTTTTGGGATTGTTAGAGATGTTGAAGTCTTGTGTGGGAAGGTCAAATACCCTGCTGATTTTCTTGTTCTTGGTTCCCCACAAGAAGACTTTTGTCCCATCATATTTGGTAGACCCTTCTTGAACACTGTTAATGCTAAGATTGATTGCAAAAAAGATGTTGTTATGATTGGCTTAGATGATATGACTCATGAGTTTAATTTTGCTAAATTTCATAGACAACCCCGTGATAAAGAATTATCTAGTAAAGATGAAATAATTGGTCTTGCTTCTATTGCCGTGCCTTCTACTGATCCGTTAGAGCAATATTTGCTAGACCATGAAAATGATATGTTCCTTCAACAGGTTCCTATTTTGAAACACAACTTACCTGTTGAAACCCTAGGGGATCCTCCTCCACCCAAGGGTGATCCCATGTTTGAGCTAAAACCTTTACCTGATAATCTTAAATATGCTTATCTTGATGAAAAGAAGATATATCATGTTGTTATTAGTGCTAACCTTTCAGAGAAGGAAGAGGAAAGATTATTGAAAACTCTAAAGAAGCACCGTGCTGCCATTGGATATACTCTGGATGATCTTAAGGGCATTAGTCCCACTCTATGTCAACACAAAATTAAAGTGGAGAAAGATGCCAAACCAGTTAGAGATCCTCATCGACGATTAAACCCTAAGATGAAAGAAGTGGTAAGAAAGGAGATACTAAAGCTCCTTGAGGCAGGTATAATTTATCCCGTTGCTGATAGTGAATGGGTAAGCCCTGTCCATTGTGTCCCTGAAAAGGGAGGTATTACTGTTGTTCCTAATGATAAAGATGAATTGATTCTGCAAAGAATTATTACAGGTTATAGGATGGTAATTGATTTCCGTAAATTAAATAAAGCTACTAAGAAAGATCATTACCCTTTACCTTTTATTGATCAAATGCTAGAAAGACTATCCAAACATACACATTTATGCTTTCTAGATGGTTATTCTGGTTTCTCTCAAATACATGTGTCACCGAAAGATCAATCAAAAACTACTTTTACTTGCCCTTTCGGTACTTTTGCTTATAGATGTATGGCTTTTGGTTTATGTAATGCACCTGATACCTTTCAAAGATGCATGATGGCTATATTCTCTGACTTTTGTGAAAAGATTTGTGAGTAATTCATGGATGACTTCTCAGTCTATGGATCCTCTTTTGATGATTGCTTGAGCAACCTTGATCGAGTTTTGCAGAGATGTGAAGACACTAGTCTCGTCCTGAATTAGGAAAAGTGTCACTTTATGGTTAATGAAGGCATTGTCTTGGGGCATAAAATTTCTGAAAGAGGTATTGAAGTTGCACTAGAAAAAAAAGACACATCCGTGACATTTTGGGCCGAACGAAATTTTTTTCTGTCATACATATGATACTTCTATGACGATAATTGTAACAAAACCCGGTATCATCTTAGATGTGGTGGGCTCCTACTTCTATGACAAAAAATCATGACAGAAAATGGGCTTTTCGTCCTGGGCGGGCCAGAGACGTAGCTGCATGACATTCTTTGGGCCATCCATGACGGGAAAAACCATGGTAGAAGCGAGGGAGAGGGAAATTTCAGGGAGTTCCCGGTTACGGTGGGAGGTCGGGGGCCGAGCGATGCGCGTTTCTCTCGTACATGTACGCGTGTATGTGTGAGACATTGGCTCTAACTGAACCCGAGCGAGGCGTTGGGCTCTAACCTAACCCGAGCGATTGCACTGCAGGCTATGCGTTACTGAACCCGAGCGATCGATCCCTTCGCTACTGCTGCTAACTGAAGCCGATCGATGCTGCCTCTCTGGATGAACAGTGAGCGTTGCAGGGGGGGTTGGATGAGCAGTGAGCGGTGGGAGTGGATGAACAGGACCCGTGGCATTGCCTTTGGATGAACAGGACCCCGGTCGATCGAGCCGGTTGGGGCTGGATGAACAGGACCACGTGGAGGGCTGGATGAACAGGACTCCGTGGTGTGGAGGGCTGGATGAATAGTAGATGGTGGAGGGGTGGATGAACAGTAGCCCGTGGAGGGGAGGTTGAACATGAGCCCGAGGAGAGGGGTGGTTGAACAGTAGCCGGTGGAGTAGCGCGCGGTGGAGCCTGGATGAACAGGAGCCCGTGGATGAACAGTCGCAGGTGGAGGCTGGAGGAGGTCGACGGTGGATGAACAGTAGCCCGTGGAGGCTGGAGGAGATCGACGGTGGATATGAACAGTATCCCATGGAGTCCCGTTTTGCGGTACGCCACACCCCTCCCGATGAACAGGACCCCCATTTCGACCGTAGCGCTCCAACACAAGTCCGTTTCGTCTGTTTTGCAGTACGCCACACCCCTCCCGATCAACAGGACCCCCGTTTCGACCATAGGAGGTCCGCTTCGTCCGTTTTGCGGTACGCCACACCCCTCCCGATCAACAAGACCCCCGTTTCGACCGTAGGAGGTCCGTTTCCTCCGTTTTGCGGTATGCCAGACCCCTCCCGATGAACAGGATCCCGTTTCGAACATGGCCGGTCGAACACAAGGCCGTTTCCTCCATTCTGCGGTACGCCGGGCCTCGTTTCCATCGTCTATTCCATCCAAGCCCTCCCGATGAACACGCCCACGCATTCCGTTCCGACCCAGCCGGTTGGCTCCCCATGAACACGACGATGATGCTGTTTCTCCGTTCCGACCCAGCCAATGTACACGAGCCCTGGCGCGAGTAGGCGTTCCAGACCCCGCTCGTATGTACACATACGTGACCATATTTTCTTTCTTGCGCACTGGCCGCTATACGTACATGTACATGCTACGTTCGCGCCACTACTACGACACGTGCGCGCCTCTACATCGACCAGTATATATGTACGTACACGTTCGCAATCAGAATGACAAAGCTACGTACGCTTCGACCAGGTGGGTACCGACTATCAGGCACTTCCTTGCGTGCGAAGATGTAGCTGGTGGGTCCCAGTAGTCAGGGGGGCGAATCGTTTTTTTTTTGCCCGGACGCACTTCCTTACGTAAGAAGATGTAGCTAGTGGGTTCGAGCAGTCAAGGGGGCGAATCGGTTTTTTTTTATTTTGCCCGGACGCACTTCCTTGCGTGCGAAGATGTAGTTGGCGGGTCCCAGCAGTCCGGGGGCGAATCGTTTTTTTTTTGCCCGGACGCACTTCCTTGCGTGCGAAGATTTAGCTAGTGGGTCCCAACAGTCAGGGGGGCGAATCGTTTTTTCAGACGCACTTCCTTGCGTGCGAAGATGTAGCTGGTGGGTCCCAGCAGTGAGGGGGAAACGTTTTTTTTTCATGAAATACAGTGTCCTGTCCGATGGGTCCCAGCTGTCAGGTGGAGGAATCATTATTTTCCGCGTAATAAGGAGGCACTTCCTTGCTACGGCCGTGGACCCAGCTGTCAGCCTCTCCACGTACAGTCCACGTCCGATGGAAGTCGTTCCTTAACCATGTTGACCACGCCATGCCGAGAGCACCACGGCGGTGGACGACGGCGAGGCCTAGGAAGACGCGGCAGTGGAAGCCCGCGCGGAGAGGAGTACGAGGGTTCACTGGTTCGGTTGCGGTGTGAGGCTGCCGTCGCCGCAGGGCCTGGCCAGCAGGGGGAATAGTAGGGGGCGGTGAGGCCTCCGCGGCAGCACAACTGACCAGGGGAGGCAGGAGCATGCGGCACGACCGACGCTGCTTTGGGCGGCTGGAGCAAGAAGACCAGAGGTTGAAGAAGCACTACGACCGTTGGCTGGACATCGTACGATCACTGCAGCTAGAATCGTTTATATTGACTAAGTTGACAAAGCCCTTGGTTTTTTTTGAGCAAAGAAAAAGCCCTTGGTACACTTCAACTTAGTAGGCCCACAGCTCGGATTTGGCAGAGAACATATAGCCCATTTGCAATTTGTAAGAATGTACAACCCATTTTTTAATTCTAATGGAATTTACTACAACCCATTTACAGTTTGTTAGAAAGTACAGCCCAACTTCTTGCTAGGACAATGATTAATAATTTCAAACAACCGCTCAAAACAGAATTCAAAAAAAAAAATCCCACATTTTGATGGGATTCGAAATATTTTATCCGAAATTTCTAGTCAGGATAAATATAATTTCAAAATAAAGTTGTATTACGTTAAAATCCAACGAAATATTGTGCGCGCAACAAGTAATGAAATTAAAATTTTCAAATTCCAAAAATAATATATTTTTTAAATTAATTACAAGTTTGGTGCATAGTTACTGCCCAGTTATTATAATTACATCCCATTTATTATTTCTTAAAGTCCATTTTCTTGTTAAGCCTAATGGATACCTCCTAGGAAAGTTTGCAACCCAGCGGGGCGGAGAATAACAAGTTGACCCGGATATTGTGTACAATTGTCGGCCCAGTTGCATTACTGGTGTTGAAAAAAAGGCCTGTGTAGTACAGTACAACCTAACATAGTTACTCAGCCCACATTCAGCGACGCTGGAAAGGCCCAAACAAGGCTTCTGTACAACTTTTTGAAGTCACTGAGCTCAATTAATAACTTAAGAAAAAAGTTAGATTGCTCTCAAAAAAAGTTAGATTACAGTGGGACCTAATTAAAAGCTGTCACGAGCAAATAAATAATTCAACGGGTCCCACTTGTGCATGTGCGCATGTGTGTGTGTGTGTGTGTGTGCGTGTGTGTGTGTGAGAGAGAGAGAGACCCATCGGTCGATGCTCGTAAATACATCTTTCAGCCATATGCATTGCTGATGCTCAGTAAAAACTTATATAGTTGACACAATCATATAGAACATCATAGCACACTGAACTTGCATGCAAAAATTTCACACAGGTGGCACAATCAGGATGGAAGCAGTGGATCGCTACGGGAAGGGCTATGTTGAAACCAACGAAGTCGTACATAACGGTTCATCGTCTTTATCAATGACGGGGAAATATCTTGAATGTTGTGCAAAGAAAACAGACAGACAACAGAATAAGTTCTGCTAGCACATTAAGTTGATGTACAGCCCTTTCTAAAAAAAGTTCAGGTACAAACTTAGAATAGGTCACAATCAAATGTACTGGCATATCAGTGCTTCACATCCATAGCTCGGATTTAACTAGTATCTGACAAGATTCAGTTGTTACCTCAAATTAGAGCACATCCAGGCAGCCAGCCCTGCCTCTTCTCCCAAAGAAGCAGTGGCCTCCGCCGCGCGATGGAGTAGGCCCTGTGCCATCCATCGTTCCGAGCAACACGGGGAAAGTCTGACCTTGACTCCTGTAGTGGACGTCGTCAACGGATTTTGGCACCAGCGGCGGCGGCAGGACTTCGATTGATGCATTGACCACTTCTTCGACATGCACGAACACTCGATACAGGTACATCCCTAACGTGGTCAGCGGCGGCCTTGGTGGCGACGAATAGTACAACCCCGGTTCCTCCACCGATATCTCAACACCAACCACCTACGGTATGGTGGACGGCTTCTTCATCCATGCCATAACCGTTAGAGCCCAGCTATCTGGAGGAACAAACATACTTACGAGCTCACCTCCAAGGTCATTCATAAGCTCGTTCATGGACTCGCTGTTCCAAGCACGTCAAGGCATGCCGTGGAAGGTAAGCTTTGTTAAAAACTCAAGCTCAGAGGGCACCGAGCCCCATCCTGGGTGCCACCGATCAAAGCTCACCAGCGCGCCATCGCAGAAAAAACGCCGGGAAGATTCGAACACACGACTGCAGTCGAAAGTTGTCCGGAACCTGACGAAGAAATCAGCCGGTGGTGGACAGACTTCAACGAGCAAGTCACTTATTTGGATGTCGTGCGCAATGCCAAGAGCTTTGACAAGGTCGTCTAGCGAGACGGGAGGCCAGTCGCCGTTGATGGTTACCATCAGCACTTTGCCGGCAAACTGGTCGTCAAGCGCCGCCATGCCACTGTTGAGCGACCGCACACAGCGACCGAAGGCAGGACGGACCTCAGGATCTCCGGCTCAGAGATATGCGTTGACCGGCGACATGATAGTGCGCTTGAGTATAGGGAGTACAGGAGGGGGATTTGGGGGAACTGGAGTAGGAATCGAGATTCCAGAGGTGGGGGAGGGGCAGGAGACTGGGGATGAAAAGGTAGTATGAATTTCGAGCACGCGCCAATATGCTCTTGGCGCACAAGCGCACGAAAACACCGGTGGCGCCCACATGTCGGCCTAAGAGTCCTTATTCTTTCTTTTTTGGAGAGCCCGGCCTTTTTTTCAGGATCTTTTGAGAGCCCGGCCTCAGAGTCATAATTGACCTGTTTGGCATTGCATTACTACTCGGCCCATATTTAATGACACCTCACTGGCCCAAACAAGTGTACATCATCGAAAAGACACTGAGCTCAAATTATATAACTTGAAAAAAGGAGATATACTCTGAAC
The DNA here is from genome assembly GCF_002162155.2 of Triticum dicoccoides. Classification (NCBI taxonomy): domain Eukaryota; kingdom Viridiplantae; phylum Streptophyta; class Magnoliopsida; order Poales; family Poaceae; genus Triticum; species Triticum dicoccoides. The sequence goes on along the minus strand of NC_041381.1, from coordinate 645,577,016 downwards.
ACTGGAGAATGGTGATGCCCTCATTTAGCCCACCAGTAGTTCGAGACAATAAACAGTTCGAAACAACGATATATACAACTTTCAAACACTGACTAGTGACTACTACATACATAAACAGCAAGACATGATAGTTCATAAGAAGTCTTGCTACACCACCAAAAGCACTCATCTGCAGCGCTCAGACTCTCGTGATCCAGACGAGAATGACATTCTAAACAGAAACAACTATTACATAGTAAGAGTGACATAGACGAGGATGACCAAATGACAAGGAATATGCATAACAAAAGAAAGAACTACCCATCCAGAACCACAAGCAAAGACAACAAAGTCATTCCAAGAGATGATCCAACACCATCATAATTTGCAGCCCCGCTTCAGCGACCAATGATCCGAAGACACCAGTACTCCACCCTTTCGATGCAACAGCCCAATTACCTATCAACCTGAAGGCTTGAACCACATCACTGCCTGTCGTAATTGAGACATCCAAGGATCAAAGTTAATCCGGATGCCTTTGTCATTCTCACCTTCTTTCGGCTGCAGGCTGTATCGTTGACAATCAGGGGAGTTTGCTCCCGAACTCCTAGGGCTCGCCGTGTAGACACAGTTTTCCATAGCAAACAGAGCCTCTCTGCCATCAAGGTCCTTGCCAACGGTGATCTCCTGGTTAATCGGATAATTGAGTCCGAGAAACAGAGAGTGTGAACCAAGGCTGTTTACCCGCCTCCAACTAAAAAATCCGGATGCCCCAACAAGCTGGTATCCTGCTCATAGACGTAACAGCCACTGTCCGGATACTCACGTATTTCACGGTGCTTGTATACAGTGGGGTTTTTGCAATATAAATTTTCCGGCTCATGTGTCCGAATGATCATCAGTCTTTTGTCGTCGTCTGATCGAGCGAGGAACCAGTTGTGCTTCCCTGTTTTTGGCAAAGGTGGTGTGATTACAAAGGGCAGTAACTGTAGGGACACTGCATCATATCAAAAAGGACAAGCATTGTTAATGTAATATCAGCATTGTTCGGAGTATGAGTAGGATAATGCAAGAAACAACATTGATATGTCCCTGTTGGAACTGGGAGGGAAATACAGGGAAATGTATACTGGGTTCGAAAATATAGAAGTGCCATGCATGGTTATACTCATGTTATCTCGCAATCGATTCTTCACAGGAAACTACCAGGTACCATGTCATGCATGTTATGTAATCATGTTCTGTCCTCACAAACAAATTCTTCAAGGTAACTAACAGACCATGCATTGTTATATACTCGTGTTCTGTGGGCAAAAAATTTGTGAGGATATTATTCTAGCCATTGATTGCTGAAGGACGAATATAGGTATGTACACATGGTAAGCATTGCAGGATTTCACTACTTCCAAATATAGAGTTCTCCATATGCACATTTACTTCCCTAATGTATGGTTAGATGAAACCAACAGTGTGGCGCATGTTTCTACATCATGAAAATGAGGAAAACTAACATGGCCATTGATAACACTCATATTTAGTAGTAGCATATAGATTACTGTAAAATAAGGATAATATCCATATATTCGTAACCGTTTGATTATTCAAGGTACAAATTGGTTGTAATGACATGGTCACAATCGCATGAATTAACTCATTCCAAATATAACTGATTTACGGCGTCTCTAATACATTGCCATAGTTCTACTCAAATTCTGCTCAAACAGGGATATGCCAATCATCACAAAAAGTTCAAACAGTGTCATGGCGTCATCATTAACATGAGAAGGAAACAACTTACACGCGCCGTCCCAGCAATTCATGGTGCCATCTACTTTGTCGATCACGTAGATGATGCCATTGTGTTCAATAGCATCACAGAAGTGTGTATCAGCTTTGACGATGATCCACTGCGAGATGGGTTCTCTCCAACTAAAGAAGGAACCGGCGCAAAGATAGGCGAGTCCGCGGTCGAACAAGGCAATTAGCTTGAAGTCTGCGTAATTCGCATGTCGTGTGGGCACTTGGCAGATTACAATCTTCTGCAAAACAAGGTCCGTCCAACTCACGTAGTAATCTAGATGACTTGGACCGCGATGGTAATACTCTATATAATCCAACGGAGGAAGGATAATCTCATGGGAGGTCTGGAAGTTCACGAGCACTAACTTTTTACCGTCTTCTCTAAAGGCAGCCATCTAGTGGGAGTTCATGCCGACCCAGTACATAGCTGCCAAGAAGTTTCGGGCGATGGTGATCGGATTGATGTCGAGGGAAATGATGTACGGCGACCCACTACATACCTACAAAGAAGTTTCGGCTAATGGACATCAGATTGAAGTCGAGGGGCATCATGTACGCCTCCGTATCAAGGTGAGCCAATCTCGCAAGACCAGATAGCAACAAGCAGGGTGTCTTGAAAAGCTTAGGCCTCGCTTAGACGATGGTCGTGTGCATGTCCCTCGAGCATGCAACCAGCCGCAGGGCGCTCAACATATCCATACACGAACAACAGAGGTCGAGGATGTCACTGGGGATATTGCTCCAATCGCGGCTCATATGGATGTTGCGCGGTTCGCGTTCGGCCATGGTGGAGTTTGAAAGGTGGGGGTTTTGGGGGGGCTTGATTTACGGGGGAGAAGGCTATCGGTGCTGGAGCGGCTAGCGAGGGAATAGTGGTACTAGGGGAGGCGAGTGAGGCGACGGTACACAGCGGCACAGTGAGATGGAGACGGAGACGGAGACGGAGATGGAGATGAAGTGGTGCTATGGGAGTAGAGAGGGAGACGAGGCGAGGCGCCAATGTGCTGTACAGCAGCGGTGACAGACTGCACAGTGCATAGGGTGAGGCTGACTTTGGTAACCCGAACACGCCGCCTGGACTAGTGTCAGGCACAGGGTGTTGTCACTTCACTGTGAGGACCGGATGAATAGTATTTTGACCATCAAGTGTACCACAGTTGTACTACTACTACTACTAGTAGGAACATGAGTACACCAGTATTGTATAGCGGAAATAGGTCTCCCGTGCTAGCATGCCTATTCACTTCGTCATTCAGGTATCATCCATATTGCGAGCAGAACCAAATTCTCGTGCATGCCCAATCAATGCCCTGTCGCGATGCATGTAGTGGTCGTTCTGGTGCATCAAGGACAGAATGCAGATCGTTCCACACTTGAGAAGAGGAAAAATGGAAAGGTAGAATGCGGCAGCAGAGAAAGAGAACGCTGGCTAACGAGTCTGGGAGGGGATCGAGCAGGAAGTTAATGCTCCACGCCTAAAGGTTTTGGGAAAACCTGATTTTCATAAGGTGACTTATACTCACCTAAACGGAGGGAGTATTCCTTAACCAGAGAATGTTGTGTCTCCCACTCATGCGCTCAAAAAAAAGAAGCTATGACACATTTTTTTATCTGTTTGCATAGGTCCCACCTATCAGGAAGGATGGGCACGTACACGAACAGGTATGACTCATCAGTCTACCCGCATAGCCTTTTCGTTTAGTCTACCTAGGCGTCTAATCAACTGCCTGCACGCCACTTCTCCCATTTACTTCTCCATCGGGAACCGATTCTCCTCGGCTTCTTCACCTCCCCTTCGTCTTCATTTGCATCCAAACCCCACTGTGTTCACATTGTTTTAACCTCTTTAAATAATCATCTACTACTTTAGTTAGACTAGCCATCTAATCCTAATTCTCCAAACCATAGCCCTCAGTTCCAGCGGTTCCAAATGGCGAAAGAGATCGAGATGCAGGTTTTTAGCGTCCAACATGTCCTCGTCGAAGGATCGATGCGCGTAGTTGCCACCGTCACCGTCCACCCAAGGGTTGTTCGGCAGTGGATCAACAATGTATCCAACTCCCTCGAAAAGGTAGAGACGAGGGTCATCGGTCTCGACGCAGAGTACACGGAGCATGCCCCTGGGAAGATCCAGTGAGCCGCCGTCCTTCAGCTATGCCTCGAAGATGATGTTTTGGTGTACCACATCATACACTCGCCCTCCATACCAGGTGAGCTTCACGATTTCTTGTCTCGGGAGGACGTATACTTCTGTGGGGCAGCCATCGAAGGGGACAAACAGAAGCTGGAGCCGTACAACCTTGATTTGAAAAGCATCGCTGACCTACAAACCAGAATCAAAATTCCTGTAGAAGATTGTGATAAACAGACACCATCCCTATTCTACGTAGAAAAATTTGTGCTCAGTACAAATCTTCAGAAGGGTGACGAGATGGTGGCATTAAGGTCGTCTGGATGGGAGAATTATCCCTTGACGTACGAGCGGATAAAATATGCTGCCCTCGATGCCCGTGTGAGTTTCGAGATAGTTGCAAGTTCCAAAGAGCTTGTTGTGAAGCCGTCTCCCAGGGAGAATGAGAACAAGAAGAAGAAGAAGAAGAAGAAGAAGAAGAAGAAGAAGAAGAAGAAGAAGAAGAAGAAGAAGAAGAAGAAGAAGAAGAAGAAGAAGAAGAAGAAGAAGAAGAAGAATAAGAAGAAGAAAAAGAAGAAGAAGAAGAAGAAGAAGAAGAAGAAGAAGAAGAAGAAGAAGAAGAAGAAGAAGAAGAAAAGGCTGCATCAGCAGGAGGGCATTATGGATGGATGAACTATTTCCTCTCTTGTAAAAAAAATATTCCCTCTTGGTGTATATTGATATAGATGGACTATTTCGATGGTGTGCATGTCTTTGGAAGCGGGGTCTGCTGGACTATAAGGAACTATTTATTCGCATATATAGCTTTCTCTGCTACTCCTTCCACTGATCGGTATGCAATGCATGTGTCCATAGACATGACAATTTGTCCATGGAAGTTCAACTACGACGACCATCACGTTTCATCTCGCGATTCCCACAATGCCTCTCCAACCCACGGCACCACGCCCCCCGACGTGCGCCTCACCCCTCTCGGCCACACCGCCCCTCTGCCTTTGTGTGCATGACATGTGGGCCACCTAAAATGTGGCGAGCATCAAGTTTCTACCATAGCCACACGTGATTCCCACGACGCCGCTCGAACCCATGACACCACACGTCCCCCGACCTGCGGCTCACCCCTCTTGGACCCACTGCATCTATGCCTTCAGGAGCATTACATGTGGACCAGTCACCTATCGGGTCCACATGTTATTGACTCAAAGGCGCTGAAGCTCAGTCCCGACGGCCCTGAGAGGGAAATGTAACTCCTGCGCCAGGGCTTGTGGTGCTCTTGCAGCACGAACTCGTGCCAAACTCGAGATTTGTTTCTTTACTATACATGCGCGCAACGATTTAATGGACATTGTAATCTCAACATGTGATGGGGAGCTCTAAATTTGAATTTGAAGCTTATAAAACGAAAAGATTCAAAACAAATAAACTGGGAGAGAGGGAGTATATCATAGGATGTGTCCCATACAAAATAAGTCCCCTGGTTTGTCGCCGCGAAGATGCGGTTAGAAAGGAGCACATCGTCTTCCTACTCGTACGGCAAAAAATCGGCCGCAGACAGCATGGTCCGCCTTTGACCGCCATGTGCAAGGTTCGTGCTATCTTATTCAATCTCACCGTGGTTCCATCTTACCAATTCATGCGGTGGCCCATTGCATGGCTGATCCCAATGCTGGACAAAGGTTCTATGGGAACGGTGTCACTGTTGTAAATGTTGTGCAAATTGATGTTGGTACCCTCCCATACATATGCAAGCCAATCTCCACTTGCACCAAGCCTAACCTGTGAAACAGTGGGCAGGGGGAGAATTTGGAAATGGACACGGAAGTAGTCTTTAGAATGCATTTACTACGTGATCAAACTCATCTTACATGCTCATCGGGGGAAATCCGAGTGCCCCTCAACGTCGGCATCTCAAGGGGCGTCAACTTGCAACTACGGCCACGCCGCGCTGGAGAGACCCCCAAGGAAACATCCTCGTGCGTTCCACGGAACATCAAGATGCATTTGTATGAGTAGTTTATCTTGTGAGAGAAAAGGATGAACGAGGGAAGGCCTCTAGAGATAGAGATGGACACTACTACTACCAATGTGTTGGCCCGTGCGTTGCAATGGATCCAAAGTAGTAGAATAATACTTGTTCACGTGCTTGAAATATAAACACTCTAGTTTTGATATACATGTGTCAGCAGACATGACAGCTTGTCCATGGAAGTTGAACCACGACGACCATCACGTTTCTTGTTTCTACCACTGCCACACCCACACGCGATTCCCACGATGCCGCTCCAACCGACGGCACGACGTTCCCCGACGTGGACATGGATTCTCTGACGTGGCTATCACTGCCTTGCCCCGCCTTTCCTTCGCTGACAGGTGGGCCAGTCGCATTTAAGGTCCGCATGTAATTGAATCATAGGGCAGGCACTAAGCCACTGAAGTTCGGTCCCGTGGGCCCCAAGAGGGAAATGTAAACTCCTATGGCAGGCCTTGTGGTGCTCCCACGGTACAAGCTCGTGCCAAAACTGGAATTTGTTTCTTACTATTACGAACTAGTACTAGTAAGGTACACGTGCATTGCACGCATGAGATTCTGGTGGTTTGTGCATTATGCTTCTACATGTGGAGTTTTCTGGATTCTAACATGTGGCAAAATCTGGTGGAATGTAAGGTTAGGCAAGTTTGATTAACTTAGGTGAGTGTTTGGTTCAAGCCACACCTTAGGCAAGCCACACTAAGGCCCCCACATGACATATACACAAAAAATGTGGCAAGATTCCCTTAGGCTTGCCAACTTGTGGCTCTCATTTTGAAGAACTAATAACTTTGCCTAAGCTTAGTTGTGGCAAAGTTAGTCATGAATTAAGGGCTGTTTGGTTCCTAGCCACACCTTGCCAAACTTTGCCACACCTAACCTTAGGCAAGTTTGACCAAGTTAGGTAGGTGTTTGGTTCTAGCCACACCTAAGGCAATGATTTTTTTATGAGCAGTGAGCCCCACATGTCATAGACATAAAAACTGTGGCAAGATTCCCTTAGGCAAGCCAAAGTGTGGCTAACATTTGAGCAACTCAACTAAGGCAAGTGTGGCATTTTGAAGAACTAATAACTTTGCCTAAGCTTAGTTGTGGCAAAGTTAGTCATGAATTAAGGGCTGTTTGGTTCCTAGCCACATCTTGCCACACTTTGCCACACCTAACCTTAGGCAAGTTTGACCAAGTTAGGTAGGTTTTTGGTTCTAGCCACACCTAAGGCAAGGATTTTTTTTATGTGCAATGAGCCCCACATGTCATAGACATAAAAAGTGTGGCAAGATTCCCTTAGGCAAGCCAAGGTGTGGCTAACAATTTGAGCAACTCAACTAAGGCAAGTGTGGCAAAAATCATGTGGAATCCAAACAACCCCTAAGTTCAACCATGGATTCTTCTAGATTATACGTGTGGCGGAATCTAGTGGATGATATCCAACGGCCAGTAGTGCTCGGATTTGCCATCTTTGTACCATCGGATCGGCTTCATCCAACGACCAACTTTCAAAGTTTTTCACACACTATATAGGGGGTATAGACATAGATGTGCCGGTCCGTTGCAATGAATCCAAAGTATATCTATTTAGTGGAGTGCACTCTAAACACATTATCTATTTATTTTTCTCTAACCTTTCGTAGCCATGCAACCAAGCCACATAAGCTTCATGGGTGCCCCCCACATCATATTATTCATACTACGTTGATTGAAAAAAACATAAATCACCCAAAACAAGATCTTCCCATTTTTTGTTCCTATGATGTTGTGCCGTGCACGTACCTACTAGTTGTATAGTGGTAGTACTAGTAATATAGTTAGGAGTAAAAACTTGGTACTAGTAGGAGTAGTACTAGTACAGAATGCTCCTACTGTATCAACGAGCCCCATTTGACACCAAATTTCTTGGCTTCCGTGCTACAGCTAGATCTTCCCCTCGTTTCTGTTTTCCAACCCAGCAGCGGGCGGGGTGTCGGTTTGCTCAACGGCGGTCCCACATGAAAGTGAAAATGCTAGTCAACACGCCTTCCCTAAGCTATGTGTCGTGCCGGACGGGCCGTGGAGTACTCCCGATTCCCGGGCATGTGGGGGCGCGACGTGAATGCGGCAGGCCTTTTCCTTTTACTAGCAATGTGCCCGTGCGTTGCGACGGATCCAAAGTAGTAGAATAGTAGTATTTGTTCACAAACTTGAAAGAAATCACTATTGTTTTGATATACTCCTAATATATTACTCCCTCCGTACCTAAATATTTGTCTTTTTTGAGATTTCAAATGGACTATCACATACGGATTATATAGACATATTCTAGTGTTTCTAGCAAGATGCCCACGCGTTGCACGAAGTTGATGGAAAAGGCAAGCACAACTTATAAATTGATGGATGGAGTACTAGTTATAGTGATGCATATAATTAAGCAAAGGGATCGCACATGTCGGTATTGACTAGAACGAGAATGCAATGGCACAATAAGAATTAAGGCCACGATGATGCGATCACAGTGGTGGTTACAGAAGGCAAGAAGAAAGATGGATCCATGAACGTACAACCTACTCCTCCTCAACTTAGTCCGCCGGGCCACCGACCGGCGGCTAAGGAGCGGCGGCTTTTGTGGCGAGGTTGAGGTGCTTCTCAGCAAAGGCATCCAAGGCTTCTAGCCGGTTGAGGAAGGCCAATGTCGTAGCATCCTCACTGGCCTTGTAGATACCTATGTACACGATTTTCTCGTACACGTGGATGTGTAGGTCGACGAATTCTTGCAGGGCGAGGCGCCTCGTGGCGAGCGCGACCTCCAGGTGGACATTCTTCGTGGCGTCGGCGGGCAGTTGCAGGGCCACCAGTGCTTGAAAGAGGTTCTGGCCATGGAGGCCGATTAGGGTGGCAGGCAATGAGGAGCCCGGGCGCGCGGGCTGGAGGAGTACGGCGATGTCGTCCGCGAGCTTCTTGAGGACGATGAACTTGTTGCTGGTGGCAACGATCATCTGGTTCAACTAAGAGTCGTAGTTGCCGTCGACGGCGGCCATCCACCAGCCGGTCTCCAACACCGTCTAGAGACGATCCTCGGCCCCATGTCGCAGGCCAGCATCGTGGACCATCTGGTGCAGCCATTGGCCGCTCACGCGCATCGCCGCCATGGGTCTGGAGTGAGCTCTTTTGTGCTTAGTGTAGGTGCCTAGGCAAATGCTTAGGTGCGTACGATGTGTTAGATGCATTGGAATGGAGGGGCGCCTTTATATGAGGGCAATGTGGGCAAACTACGTTGCATTCACATCGTGCAGCCTCTTTTCCCGGACCTCCTCCCATTACTTCCCTCATGCATTAATTGAAGGAGTATGCATTGGCCGTTCAACATATCGGGAACTGCTACTCCCTCCCTCGTCTGCATTAAAGCCGTATGGGGAACTGCGCTGCCCGCTGTCAAATCGAATGCTCCCTCCGTCTAGGTGAGTACTAAGTCATCTTATGAAAACCAAATAGTAAACACATAGGCGTGGTGCATTAACTCTCACATTATTTCTTATTTTTTGACATAAATAGAGGAATCAACCAATAAGAGATGTGGGGCTTGTATGCTTTTAATGACTTGAGACTATCAAACATGACATGCAGTGGTCAGTTCGTTGCACAAGAACAAATACAACCCACGTCAGCACACACGCATCTTATAGCATCACATCCAATGGCTATAAAAGATGAATGAGACCAAATTATATCTCATCTAGATGAGTTCTAGCAAAACTGTATTAATAATACTTAGTACTCCTGCGCCATGTATCATATATTGGTATCATGTAGTACTTTACTTATTGGCATGTATGACACATAGTACTCAACTCTCTCTCTTTCTTCATTTAATTCTATGACACCTCATCAAAATTGCTAAGGCTAGTACCATTACAACCAGCCTTAGCAAATACTCCCTAAACATTAAAGTTCTCTCGTTTTCCTCTCCACCTTGGTCACCTAGACGGAGGGAGTATCTTGCGCGGGCTTTTCCTACGCGGTAGGAGGCGGGGCAGTTCCACCTAGTCGGTTCAACAGAGACGCGAGAAGACGAGGGAGTAGGCTGCTGCAAACATAGGGCTGTGTGATTTGACATCAAGTTACTGCTGGCAGGTGGGGCCCCATGATTTGACTTGCCATTATCATTTTAACTGCGGCACTACGACCGGCGTGAGTCTCCCGATTCCTGACCACCTCCATACAGGTACCTCTCCCAATGCTCCACCATGGAGAGCCCACTTCTCCACTTTTTCCTTGCCTCTCTTTCCTCGACATATGCAAAAATGTCATGTAAAGCGCACTATTGTACTTCGGTCGGTCGTAATGGAGAGTATCATATACTAGTATCATGCATATGATACTTTTGTATGATACTACATCCGTAATGCATAGTATCATGTGTTGGTATCATAGGATAGTTTATTTATTGTCATGCATGACACATAGTAGCACATCATTTAATATGATACTACAATATCATATTATGATACTCAACTCTCTCTTTTCTTCATTTAATTCGATGTCACCTCATCAAGATTGCATAGTTGGCATGCACGATACTACTCCCATTACAAGCAGCCTTACTTGCTCCTACAGGTGCTAAGAATGCCACATAGGCATAAAGTCTGATGTGGCAAGTCAATCAAGAAGAGAGAGACTAGTTTGGTGACCCAAGGAAGAAACGGTGCTAAGCGCGTGTACCTAGGTGAAAATAAAATTTTGAGTCTATAGCTAATTAAATGAAGCAAACTTAGCAACACTATTTCATTGGAAGAGGTCACTCCTTGGCAAATGCAATAAATACTAGTACTCCCTGTGTCCTAGTGTCAAAAACGTTCTTATATTATGGGACGGAGGGACTACGAAGAAAGAGATAGAGAGGAGTAAAAAAATAAATACACTTATAGCCAACCTTATAGCTAACCTTGTTGTAGTATGAGTGACCAAGTGATGACTATGTATGACATGCCAACATCAGATAGCCTAACGCACTGTGTTAAATCTCCAAGGGCGTGACCGTGCGAGCGACGCGACGGTCGTTGTAGGCACAACCATGATACGGGCTGTTGGCAGCCCTTGGATCCGAGATCAAACGGTCGCATGCTAAGTTGCTGAAAATTTGCAGAATAACCCTCCAGGATAGGATATTCACCCATAGGTCTAGAATTACGCCATGCAACCGTTCGATCTCAGAGCCAAGGGCTCTTGGAAGCCCATATCATGGGAGAATGGAAAGCCACTACCCTGCCATTCGCGCGCTGGCAGTTCGCTGCTACTCGTCCCCGCACGTCCTTCAATACTACGACGGTTTGCTCCTAGTCGTCCTGTCCATTCACATTACTGCAGTTCCACTAATCCTAACCCTCCTCCCAAATCCATGGCGTTGCAAATCTCCACGATCGGCGGTGAGTACAAGGTTAGAACCATCACCGGCGATGAGTTCGACATCATCTACACCCGTTCTTCCGTGACGGTGAAAGGATGCCTTTCTCGCATTAGACGCATGTTCGAAGACTCAGATGATGAGTGGGGCGCTGGGCTAGATGCTGAGTACACCACAGTCCTGAGATGAGAGAAGGATCTAAAGGTCGAAGAGAGGAAGAATCCCGCCGTGATCCAGGTTTGCATGCATGACTTATGCTTGGTCTACCACATATGCCATGCCGACATTGAATGTCTGGATTTTAAGGACTTCCTCGAGAGCAACCTAGTCAAATTCATTAGTGTAGACTTTGGTAACGACAAAGAAGTCCTGGGTCGGATAGGCCTCGTTGTAGGCAACACCTTCGACCTCCAGAAAATGGGCTGGTGTCCTCTCGTCAGCCATCAATGCTGACCGTGGCAGGAGCCATGGTTCATCCTTCGTACGGTAAACTGGAGAAACCTCCATACACGTTTCATTGTTATGCATGGCAGCGGAATGTACGAGATATAGACCACATCCACTACGCTGCAATGGATGGCTACCTTTGTTTCAATATCTACAAGGGTTGGATGAAGAGCAAGAGCCAAGTGTGCGGTTCAAGCAAAGAAGTATCGGCCAAGAGGAAGAGGGACAAGGACGAAGTCAAGGATGTGGACGAGGACTCCAAGTAAGGTGGCAGTATTGTTGCTCATGGTGGTTCTAATGCAGTGTCTCCGGAATAGTTGCAAAGTTTAATTTCAAGTGTGCTTAATTTAATTTGAGGGGTGTGTTGTGCTGAGCCCCCAGCAGAACTATGTTATGTTTCTTCTCGTTACTTTAACTCTTCAATACGTACATACTAGTATTTCTTACATTTCATCTTTTAGTTGGTATAGTACTACCACTCGTTTCTTCACATTCTATACGTACAATATATATGGCCAACATCATGTAGCCAGCAGTTTAGTTATCAAAGAATTTCAGGGTGCTTAGTTTTGTCAAAGAATTCCAGGATGCTTAGTTTTATTTGAGGGGTGGGTTGTGCTGGACACCATTATTGTGACTAGCCTTTTTAATAGTACTATATGCATAATTTGGCAACGAGCGCTCTCTATATCTACCACCTTTTTTTCAATTTCAAGTTTTGCTCCATGGGGCAATCCATCGATACTACTGCTGTACAAAAGTATACATTTTTAAAAGGCTAGAGGGTGGGGCAGTCTAGCTCGGTTGGTTTCACGAGAGGCGAGGGCCTTTGTGATTTGATGGCTCATTACTGTTGTCAAATCGAATAGTACTGCGCCGCCCGCTGCATGCCCGACGCCTCCATTAAATCCCTCTGTTAAACCCACATGCAAACCGAGAATCCTACTCCGGCCACACGTCCGTTCATGAGTGGGCCAGAATTAAACGCAACACCGGCCGAGATCCTCCCGTGCGCCCTTAGTTTAAACGAGGCCAGACGCCGGCCAAGCTCCTACCGTCCGCCCTCTATTTACACAAGTTCAGACAGACAGCGGGCAAGAATCACAGCCCTCCGCCACTCCCCCATCTCCTCCTTCACCATTTTCTCCACTCTTCCGATGGCTTCCGATGAGCCGTTCTCTGGCATATTACCCGGCTGGGTGGCCCGCCGAGCCCTCCGAATACTGGCGAGGCCGCTCGGTGCTTCACCAACCTCGCTTGGCCCGACGGAACCAGTTGCCGCCCCAAGCAGGCGTGTGGTTCAGGAACTCGCCGCTCCAGTTCAGCTCAATGAGGAGTGGCAAGTTTCTCCACGCCGGCACGGCGGCGAGCACGCCGGTACGGGCGCCGTCGCTGCCGCGTCGTACCGCGCCACCAGTGTCTGCGGTGTCCGCGCCTCCCGTGTCTATGGGTGCGCCTCCCGTGCCTGTGGCAGCGCCATGCAGGCTAAGACAGAAGCCGGGTGGGTGGAGAGCGACGAGTCGGTGGCCAGCTTCTCCGTGTCCGCCGCCAACATTGAGGAGAAGTAGAACACGGGAGGCCGCCGCCACTTGGGACCCATGAAGGCCACCGCCGAGGCGACTACCGTGGATTCAGGTGGTTTCTTTGCTGCTTCGTCTCTTCCGAGGATCTTCGTCGACCCCGCAAGTATCTGACAGACATGAGGAAGACAAAGGGATCTGCGGGCGGCCATTTAGAACTAAAATAAGTCTAGATACATCCATTTCTAGGACAAGTATTTCCGGATGGAGGGAGTATTAATTATACAAGAGAGCTGATTGGCACCTCTTAGTTCATGTAAATGTAATGAAATCCATCATGTTTATATGAAGATCTGGCTTTTTATACGAAATCCTTCATGCTTATATGAAATCAGTCCGTGTTGGCACGAATTTCATCTGGTTGGTTAGAGTTGTAAAAATTTATGCCGCTGGCGTTTGATGTCGTCCTCCGCGGAAGGAAGCGGGAGGAAATTTGCCGGCTGCCATTGGAGATGCTCTTTATGCTGGAAATAATAGGGTGACATCCAATCCATTTGAGATAATTGCCTGTATGATTGCCCATCTATAAAAAGTTAATTGCATGTACAGTGTAGTACACGTGACTTGCAGGGTGGCTACAGCTTCGTATAGAAAGTTAAAAAGAAACAAGTCCATCCTTAATCTTGTATTCTAAGTACTCTGTGGGTTTCACTGTCAGTACAGTAGCGAAAGAAGTATATATTAAATAAGTAGAGTAATATATAATATAAAAATCTAAAGTTAAAAGACAGAATTCGAACTCATGTCATCGCGTTGCGAGCATCCGGCGCTAACCAGCCCAGCACAGTTTTGTTGTAGACCATGCTGGAGATATATCTCCATGTCTACTCTTACATATACTCCATTCGTTCCTAAATATTTGTCTTTTTCAGATTTCAAATGGACTACCACATACGGATGTGTATGTAGACATATTTTAGAGTGTAGATTCACTCATTTTGCTCTGTATGTCTTTTCAGGAAGGGGTCAGATTTGTCCTTGATTTATTTATGAGGTACCCATATGGCACTGCACCGCCAAGAAAAGAGGGTAACATCAAAATTATGGACTACTTTTTTTAGTATGTTGGTAAGGTCCGGTCATAGTCACTTGTTGAAATCTCTAAAAAGACAAATACTCCCTCGTCCGGAAATACTTTTCATCAAAATGGATAAAAGGAAATGTATCTAGACGTATTTTAGTTTTAGATACATCTCTTTTTATCCATTTTGATGACAAGTATTTTCCGATGGAGGGAGTAGAAAATAGAGTTGGTGATGATGGTGTGCGTGACATCCTGCAATATAGGCCGTCGGATTTATATCTAACGGATAGGAAAGAAACTATGGCAATTTTGCAAAAATATACCCACACATCTCTCCATGTTCGCAAGTAAGGCCTTCCCTCGTTCAGCCTTTTCTCTCAGAAGATAAACTACTCATACAAATGCATTTTGATGTTCCGTGCAACGCACGGGCAGCTAGCTAATTTCTTTTAAAATAGTTGCTGCGATAATTGGGTTTAAGTGATATATTTTATGTCTACCCGAATGATTTCAGATTCACTAGTAGTAACAAAGAAAAGGTTACCTTGTTAATTAACAGAAAACAGGGTGAAAACTATCACATGAGGCCGGTAAAAACAAGGCACACTGGGTTCAGCGTCATCATCACTACAGCTGTGCGCGCACGAGAAGTCTACATATCGAGGGGGCTACCGAGTGAGGCACCAAGACACAATGTTTGAGAGAGAAACCAATTGATAGATTATGATCAGATCGAGTTGTCACCCTTCTGCTGTCATTGTTGGGGGGGAGAGAGAAAGACGTATCGAGAGTGTGCGTGGTAGGCACAGAGGCACAACTAGCGAGTGTGTGTGTGTGTGAAAGAGGAGTAGATAGATCATTATCAAGATCGATGTGCCACCCTACTCCTTCGGTGCCGGGTAGTGTGTGTGTGTGTGTATGTTTGAGAGAGAAGCCAGTCAATAGATTAGTATCAAGATCGAGGTGTCACCCTACTCCTTCGGTGTTGGGAAGTGTGGGTGGGGGGGGGCAGTGACACTCACATATCTCTACTCTTATAAAAAACAGAGTTGGTGATGATGGTGTTCCTCCCATCCTGCAATATAGGCCATCCGATTTATATCCAACGGATAGGAAGGAAACTATGGCAATTTTGCAAAAAGATACCCACACCCCTCTCCGCATTTGCAAGTAAGGCATTCCGTCATTCATCCTTTTGTCCCACAAGATAAACTTCTCATACAAATGCATCTTGATGTTCCGTACAACGCATGGGCATCTTGCTAGTATGGATAAGGAGTTTGTGTGACACATATCTAGCTATATTAAGGGATAGGTAGATAGCATATGTGTGAGAGACATTATTATACTTTGAGACATTAGTGGTTGTGGGTGGGCGGAATTAAAGGGGTGGTCATGTTAGACACAGAGATCGTGTGTGTTTTTGTGTGAGAGACTTGTAGGACGGGGTAGAAAGACGAATTTAACCCTGACGGAGGGACAGAAATACACGAAGTGCGCGTGTGTGATTCCGATGCCCACAGGGAAATGAGATATGTATGCGTGTGAGAGAGATTGCACAATTCATTCATGTATCACTATCTAGCGATCGTGGACGTGCATCGCTTGAACATAAGTCAATATAAACTTCGTATCGTGGCCAAAGGTACAATATAGATTCAACGCTATAAATATTGGACACTCACATATCACATTTTTTTCTATTTAAATAAACCTTTTCAGTTGTGCATGCCAAAGTTACAGTGATGTTTCTTGAAACAACCAATGTAGCTATCATGTACATGCACCATTTTTACTCTTGCATTCAAATTCATTAGTCTTGGATGATTTAAGTTTCTATTTTGAAGAAATTTATGTAATATTCATATATGAATTTAACAGGTACGCAATTTATGAAATGGAGGCTATGTAATAATATGAGGTAACACTTTTAAGTAGCTGACTACAATATCCATTTCTTTTTGTGCGCCTCTACACTAACACGTCAATGCATTATGTTTAGAGTAAATAACCAACGGCACTAAATTATCTATTTACACGAGAAATACATAGGCTGAGCGTTTGATCCCTTTTTTGTGAACGCGCCACTACACTCGTACGATTGGTCGCACCCATGTGAACGTCCAAGTTATCGGCGCATCATCTCGAGTTATTGTCTTTTTTTCTGGTGTGGACTTCACACCAGTTATTAACTGCTGACGCGTGCCCCGTGTACACAGTCTAGCATGACCTTCCCGCTAGCACGGTCCAAAATTAGTTGAAACCGGATAATAAACGACCCCGCGGGTGGCAAAATCTCCCGCCTCCTAAAATTTCCGCCACCTTAGTCTTTAGCATGCGAAATCCCCCTTTTGTCCTTGGTGCAAGGAGACCAACAGTTACAATACCGCCCTCATCTACATGATAGGTCGGGGCTGCTTTGGTAACTTCCGGTTCCCCCCCCCCCACTACACGGCAGCCCCATTTCCTCTCCCCCTCTCGCAAAAATGACTAACTCCACAGCACCAGAGCATCTTACATCACGCCGTCCGTACTTCATCGCCCTTTCTCCCCTCCCCTCTCGAAACCCTAGACTGCTCATCCACCGGCGTACCATAGCCCATTCACTGCCAGTGGCGTCCACCTCGCCGGATCTGCTTCTGCAGCCGCATCTACCCCTCCCACCTCCCCTAAAAACAAGTAGACTGCTCATCCAGGACTGTACCACAGCCCATTCAGTGCCGGTCTTGTCCACGGCGCCGGATCTGCTTCGCCGGTACTCTCGTCAACCGCCGCGCATCTGCAGTGGCTCATTCATACTCCCCACCGGAGATGCTTCGTCCACACCCCCCGGAGCTGCCCCACCGACGCCCCCGTCGATGGCCTCTGATCCTCTTCATCAACACCTTCCTCAACCCTACCGGAGCCGCTTCGTCGACACCTTCCTCAACCCTAGCGGAGCCGATTCGCCGACACCATCGTCAACCCTACCGGAGTAGCTTCGCCTATACCATTCTCAACCCTACCGGGCCGCTTTGCCAACTCACAAGTCCACGACCTCAGATCCGCTTCCTCGCACCCTAATCCGACCTACCAGAGCAGCTTTTGATGCCACGTCCACGGCCGCAAATCCGCATCTTCGACACCACCCTTAACCCAACCACTGGAGCAGCTTCTGACGCCCCGTCCACGGCCACAGATCCGCATCGTCGACACCATCCTTAACCCAACCATCGGAGCAGCTTCTGATGCCCCGTCCACGACCGCAGATCCGCGTCGTCGACACCATCCTTAACCCAACCACCGGAGCAGCTTCACCTACGCCCTTGTCCATGGCCACAAATCTGCTTCGCCCACATCGTAGTCCACCCTACCAGAGCCGCTCCACAAACACCCTACACAATGGTTCTAGATCTCCTTACCGGACCCCGACAGCCAGCGCAGCGTCATCACCCTTGACTTTTCTATCCTGATTCCCATCATCTGGAGAGATGCCAAGCACCCGCCACGGCCTAGGTACTTGTCACCTTTAAACCCGTCCAGCATCACCTTCCCGATGTACTTCAAATATACAAACGGTTCGTTGTTACCTGTTATGCAGCTGGCAAAAACTACAAGGACAATATTTCTTCTGGATCTAACAGCTTGGCCAACCAAGATCCTGGACTGAGGCATTGCTATGATCTTGTAAGCGCGTCTCTCTCTCTTGAACTGTTCTGTGCCTGCCAACGTGCTTTGCTAGGATTTTCGACCAGTAATCCCTTTGTGCAGACAATGATTTCTACTATTGGCTGCTAAATTACATATGTAGATGTCATACATGATACTACCTCGTACCTCCGTTCCTAAATATAAGTCTTTCTAGAGATTCCACTATAGGCTACATACGGAGCAAAATGAGTGAATCTACACTCAAAAATGCATCTATATACATCTGTATGTGGTCCATACTGGAATCTCTACAAAAAGACATATATTTAGGAACAGGGGCAGTACATTACACAAAATCATAGGTGGCATGTAGGAATTCCAGTGCACTACATAGGCTCCCTTAGAGTGCCTGCTAGTCCAGCATACAGAGTCATGGCTAGTTTGTGGTATGCACACAATCGTTAATTGGTGGTTTAAATATGCGCAAGGGATATGCAATGTAGTATCATGTAGAGATGTTTGAAATTAGCCGTGTCAACTTGCAGATAGGGTTACACAATGAAAAAGTACAACATGTATGTGGCAATTTCATGGAACATCGCAAAAAAGGAGAGGCAGTGGTGAGCCTATACAGTGTGCTATGGTACATCACTCCTCCATTGCAGTTATTTGTATGCCAGTTCTATTAGCCAAGTTTCTTAGGGACAGTTATTACGAGTTATCCTATGAAAATAAGAACCTGTGAATATAAGCTCCATGTAATAAGCCAACCCGTTCTTTTCATTGTGTTTTCAGCTTATCTTTGGTATGATCAATGGAAAGTCTAGATTGCATTATATTTTTTTTTATTTTGCTGCCCATATGGAAATTAATTTGACTTGCAAACATCACAAATTGAACCCGGTGCAGTAATTAATATGATGGGAAAACAGACCATCACTATTTGCTCAAAATGCAAATACAAAGATACCATCTACTTGGCACAATCTACTTTGGTCAATGTTTTCCATAGAGATCCCATTGCCTAATTTAAACGAAGAACGCCTGACCCACATTTAAATGAAGAACAATTATTTATTGAAATTCGATGGTCCAAGTGGCTGGTTATTATCATATAGCAGCACCACCTGAAAGCATAATATAGCAGCAGCAGCAGCTCATAGCAACTCATCATACAGCAGCAGCAGTCTGCAATTCATCATATACCAGCAGCAGCTCATAGCAATTCATCATATAATAGCAGCAGGAGCAGCTCATAGCAATTCATCATATAGCAGCAGCAGGAGCAGCTCATAGCAATTCATCATATAGCAGCAGCAGGAGCAGCTTATAGCAACTCATCATATAGTAGCAGCAGCAGCTCATAGCAATTCATCATATAGCAGCAGTATCAACTCATAGCAACTCATCATACAGCAGCAGCAGCTCATAGCAATTCATCATATAACAGCAGCAGGAGCAGCTCATAGCAATGCATCATATAGCAACAGCAGAAGCAGCTCATAGCAATTCATCGCATAGTGGATCAGAATGAAAATTTGGCAAAAAAATCAAAGGAGATCCTCACCTTGTTGGATGAGCTCATCCTTCAACAACACCTCAAGGCGATGGCCTGGGAGGAGGGGAGGGGAATAAGGTTCCTTCTACTATAGTGTGGCATCAGCCGTAGTTGTGCAGTGCCCGCCGGAGTAGTGTGTTGGACGAACCACAGTGGAGCAGCTGCTGGAGACCATGAGAATGAGGGGCGACGCCAGAGGGAGGAGCAGCCAGGGAGATTTGCCCCTACCCGCCGTCCATGTAGCCTAGCTGGACATAGCATCGTCGAGGACCAGGCCAGATGGGACCAGTGGCGATGGCTCGCTGCAGGAACCCTAGTGCTGCAGGGAGGGGATCAAGGTAGAGGGAAAGGGGATAGGACATGCAAGCAGGCAAGCAATGAATGCTTGCGTGTTTGTTCTTACTTGAGGGTCAGGTGTGACACGGGCGTCGGCAGTTGCATTTTGAGTGTAATATAGGCAGACAACAGAGTCATTTCACTATTCCCCTTCCCTTCCATTTTTAGTGAGGTTCTACCCGAAACAGCCCCCTCCAAAGCGAAATTAGTTATGCCCAAGCCCATAACTCAAAAATGACTTCTTTACATCTTTTATGGCTTATTTTGACAATATGCCATGAAAAGGCGGAATCGAACTGGCCCTTAACCTGCAATTCAATTGTGCGTGCAATGATGAATCACTCCTGCCTGCTAACACATGTACATTCCATTGTAGAATCTAGAATATGCAATGTTTATGTTAGTTCATACGTTGCACATGATGTTTAAATGCCCCTTAAATCTGGTCAGTCAAGTGATGGTCTTTAAGCCTCCTTCTTTGCTTCTTTTCTTGATATGTAAGATTTGCTCACACATCTGTTCAATTGCTTGTTTGCATCAGCCAGCCATACTAGGACTGTTTGCTTTGATTACTTGATGTTCTTGACCTAACACTCTAACAGAGCTTGTCAACGATTTAAACACTAAGGGCTGCTGTAGTGGGGCCTTGTCTAACTCATAGGTGACATAAAGGTTTGGTTGTACACTACAGTAGGCTCTCCAAGAGTACCTGGAGATCCAGTTCAAAGGTATGCCTAGTTTTTACATAGTGCAGACATAGTAAATGCTCATTTCATTGTGTGCAAGTGCAAGAGCTGCGGCATGTTTCATTTTGTGGTGGTGTTTTGTTATAATCTCATCCTTTTGTGTTCACAGACTGGAAAGTATGCATATTTATCTTCCAAGGAGACGAGTAACTAGTTTGTGTCACATTGCAGAGGGGGTGCAATGAAGATAAGATTGAGGATTTCCAAGTACAAGATGTTAGGAAGGAGCCTTGCAAGAGAAGTAGGAGCCGCACTGAGCCTCTTCAACCTGCTAAGGTAAGTCACTGTATGCAACTCAACAGTTCAATTCCTTGTTTGTTTCAGGCATAGTTAATTTGCTTTTCAATTGCTTTATTTGTCCTCAGTTAATGAGATGCCCAAATAATCATGCCTAATGTTCGGTACTTGTATAACTATTAGTTGACATAATTAAAGGCCTTACCATTTAATTACTCTGCCGAAGTGTGCCTGACGCTTTGAAGTCTATTAACCAACTATTATTGCATGAGGCTCACAATCTAGTTTATACTACGCTAATGATTGCATAGTTTTTCCTGCTGTAGTATGTTTGTATGAAACCCTCTGCTATTCGTTATGCTCCCTAGGACTTTAATTGAGATACAGAATGGCCAACTGCTTGCTTATACGCAACGTGCTCTCTAAATTTGTAACTTGTCTGTGTTTTTGATTGGGCCCCAACATCATGCTCCTTTGGTGAACTAAGAGGGATTTCTGTATGCAGGCTACACAGACTATCTTTCTTATAATTTTTAAAATAGCACCTACTTATGCTTCATGACGTGTAACATTATTGTTAGTCCTATTTTTCCATGTAGTACAAAATAGTGTCTTGCTCGCTTCACAGTTGTAACTAGATTTTTGCCCTAGTCATGTGTACTTAATGAAACATTTCAGGATGAAGTGACATCAACACAAGACAACGTGCGACATGGTCGTTACCGAATGATTATGGATTGGAATTGGAATGTGCTGATGTTCTTGAGCATCAACTAGAGATGGCAAGACAACGTATACATGATTGTCAACATTTAATCAACAAGTTGAGACTGGACATGCAGGTATAAGATGCAGGAGTCAAAAAAATGAAACAAGACACTGAGGTAACCATGAAGGAATTGGAGATTTTGCAGACTGAAATTTGTGCTACCTGAATCTGGCCAATCGATTATAGTTCAAATGGAGTTAAGTTGATGTGTGTCCATGATGTATGAGCTGTATTTGCCTAGTGTATGTAATTTGCTGTTTGTGTATGCTTTATTAACACCTGTGCCGAACCATCATGCCTAGTGGGTATAATTGGCTGTAATTTATTTATTGTATAGTGTAGGATTATTCTACCTTTCTATGCCTTGATCTCTTTGTTGTATAGTGTATGCTTTTTAGAGGTGATAGTATTGAGTAGGATAATTGTTTGAATATGCTATATCGTTCAAACGGGGGCCAACTCGCCCGACCATGGCCCTTCACGGGCCGTACGATCCATGGTTCATGTACGGGCCATCGGACCCATGGGCCTTCAATCGGCCGTCGGACCCATGGGCCTTCAATGGGCCGTCGACTCCATGGGCCTTCAATGGGCCGTCGGATCCATGGTCCTTCTATGTCTCGTAGGATCCATGGGCCTTGTAAGGGTCGACTCATTTATGGGTATTGTACAGGCCTTTAATGGAAATCGTACGCTTTATGGGCTGACCATAATGGGCCGTTAATAGGCCGTATTTGGTGATGGTATGAAAATGGCCCAACAGATTAACAGTCCACAAACGGGCCGACTGTAACGACGGGCTGAATTTGGCCCACAAGCAGAAAATGACAGTAACAGGTCGTAAGTAGCCGAATGCTGCAAATGAGCCCAAGAATAAATGGGCCCTCAGAAGGCAGAACGATAACTTGGGCTGGAAACGACCCAATCGAGTAACGGGCCGTTAATGGGTATAAAGTGATACATTGTTCATTACGGGCCAGTTTCACCATGGGCCGTTTATGGGTGTAAAGTGATACACTGTTCATTACGGGCCAGTTTCAACACGGGCCATTAATGGGCCAATAGTTACAAAGGGCCTCATATGGGCCGAAAGACATCATGGGCCATACATGGGCCAGAAGTGAAAACGGGCTGGAATCATATTGGATGGCCCAGATGATGCTACTAGGCCTAATTCGAATAGGGCGTAACGGGCCTTGGGTTAGCGGGCTATAAATAGGCTATACGCGAACAAGCCGTTAACTGGCTTTCCATGGGCCGGCCCGCCACCTTTTTACCAAGTCAAACGGGTCGGCCTTTTCATAGGAATGGGCCAATGTTGGGCCGTGCCACGTGTCGACGTATCATAGGCGCCTTCTGTCCAATTAGTGGATGACATCTGTCCCAGCATTGAGCCGACACGTGTTTCCTCCAGCCAATGATGATTTTACACGTGGAAAATACCCATTGGTCAGGGCTGTTAACGGGTTATCGGATCCAAAACCCGACCCGATAGCTTAACGGTGTTCCGTTACGGTGGACGCCACGTGTCGGTCACCCTTGGCGAAAGCACTTCTGTGACGCGCGATTTATCGTCATGGAAGTGGACACTTCCGTGATGATAATTTTGGTAATGTCATGGTACACTTCTACGACAGCACAGGTATGACTACCTTGATTTTGTCATAAATTTGTCATGGATGTACATGCATGACAAAAAACACGACCTACTTGACAAACACGTATCATCGCGGAAGTGTATTTTTTTTGTAGTGTTGATAAGGCTAAAGTTGATGCTATTGAAAAGATGCCATGTCCCAAGGACATTAAAGGTATAAGAAGTTTCCATGGTCATGCCGGTTTTTATAGGAGGTTCATTAAGGACTTTTCTAAAATCTCTAGGCCTCTAACTAATTTATTGCAAAAATATATTCCTTTTGTCTTTGATGATGATTGTGTAGAAGCATTTGAAATACTTAAGAAAGCTTTGATCACTTCACCTATTGTTCAGCCACCTGATTGGATTTTACCCTTTGAAATTAGGTGTGATGCTACCGATTATGCTGTAGGTGCTGTTCTAGGGCAGAGAGTTGATAGGAAATTAAATGTTATTCAATATGCTAGTAAGACTCTTGATGCTGCCCAATGAAATTATGCTACTACTGAAAAAGAATTCTTAGCAGTTGTATTTGCTTGTGATAAGTTCAAACCTTATATTGTTGATTCTAAAGTTACTATTCACACTGATCACGCTGCTATTAAATATCTTATGGAAAAGAAAGATGCTAAACCTAGACTTATTAGATGGGTCCTCTTGCTTCAAGAATTTGATTTGCATATTATTGATAGAAAGGGAGCTGAGAAGCCCGTTGCAGATAACTTGTCTTGGCTAGAGAATGTTCTTGATGACCCACTACCTATTGATGATAGCTTTCCTGATGAATAATTAGCGATCATTAATTCTTCTCGTACTGCTCCATGGTATGCTGATTATGCTAATTACATTGTTGCTAAATTTATACCACCTAGTTTCACATACCAACAAAAGAAAAAGTTCTGTTATGATTTAAGACATAACTTCTGGGATGACCCACACCTTTATAAATAAGGAGTAGACGGTGTTATTAGATGTTGTGTACCTGAGCATGAACAGGAACAGATCCTACGCAAGTGTCATTCCGAACCACATGGAGGACACCACGCTGGAGACAGAACTGCACATAAGGTATTGCAATCCGGTTTTTATTGGCCTACTCTCTTCAAAGATGCCCGTAAGTTTATCTTTTCTTGTGATGAATGTCAAAGAATTGGTAATATCAGTAAACATCAAGAAATGCCTATGAATTATTCTCTTGTTATTGAACCATTTGATGTTTGGGGCTTTGATTATATGGGACCTTTTCCTGCCTCTAATGGATATACACATATTTTAGTTGCTGTTGATTACGTTACTAAGTGGGTAGAAGCTATTCCAACTAGTAGTGTTGATCATAACACCTCTATTAAGATGCTTAAAGAAGTTATTTTTCCGAGGTTTGGAGTCCCTAGATATCTCATGACTGATGGTGGTTCACATTTTATTCATGGTGCTTTTCGTAAAATGCTTGCTAAGTATGATGTTAATCATAGAATTGCATCCCCTTATCACCCACAGTCTAGTGGTCAAGTAGAGTTGAGCAATAGATAGCTCAAATTAATTTTGCAAAAGACTATTAATAGATCTAGAAAGAATTGGTCGAAGAAACTTGATGATGCATTATGGGCCTATAGAATTGCATATAAGAATCCTCTGGGTATGTCCCTGTATAAGATGGTTTATGGAAAAGCATGTCACTTAGCTCTTGAACTTGAACCTAAGGCATACTTGGCTATTAAAGAGCTCAACTATGACTTCAAACTTGCCGGTGAGAAGAGGTTATTTGGCATTAGCTCACTCGATGAATGGAGAACCCAGGCATATGAGAATGCCAAACTTTTTAAAGAAAATGTTAAAAGATGGCATGACAAAAGAATACAAAAACGAGAATTTAACGTAGGTGATTATGTGCTGCTATTCAACTCTCGCTTAAGATTTTTTGCAGGAAAACTTCTCTCTAAATGGGAAGGTCCTTAAGTTATCGAGGAGGTCTATCGTTCCGGTGCCATAAAAATCAACAACTTCGAAGGCACAAGTCCTAGGGTGGTGAACGGTCAAAGAATCAAACATTATATCTCAGGTAACCCAATTAATGTTGAAACTAATATTATTGAAACTGTAACCCCGAAGTAATACATAAGGGACACTTTCCAGAACGTTTCAGATTGTGAAAAGGAATAGGTATGTGGTACGATAAGTAAACCGACTCCAAAACAGTTCTAATGGCAATTTTTCTCCGTTTTGGAATATTTAAGAAGTTTGGGAAGGAAGAAGTAGTCCGAGAAGGACACGAGGCATCCACGAGGGTGGAGGGCGCCGCCTCCCCCCTACTAGGCGCGCCCCCCTCTCTCGTGGACACCTCGTGTGCCTCCCGGACTCTGTTTTCTTGCACATTACGTATTTTGGTTGGTAAAAATTCATTGTATAATCTCCCGAAAGTTTTGACCACCGTATCACGCAAAAATCTTTTGTCTTTGTTTCAAGCTATTTTTCTGACAGATCTAGAGCACCATGACGTCTCCAAGCGCTCCCAAGGACAAGTTTTTGAGAGGGTTATCAACCCCTATCTCGCGGAGGTGCTGCAACACCCTCAAACCATTGAGATGCGTGAGGGGGTGCTGCACATCCGCGATGTGGAGGGACCAAGGCGTACCAGAAGCGTGGAGACAAAGCTCGAGGCCATGGAGCAACAAGTTTTCAAGTGTCAAGGGATGGTGGAGCGTGGACTCAACGCCAACCAGATGATGATCACGGAGTTTACCAACAACCATAAGCTCGATGCCAAGATCATTGGGGAGACCATCTTCAAGCTTCAAGAGAAAATCGAGCACCTCCAAGCATAGATCTATGACCTGCAAAACCAAACAATGAGTATGAATATAGATTTAAAAGGATGAGTTTGGCTGCAGATTTGAGGATTCGGAGACTCGATCATCCTTTTATGATGGTGAACCAATTCCTTGGAAGATGGATGACAAGCCTACATCATCGACAACTCCTACTTCACCACCTCCGAAGACATAATCACATGGGTATGGGCACTCCCCTTGGCAACTACCAAGCTTGGGGGAGGTGCCCCGGTATCGTATCACCATCACACTCCTATCTTTACCGTTTTACTTAGTTTGATCCTTTAGTAATATCTTGATCTAGTAGTTTGAAGTCTTGGTATGAATTAGTTTTGAGTTTTGCTTTGTGATCTCTATGTAATCGAGTCCGTGAGTTATCTATAATAAAGATTAGTGTTGAGTCAAAGGGCTTTGCTATCTTGCTATGATCTTGAGAAAAAAATAGAAAGAATAAAAAGAGTAAAAGAGTTAATATCGATCTTGTGGATAGTAATGACTTCACACATAGAAATTATGAGGCTTAAAAGTTATTGAGAGTTGACAAGCATAGTTTTGGTCATCGTTGCAATTAATAGGAAGTAATAAGGAAAGAGAGGTTTCCACATATAAATATACTATCTTGGACATCTTTTATGATTGTGAGCACTCATTAAAGTATGACATGCTAAAGAGTTGATGTTGGACAAGGAAGAAAACATAATGGTTTATATTTTCTCACATTCCAGTAAAAGTATATTGTCATGGATCTTCTTAGCATGTTGAGCTTGCCTTTCCCCCTCATGCTAGCCAAATTCCTAGCACCAAGTAGAGATACTACTTGTGCTTCCAAATATCCTTAAACCCAGTTTTGCCATGAGAGTCCACCATATCTACCTATGGATTGAGTGAGATCCTTCAAGTAAGTTGTCATCGGTGCAAGCAATAAAAATTGCTCTCTAAATATGCATGACTTATTAGTGCGGAGAAAATAAACTTTATACGAGCTTGTTATGGAAGCAATAAAAGCAACGGACTACATAATAAAGCTCCATATACAAGTGGCAATATAAAGTAACGTTCTTTCGTATTAACATTTTGTGTATCCAACCCTAAAAGCGCATGACAACCTCTGCTTACCTCTACGAAGGGCCTATCTTTTACTTTATATCTTATTACTTTATGCAAGAGTCAAGGTGATCTACACCTTTCCCTTTTTCATTTTATCCTTTGGCAAGCACCTCGTGTTGGAAAGATCCTGATGCATATATCCAATTGGATGTTCGTTAGCATGAACTATTATTGTTGACATTACTCTTGAGGGAAAACGTTGGGAGGCAACATTATAAGCCCCTATCTTTATGAGTGTCCGATTAAAACTCCATAACCATAAGTATTGCGTGAGTGTTAGCAATTGTAGAAGATTATATGATAGTTGAGTATGTGGACTTGCTGAAAAGCTCTATTATTGACTCTTTCTGATTTTATGATAAATTGCAATTGCTTCAATGACTAAGATTATAGTTTGTTAGTTCCGAATGAAGTTTATGTTCCATACTTGACATTGTGAATAGATTGTTACTTGAGCATAAGAAATCATATGACAAAATCTATATATGTTGCTGTTATAAGAATGATCATGATGCCTTCATGTCCGTATTTTATTTTTATCGACACCTCTATCTCTAAACATGTGGACATATTTTTTTATTTCGGCTTCCGCTTGAGGACAAGCGAGGTCTAAGCTTGGGGGAGTTGATACGTCCATTTTGCATCATGCTTTTATATCAATATTTATTGCATTACGGGCTGTTATTACACATTATGTCACAATACTTATGGCTATTCTCTCTTGTTTTACAAGGTTTACCATGAAGAGGGGGAATGCCGGCAACGGGGATTCTGGCTGGAAAAGTAGCAAATATTGGAAACCTATTATGCACAGCTCCAAAAGTCCCGCAACTCCACAAAAGTCATTTTTGGATTTAATAAGAATTATTGGTCAAAGAAAGTACTTGAGGGGGCCCACACCCTGGCCAGGAGGGTGCCCCCCTCTACAGGGCGCGCCCCCTGTCTCCTGGGCCCCCTGGTGGCCCTCCGGTGTCCATCTTCTGCTATATGAGGTATTTTACCCTGGAAAAAATCATAAGGAAGCTCACGGGATGAAACTCCACTGCCACAAGGCGGAACCTTGGCGGAACCAATCTAGGGCTCTGGCAGAGCTGTTCTGCTGGGGACACTTCCCTCCGGGAGGGGAAATCATCACCATCATCATCACCAACGATCCTCTCATCGGGAGGGGGTCAATATCCATCAACATCTTCACCAACACCATCTCCTATCCGAACCCTAGTTCATCTCTTGTATCCAATCTTGTATCAAAACCACAAATTGGTACCTGCGGGTTGCTAGTAGTGTTGATTACTCCTTGTAGTTGATGCTAATTGGTTTACTTGGTGGAAGATCATATGTCTAGATCCTTAGTGCATATTAATACCCTCTGATTATGAACATGAATATGCTTTGTGAGTAGTTACGTTTGTTCCTGAGGACATGGGTGAAGTCTTGCTATTAGTAGTCATGTGAATTTGGTATTCGTTCGAAATTTTGATGAGATTTATGTTGTCTCTCCTCTAGTGGTGTTATGTGAACGTCGACTACATGACACTTCACCATTATTTGGGCCTAGAGGAAGGCATTGGGAAGTAATTAGTAGATAATGGATTGCTAGAGTGACAGAAGCTTAAACCCTAGTTTATGCGTTGCTTCGTAAGGGGCTGATTTGGATCCATATGTTTCATGCTATGGTTAGGTTTACCTTAATACTTCTTTTCTAGTTGCAGATGCTTGCAATAGGGGTTAATCATAAGTGGGATGCTTGTCCAAGTAAGGGCAGTACCCAAGCACCGGTCCACCCACATATCAAATTATCAAAGTACCGAACGCGAATCATATGAGCGTGATGAAACTAGCTTGACGATAATTCCCATGTGTCCTTGGGAGCGCTTTTCTCATTATAAGAAATTGTCCAAGCTTGTCCTTTGCTACAAAAAGGATTGGGCCACCTTGCTGCACCTTATTTACTTTCATTGCTTGTTACCCATTACAAATTATCTTATCACAAAACTATCTATTACCTACAATTTCAGTGCTTGCAGAGAATACCTTACTGAAAATCGCTTGTCATTTCCTTCTGCTCCTCGTTGGGTTCAACACTCTTACTTATCGAAAGGACTACGATAGATCCCCTATACTTGTGGGTCATCACACATCGTGCCTCTCGACTGGGAATAATTCCTTAGAAGGTCGTGCTGCTTTGCTCAATGCGACTCCTGTCTATTTCCATTTTGTTGACAGTTTCCTCGTAAATGAGGTTTAGTCCGCTGCCGCCGTCCATGAGCACTTTGGTAAGCCGGAAGCCATCCACAATTGGACTAAGGACCAAAGCGGCTGGTGCTCGGGCTGTTCGGAATTGAGGTTCGTCACTGGCATTGAAGGTTATAGCCGTGTCGTTCCAGGGGTTTATTGCTGCAACGTGGCCGACTTCGGCGAGGCCGCGGAGTGCTCTCTTGCACCTGTTGTTCGAGGCAAAAGTCTTGAAGATTTTCAAGATTGTGTTGTTGTTTTCTGCGGGATGATGCTCTGCAGTGTTGTTGATAAGGAGATCCTCGCCGCTCTTGGCCACCTGCCGAAGTATCCAACATGCTCTAAGGATGTGTGTTGGTACGGTATCCGGTGTGGTGTGTATTTTGCATGGCCTATTGAGCCATCCCTCCAACATGGTTCTGCGCCCCTATAGTTGGCTTCAGTTTCTTCGTGATTGGATCGGGTGACCTGCGAGGGTGCACCCTTTTTGTTCGGACGAGGGGTTTATTGAGATCCCGTGGGTCCTGATACGTCTCCAACGTATCTATAATTTTTTATTTTTCCATGCTATTATATTACCTCTTTTGGATGTCTATGGGCTTTATTTTACACATTTATATCATTTTTGGGACTAACCTACTAACCGGAGGCCCAGCCCGTATTGCTAGTTTTTTTGCCTATTTCAGTATTTCGAAGAAAAGGAATATCAAACGGAGTCCAAATGGAATGAAACCTTCGGGAGCATGATTTTTGGAACAAACGTGATCCGTAGAGCTTGGAGTGCAAGTCAAGAAGCTGCCGAGGAAGCCACGAGATAGGAGCCCCCCCCCTTGTAGGGCGTGCCCCCTGTCTTGTGGGCCCCTCGGGCGTCCACCGACGTACTTCTTCCTCCTATATATGCCTACGTACCCCGAAAACATCCAGGGGCACCACTAAACACAATTTCCACCGCCGTAACCTTTTGTATCCGCGAGATCCCATCTTGGAGCCTTCGCCGGCACTCTGCCGGAGGGGGAATCGACCATGGAGGGATTCTACATCAACATCCTTGCCCCTCCAATGAGTTGTGAGTAGTTTACCACAGACCTACGGGTCCATAGTTATTAGCTAGATGGCTTCTTCTCTCTTTTTGGATCTCAATACAATGTTCTCCCCCTCTCTTGTGGAGATCTATTCAATGTAATCTCTTTTGCGGTGTGTTTGTCAAGATCCGATGAATTGTGGGTTTATGATCAGATTTATCTATGGATATTAATTGAATCTTCTCTGAATTATTTTATGTATGATTGAGTTATCTTTGCAAGTCTCCTCGAATTATCAGTTTGGTTTGGCCTACTAGATTGATCTTTCTTGCCATGGGAGAAGTGCTTAGCTTTGGGTTCAATCTTGCGGTGATCTTACCCAGTGACAGAAAGGGTTGCAAGACACGTATTGTATTGTTGCCACCGAGGATAACAAGATGGGGTTTATATCATATTGCATGAGTTTATCCCTCTACATCATGTCATCTTGCTTAATGCGTTACTCTGTTCTTATGAACTTAATACTCTAGATGCAGGCAGGAGTCGGTCGATGTGTGGAGTAATAGTAGTAGATGCAGGCAGGAGTCGGTCTACTTGTTATGGACGTGATGCCTATATACATGATCATGCCTAGATAATCTCATAACTATGCTCTTTTCTATCAATTGCTCGACAGTAATTTGTTCACCCATCGTAATACTTATGCTATCTTGAGAGAAGCCTCTAGTGAAACCTATGGCCCCCGGGTCTATCTCTTATCATATTTGCTTTCAATCTACTTTTATTTGCATCTTTACTTTTTGCATCTATATTATAAAATACCAAAAAAATATTTATCTTATCATACTATCTCTATTAGATCTCACTTTCGCAAGTGGTCGTGAAGGGATTGACAACCCCTTTATTGCGTTGGTTGCGAGTTCTCAGTTTGTTTGTGTAGGTGCGTGGGACTTTTGAGGAGCCTCCTACTGGATTGATACCTTGATTCTCAAAACTGAGGGAAATACTTACGCTACACTTGCTGCATCACCCTCTCCACTTCGGGAAAAACCAACGCTAGCTCAAGATGTAGCAGGTCCCAAAAGGTTGCCTGAGTTTTCTAGGCGCTTTCCATCGCACAGTACTTCTGTGCTATTGCCACAAAGTCAGCGCAGTGTGATACGTGAAGGCGATTTATGGCGTTAAGGATTCCCTCATCCGTGCAATTTTTGCAAAAGAATGAGATTGGGTCTTCATCGCGATAGTCCTTAACCTTGTTCATTACAAGGAGGAATCCGGCCCAAAAGTGATGTACTATCTCTTGGGATTGTTGTCTGATGTGGGAAAGATTGCTTGTATCTGGGTGGGTGGGTGGATTTAAGTCCGAACCCTGACCCGAATCGGGACCCAGAGCTTGAGGAGCTTTCGAACTTAATAGTTCGGGTTCCGGGATGTTAACCAATTTTTCTCGCCCGTTGTCCGATTCTAAGCTAGGAGTTCGGGGCATGTCCTCCCACGAGTGGGTATCCTGCTCAGTGAGCTCAGGAATCCATACATAGTTCGTCCTCACTATAGGGGAAGAGTTGTTGCATTGCTCCTCCACCACCGCTATTTGATGGGTCATCGGTGGAGAGTTAATCTCTCTCTGATCGGGTTTAAGCCCAATCCGATCATAGTCCGTTGTGACTCCCAAGGCAGCAATGCGATCCAGGAACTCGTTCAAGGACGATAACTCCGTCAGATCCATCTGCTCAGCGTATTCCGAGCTATCGTGGAGGCTATTTTTGATGACCCAAGAAGTCATCTTCGGCCCGTCGGCCGAATGGGCGGTCATAATGAAGCCGCCCAATCGGAGGGCTTGGCCTGAGGCCAGGGCTCCCTTGGAGGTGATGTTGTCCTTGATAACAAGGTGAGCCATCAAACCTATCTTCGACGTCACAGTGGAACTCTCAATTAAAGCACCAATGTCGGTGTCAAAAACGGGAGATCTCGGGTAGGGGGTCCTGAACTGTGCGTCTAAGGCTGATGGTAACAGGAGGCGGGGGACACAATGTTTACCCAGGTTCGGGCCCTCTCTATGGAGGTAATACCCTACTTGCTGTTTGATTGATCTTGATTATATGAATATTACAAGAGTTGATCTACCACGAGATCATAGAGGCTAACCCTAGAAGCTAGCCTATGATTATGATTGTTGGTGTCCTATGGACTAAACCCTTCGGTTTATATAGACACCGGAGGGGGCTAGGGTTACATCAGGTCGGTTACAGATAAGGGAATCTACTTATCCGAATCTCCAAGCTTGCCTTCCATGCAAAGGAGAGTCCCATCCGGACATGGGACGAGGTCTTCTATCTTGTATCTTCATAGTCCAACAGTCCAGCTAACGTATATAGTCCGGCTTTCCGAGGACCCCCTAATCCAGGACTCCCTCAATGGCCTCGGGACCACCACATGTGCTGTCACATTAGGCGCAGTACGACGGGTCATCCAGTTTCGCGGGTCCCTATGTTGGCCTCGATGCGA
Source organism: Triticum dicoccoides (assembly GCF_002162155.2). Taxonomy (NCBI): domain Eukaryota; kingdom Viridiplantae; phylum Streptophyta; class Magnoliopsida; order Poales; family Poaceae; genus Triticum; species Triticum dicoccoides. The sequence goes on along the minus strand of NC_041381.1, from coordinate 645,544,043 downwards.
TGCAGTTCCACGCCCCCCCCCCCTGTGATCACCGACCCAGCGCCCCTGCTCCACCCCGCTGAGCCGTACCCCCATGGTGGTCATACCGAGACGGCGTCGTACCCCCACGGTGGTCATACCTAGACGGCGTGGTGCTTTGCCAAGCTCGCCTTCGCCACCTACAACGGCACCGAGGACCCCCTCAACTGGCTTAATCAGTGTGACCAGTTCTTACGGGCGTAACGTACACTCACGTCGGACCGCATTTGGCTCGCTTCATATCACCTCCGAGGTGAAGCACAGACTTGGTATTACGCTCTCGAGTAGGACGAGGGCGGTATGCCTCCATGGGAGCATTTTGCGAGCTCTGCCTCCTTCGCTTCGGGCTGCCGATACGTGGGAGCTAGCTGGCGGAGTTGGCCCGTCTTCCTTCACCTCTACGGTGCAGGACTTCCCCCGACCGCTTTCAGGCCCTCGTGTGCCACGCGCCCGGCGTGATGGCTTGCCAGCGGGCTGAGCTCTTCGTCGGCGTGATGGACGTGGACTACGGGGACCCCAGGACCTCCACGCGGCCATGTACTACGCCCGCGCGTTCGAGCGCCGCGTGGTGGCCATCCAACAGGCATCATCATCCCGGGCTGCTGCGCCGCCACCCTGGCCGGACGTTCCTGCTCAGGCTTCCGCGGCAACCCTCGCTGCGACCGCGGCGTGCTTGTTCCACCAGCTCACACCGGCCGAGCAACTCGAGCGTCGCCGCCAAGGGTTGTGCTTCAACTGCGACGAGCCCTATGCGCTCGGCCACGTCTGCCCGCGACTCTTCTACCTGGAGGCTACGGACTACATTGAGGAGGAGGACGCCGTCGTCGGGCTCGGCAACCTGCCCGCCCCAACTGCTGTAGAGGTGTTTGGCGACCGTTGATCACCTCGAGGAGTTCCGCAAGCGCTTCCCGGCCCTCCAGCTCGAGCACAAGTTGTTTGTGCAGGCGGGAAGAAATGTTATGACCGGCATAGTAAGGGCTTAGCCTAGTTAGTTATGGCTCTGTCTATCTTATCTTTATTAGGAGCTTAGCCCAATTATTGTTATTAGAGGCTTGGGAGTCAAGTAAACCTCTCTATATAAGGAGAGGAGATGTATCAATCTAATGAAGTAAAGAAGCAATCATATTTGCTCGGCTTCCTTAGGGAGCCGGGAGACCTAACCCTAGCCGCCTCCTCCCCCGCGCCATCTCCCTCTCAGCCGCTGCCTCCTCGAGCATGATGGCGCCCAGCCACCGACGACCGCGAGTTTGTTCACGACCAGCTCCATCTTTTCACTACTGGACTCGGCACCTATGCCGACGGCCCATTCCCCGTCGGCATACATCTATGCCTACGGCTGCCCTCGGCATAGCCCCGTAGGCATAGATCACATCAGCATAGTCTTGTCAGACCGTCGGCATAGTCTAGCCATCGGCATAGGGGCCTATGTCGATGGTTTTTGTCTGGTCGTCGGCATAGTTTAGTCGACGGTAGCGATTTTCACCTGACGGCAACGGACGGCGCCGTCAAAAGCGCTGACGAATCACGGGCCACCGCGTGGCATAGGTATGCCGATGGCTTAGCCGTCGACATAGCTCTGCCACGTGTGCCCGCCTCTGGTGAGTCCTGGCTGCAGGGATATGCCTACGGAAAAGCCGTCAGCATAGATTTTCACCATGTCGACGGCTTTGCCGTACACATATCCCTGCCACGTGGCAGGCCCTGGGAGGCCCTGTGCATATTTATGCCAACGGCTTTGCCGTCGGCATAGATCTGTGCTGTTTTTTCTATTTTTCCTGTTTTCTTAGTTTCAATTCATTTTGACAACATTTCAAAGAAGAATATATATATATATATATATATATATATATATATATATATATATATATATATATGTGTGTGTGTGTGTGTGTGTGTGTGTGCAGAAATATGACAGTTCATCATCTAAGCATACTCAAGTTCATCATCATCATTTAAACATACTCAAGCTCATCATCTAAAGATCATCATCAGAGTTCATGAATATAAGTAGTGCAAGAAATGGAACATCATCATCGTCATCTAAAGAAACTAACTAGGAACATGAAAGGTATATATGGCAAGACGGCCACATGCACGGGTATCATCATCAACATCAAGAAAGACCATCGCCGCCAAAACCACCACCGCCAAGACCACCTCTGCCAAAACCACCACTGCCAAGACCACCACCGCCAAGACCACCTCCGCCAAAACCGCCACCACCAAGACCACCAGCACTCTACCAAATCGGAGTGACTGGGGTCGACGTAGCAGGAGTCGAGCCACCGGTCCCCTACATGTTTGAGAGAAGATTCTAATGGTAAATATGATATGATAGCGTTGAATGAATGAGAACTAGTTTGTCAGTAGTTAGTAAAATGTACTAACCGGAGTACCACCGCCTAGTGCTACCCATTCATCGAACATGGGAATGTGTGGGGGTTCTCCCGCAGGTGGTGGTGGGGGTCCAATTTGTGGTGGCTCCGTGCGGTTAGTCCAAGACGCCAACATAGCCTGGATGTTACTTAAACAAGCAAACTAGAAGGTCAGAAGGAATGAAAGTGCAAATTTTAGCTTGGTTTTAAGAGGGCAAAACTAACCGTCATCGCTTGATGGTTGTAATCATCATTTGCCTTCACTCGTTTCAAGTAATCCCGCACCTCAAGATTCCTACGCTCGACAAAGGCCTGATATTCCTACAAAATTGAGGTTGTTTCTTGAGGGGGAAGTACTTGCTGTAAGTGCGCAGTGCTGAAAATAAACTGAGAAAGTTAGAGAGAAAGAAGATAAGGGGGAAGTACTTACAGCATGCTGGCGGGCTAAGGGAGGCGGCGAACGCCCCGTACTCTCTAACGGGCTCGGGTTGGTAGCCCGAAGCCGTGTGTACGAGACCGAAGGAGTGATCAAGCCATCGAAACACGGATACCTGCCATGGGAGTTCGCCTGGATGGCCACCGCTGCAGTGTCGTTGATCTGAGACTGGACGATGTCAGGAACATCCGGATGCAACCTCTCAAACTACTGAGTGTAAGACTCCAGGTGCTCCTCGGCCTTGCCGTAGTACTTTCTCTCGCCGTCCTTGTGATCACTTTTCTCGCGGGCCAGCTTCCAGGACTCAATGTCTGAGAGCGGCCTCTTCAACTTATCCTCCTGCAACGTCAAACAGAAGTTAGCCATACATAAGAACATGACGGTAAAGGAGAACAAAAATGCATCATGCATATAGATATACCTTCATGGCCTTGAAGCCCCAGTGGTTCCTGTCTCCTTGGCCATGTGTCCTGTCTTTTCAACGGTTAGCCCGGGCCTTGTTGCTCTTGGCAGCAAACTCTGCATCGCCTCGCCCATCTGTCATCCTTTCCATAGCACCAACGAGGTATAACCTATGCAAATTTTGGAGCATGACATGTGAGCACAAAACATATAATTGACTGCTTGAAACAATGAAAAGTCGGTAATAGTTACCTTCATGAATTGCTCCTTGCTCAAGGTAAGTCGTTGACTCTGCGCTTGAGTTTTGGTCATCTTTTGATGAAGGTAGTTGTGGTAGTACTGTGAGACGGCAACCCAGTGCACCTCATACTGCAACTGACGAGCTTTCTTCTTCGCAGCCGCCAGCAAGACCACATCGGCTCTGGCCTTGTGCTCATCAAGAACTCTATAGAGTTGCTACAATCATGCATAAAACCAGAAGAAAACAAGGCATGAGTTGAGTGATTCAATGATAAACTATGAACGAAACTGAAGCCAAGTGATTCAGAAGAAAACTTGCCCAAAATTTGGTGATCACGGCCTTAGCGGCCGTCCCGTACTCCGCATGGCTGTAAGCCTTGTAGTGGGACCAACTCGTGGCCAAAACCCACAGCTCCGGGTCCCTATTTGGCCGCGGGCAGAATAGGCCTGGCCAAAACTCCTTCAACAGGACAGTGATAAGGCCGTTCGGTTTACGGCCCTTTCCGTGAAGGATCTAGTTCCTGCAAAAGAATCAAAGGATTGCCATGTGTACAATAAGAAAATATTGTCATGTGTTGAAAATAGGATTGTGAGGCACTTACTTTGTCCCCGCAGGTTCAATGAGTCACTTGTGCGCCTCGATAGAAGGTGGTGTAGGTACTCCGGCACCACCACGCAGCCACCCCTTTGGAGCACTCGGCGGCATGTCACCCCACAACTCGGGGTCAACCTCCCCTCCACCATCCTCCTCGCCCTCCTTGTTCTCACCCTCCTCGACCTCCTCCTCCTCGCCCTCCTCCTCCTCGGTCTCCTCCTCCTCGCCCTCAGGAACATACTCCTCCTCTCAGACTCAGAAGGTGCCTCGATATAGGAGGGCATCAAAGAAGACCCCCCTATTTCGGACATGGCCCGGAGTTTTTAACCCGAGTGCCTCTCCTGCCACCTCCGCCTCCTCTAGGAGCTCTCCCCCCGTGCCCTCCTCCTCTAGGGTCTCCTCCCCCGACCCCTAGACCTCCCTGTGAGGTGTCATCCTCGAGTAGTCGGGGGGGGGGGACCTTGTGGGCTCGTCCACTCCGAGTAAGTCCTTTGCATTTGTTGAGGAAACTGGCACCGCTGGACTTGCCCATGATTAGCAAACCTGCATTGAGAAGAGAATAAACAATTAGTAAGGATATCAAATAAACAAGCATACGGAAAAGAACATTAATAACAAAAGATTACATTAAGCATACAGAAAAGAACATTAATAACAGAACTTACATTTTCTCGACCCACTCTGTTGTTACTTGATTCCGACGGAAAAACCCACTATACATCCACTGATTATCTGCCATCTCTGCTTTATTGGAAGCCACCCAACAAAATTAAGGATTCATTTAAATTACTCAAATCAATATTTTATTTTTTTACAGTGTTGACGAGAAACGACATTTAATCCACCTACATCTCTAATAGGTAAAGATGGGTCCTAATCCCACCCAAGAATGTGTAGATTGAGTACGTTGTCCATGCTCTACACCATTCCGAGACAAAATTTCGGCAGCACCTCCCCGCTGTTCTCCAAATACACGTCTCGGCAAAATGCCGAGAGAATGTGCATCCGGAGAACAACATGGAGGCGCCACCGAAATCCTGTCTCGGAACGGGATAGAGCATGAACAACGTACCCAATCTAAACATCCTCGGGTTGTCCGTGGAAAGCGCTGGACAATCGGAAAGAGCAGCAGTGATAAATATGCAATTGAATGCATATTTATCGATGCAACCCTTTTGGACGGGAGACGCTAGGTTACGCGACTTGATGTGAAAATGAAATCTAGTGACATGGAAAAACAGTGGGTAGGAGGTGAGGGTGGATTCATAGCTCATGCTCTGCTGTAGAGGTAGTAGTCGAACACGCGCAGGATCACGGACCAAAAACACAGACGACGAAGGCTCCAGGGAGATGAAATACCACAAAGCCTATAAATTTTACCAAGTCAATAAAATTGAGGGCATCACATCACATAAAGCATTGACACTACAAACTATGAAAAAATCATATTGCTAATGACATCTAGTCAAGGTTTTAGATCATCATGATACTTCAAATCCTAATTTTCATCAAGTGTCAAATTTTGTTCTTCAACTTTTTTTAGCAAGATCATCATGATAAAATAACTACTCATCAGATACCAATTTTGTCAACATCACAAAATGAAACTATAGCTATTTGACAACATCTCAAATATACCAATTTTGTTCTTCAATTTTTTTAGCGCATCTCACATAGCTATTTGACAACATCACTAACTTGACCAAAGACAAAACTAACCAATATACATCAATCCATCCATTCATCCATATTTCAATACACATGCATCTATCACATAACAAGAAGTAAAAAAATGAAAAAAAGCTCACCGGCGAGCGACGTTGGCGCCAGTGCAGTGGGCGAGCACGGTGCGGTGATGGAGGAGCTGGTGAGGCAGGGGCGACCATGGACAGGAGAGCCGGGGACGGCCGGAGAAGTAGGGGCGCCCGGCGCGCGGGCTCGCATGGATGATGGGCCGGTGCAACACTCCGGTGGCATTGCTACCCCCAGGGCCAACGTCCCGCCTAACCCTGGAGCGGTTGACCACGAGATCTAGCCCTTTGACTTCCCACGGACGGACTTTGACTAGTGGATCTCTCCACCCGGTTGTGTTAGGTCAGCCCAGAGGGATACCCGAGAGCAACATCCGGGCCAAACCCACAGCTACATCCCCTCCATGTTGACCTGACGCGTCTGTTTCCCCCTAGGTGCCGGCGGCGGTGCCGTCCGTGAGGGGGGCCACACCCCGGAGACGCGTGCCACCTCTTCGGACATGCC
>NC_041381.1:645523943-645536686 GCF_002162155.2 Triticum dicoccoides | reverse complement strand
AACCCCGCATGTATGAGGGCCCGGTACAATGCTCCGGTGGCATTGCTACCCCCCAGGGCCCCCGTCCCGCCTAACCCTGGAGCGGTTGACCACGAGATCATGACCTTTGACTTCCCACGGACGTGCTTTGACCAGTGGACCTCTCCACCTGATTGTGTCAGATCGGCCCATGGGGACACCCGGGTGCAACATCCGGGCCAAACCCATAGCTACATCCCCTCCGTGTAGAGCCGACGCGTCTGTTCCCCCCCCCCCTCCAGGTGCCAGCTACAGCGCCGTCCGTGAGGGGGCACACCACGGACGTGAGGGGGGTCACACTCCAGAGACGGGTGCCGGTCGTTTGCAACCGCCACAAAACTTCTTTCGGCATAGCTGTTTTTGATATTAATAAAATATAAGGACCTATATTCAAAAGAACATGACCGCACATTATTAACATGCTCGAAAAAAATTCAAACTATATATATATTCATAATCTATGAAAAAAATGCAAACTACATATATATTCATATGTATGTTTATATTTACACATGCTACATGTTACTTAATATAATAATACATAAAAAAGCATTAAAAATATATATGAAAAAAAAATCTAACTATGCCGACGGCATTTCCGTCGGCATAGAGACGGCCAGGGTTTAGGCGGGCGGCGTGCCGCGGATCGCTGACGTGGCAGATATGCCGACGACAGCCGTTGGCATATGTTCTGGACGGTGTGCCGCGGATCGGTGACGTGGCATGCGGTCCTATATCGACGGCCCCCCATCCCGGCCGTCGGCATAGTTCTGAAGACGTTAGCCACCCGTCACGAGCGGGGTCGCCGGGCCCACGAGTATGCCGACGGCCAATGTAAGCCGACGGCAGCTGTCGGCGTGCTCGCAGCTAGGCCGACGGCCGTTCTGTGCCGACGGGTGCCGTCGGCGTAGCTCTGGGTAGCCCGACGGCCTGGATACGCCGACGGCTAGGACCAGGCTGTCGGCATAGCTCCGATTAGGCCGACAGGGGCCGTCGGCATTATTTTGGCCGTCGGCCTAGCACCCTGTTCCGGTAGTGTTTCCCTACAACCTCCGGCCTAGACCCGGTAGAACCCTAGTTTCTACCATCTAGATTCTACAACACTTTGTGCAAGTCTCCCAGACGTCGTTACAGCTAACTAACCACGTTCACATTTTCTTTCGGGCATAACACCATGTTCATCTTGTGCTACTGGTTAATGGTCTGGAGACCAGAAAGTCATAGAAGGAGCCAGTAGTAGCCACAATGACAAGGTCTGCACAGTCTACGCAGACACCTCACTAATTTTCTGTCTGGTCAAATTTGTAAACTAAATTTTCATTCCGTTTCCGAAGGCAGCGCCAGCGCGCGATGCCCGCCAATGCGGGAGCTGCGAAGGTGGATTGCCGCAGTTTCACATCTCTTGTTTCGAGAAAACTTCAGAGCACCATGATTAGCACTAGTTTAGCTATCCCACCATAGTTTACATGGATGGCCTGAACTTGGACATGAACCCTGAAGAAAGTACAACCAGTGGTTGCAGGATAAACCTTTTCTTACGCGGCCTCCGATGGCGGGATAAACGAAGTATTCACCGACCTCTGCACTATTTAAAGAACATCATGTTCGGAACCCAGCCAATTTGCACTAAACTAAACTAAAGTGGCTTGTGTTCAGGTTGAGGCATCCATCAAGGCTGTTCAGTGGATGGATGATGTCATGGATACCTCCTTGGGAGCAACATTTCATCCAATAACAGTTCACTGTAGTGCAATGCACAAACCTGGATGATTTCATGGATAAATATTTAATTATCAGCTTGCCCTGATCGTCCGATAATCTAGTCACCATGAAAATAACGACCCATGATAGCTCCGGACGAGATCTGCTCAGTGAGCTGTGCGTCTCAAAAAATCAAGACCAAGAGATTTGGAGCAGCATGCATGCAAGCTCCTTGAAGCTTCTCATTTCTGTCGTCCAGTGCTGTTCGTTTTACCAAACATTTTTGTTGCATTAAAAATTCAATAGCTGATAGAGAATGAACCATGAGCATGGAGTTCGCTAGATAAACTGATTCTGTATAATACTGCTGGACTTTTAGGGGATCCCATGAGCAATGTATCTTCAGAAATCATAAGTATTGCTTATTTGTATTTTCTATTGGTATTGTGTGTGTAGCTATTTGAATTTTAAATGAAGATATATACACGTCCTCCAATGGCGGGTTAAACGCAAGATTTATCGACCACCAGACTAATAAAAGGAACAACATGTTTGGGACCATGCTAATTTGCACTAAACTAATGTTATTAGTGAATTAACCGAAGTATCCTGCAAGCTTGTTCCAGGTCGAGGCATCCATCAAGGGCATTTCTATGCAAGACAGGAAGAGAGATTTCTGAACTGTGGTTACTTGAAACAAAGAGTGCTGGTTACACACAGAGCTGTGGTTATTGGTTGAACTAGGTTGACTCGAGCCGCATGCCCCGACCGATCAAACAATTTTTATTTTTCTCACACTTACCAAATATAATCTATTACCTCCCATGGGTGATCTGTTACCTCGTGGGAGGTAATGGGCCACCAGGTTCATTCTTGACTTTTGGATCAAAAGTAATGAATGGTCCAAACTAGTCGGGACCATCTTAAATTTTGCTTTTTTTTTAATCTCTGAACTAGTCTTATAGTGATGATACTTCAAAACTATTTGACTTAAACATTGCATGAACTGCAGGAGAGGTGCTAAATGTGAGCTTTAGTCAAAGATTTTGATACCGTGAAATGTTATCTCTGCACTACAGCATCAAGTAATATCTTTGCAGACAAGTCATTTCATCTGGATTCTACAATACTTTGTGCAAGTCTCTCAGGCGTTGTTACAACTAACTAATCACATTCACATTTTATTTCTTGCGTAAATCAATGTTCATCTTGTGTTACTGGTTAATGGTGTGGAGACCAGAAAGACATAGTAGTAGCTAGTAGTAGCTGTGCGAATAGGCGAAAGCGTCTTACCCATCGAGGGAGCGCTGTTGCGTGTTATAGAGACCAGGGGCGCACCTCCCTGGGATAGCGCATACATAGTTGGGATTACAATCTTGAGAGACAAGGAAGAGGTAGAGATAAGGACTATGGTTAAGATAAATATCCCTCCTAACTACCTACTCTATATGCGCAAGTAATACATCCTGACACGCTACAGAACTATGTTTAACATCCTCCCTTAATCACAACTTCATCAAGTTGAGATTATGTTTGAAATCTTCAAAGCTTCTTGTGGGAAGAGGTTTTTTGGATCCATCTGCTATCTGATCCTTGGAGTGCACAAAACGTATATTAAGTTTCTTCTGAGCCACTCATTCTCTGACAAAGTGAAAATCAATCTCGATGTGTTTGGTTCTAGCATGAAATACTGGATTAGCAGACAAGTATGTAGCACCCAGATTATCACACCATAAACAAGGGGCTTGAGTATTTTTGACACCAAGTTCCTTTAGCAGTGATTGCATCCATAGGATCTCAGCTGTAGCATTTGCCAATGCTTTGTATTCCGCCTCTGTACTGGATCGAGAGACAGTTGCCTGTTTTCTTGCACACCATGAAATTAAGTTAGGACCAAAAAAGACTGCAAAGCCACCAGTGGACCGCCTGTCATCTAAGCAGCCTGCCCAGTCAGAATCTGAGAAAGCACTCAAAAATGTAGATGATGACTTACTAAAATTCAGACCAATTTTGAGAGTATTTTTCACATATCGAACTATACGCTTTGCAGCAGTCCAATGAACTGTGGTGGGTGCATGAAGAAACTGACAGACCTTGTTAACAGCAAATGAGATATCAGGCCGTGTAAGTGTCAAATATTGAAGTGCACCTACCAGACTTCTATATCTTGTACTGTCATCGTGGCTCAAAGGCTGCCCTTCTGTAAGGACGGTTTTTCTGAACTGGATAGTGGAGTAGGTGAAGGCTTACACCCTTGCAAACCAGCCTTTTTTTACTAGATCAGTTGCATACTTTTCTTGGGAGAGATGAAGGCCACCCTCATGTTTCTTCACTTCTATCCCTAGGAAATAATGCAGATCTCCAAGGTCCTTGAGAGCAAACTCTGCACTGAGATCCTTCAACAGTCCTGTGATAGCCTCATTGGATGAACTTGTGACAATAATATCATCAACATAGATGAGTACAAATATATGAGTGTTGCATTTGTTGTAAATGAACAAGGAGGTGTCAGACTTTGAAGGAATGAAGCCAAGTGCTTGCATTTTGTGGCTCAACCGTGAGTACCATGCTCGAGGGGCCTGTTTCAATCCATATATGGCTTTATCAAGTTTACATACATAAGAAGGTGCATTCTTGTTTTCAAACCCAGGAGGTTGTTTCATGTACACTTCCTCTTCCAGAACACCATGCAAAAACGTGTTATGTACGTCTAGCTGTCTGAGACTCCAGCCCCTGGAAACAGCAATGGACAAAACAAGACGGATGGTGGCAGCTTTTACAACTGGACTAAAAGTATCCTCATAGTCTATGCCATACCGTTGTTTAAAGCCTTTTGCTACAAGTCTTGCTTTGTAACGATCAATGGTTCCATCAGATTTTCTCTTAATCCTAAAAACCCACTTGCAGTCAATGAGGTTTTTACCTTGCTGTGGTGGAACCAGGTGCCACGTGTTATTCCGTTTCAGGGCCATGTACTCTTCTTTCATGGCTTGTCTCCAATTTTCATCACCGAGAGCTTCTTCAAGGGAGTATGGCTCACCTGGTTCACCTGTGGAACAAATCATGCCAAATTTGGACATGCGTTTATAATTTACAGGCTGTATTACCCCTTGTTGGAGACGAGTGCGGCGCGACGTGATCAGCTCCGGCGCAGAAGATCCCATAGGAGCTGTAGCTGCTGATCCCGGAGCAGATCCGGAAGAAACCACAGCATCCGCATCGAAAATAGGAGCTAGATCCTCTGTGGATGAAGGTGAAGTAGGTTCATGCGGCGGAGTAACGCGTGCCGCAGAAGATCCCATGGGACAAGGCTCATCACATAATAATGATGAAGCCCATCCATCGCGCAAGCCAGGAGTGGAGCCCGCTGGGCCAGACATGGGGCCCGCACCAGGTGGCCGACGCAGATCCCGCCGCTTGTAGTAGACAGGCTGCATGGGAAAACAACCGCCCGTGGGCCCAGGCGCGTGCGGGCCGTCGCCTCCAGCCGCTGACTGCCGTGTGGCGTAGGTGGAGCCGCCTGCTGACGCGCGGTCGGGCGCGGGGGGAGAAGCAGAGGGCGCAGAGTCCGGGGCAGATCTGCCTGACCGATCTGGCGGTGGCGATCCCGGAGCAGATCCTGCTGTCAGATCTGCTGCGCCTGCAGGCGTCGATCCCGAGAGGGATTTGCTCCCCAACTCCTGGCACATGAAATATGTCCCTGTGGGATAGTTTCCTTCACCATTTTGAGTTCCGTTTTTTTCAGCCTGTTTTCCTGTATCATCACACAACTCATGCAAGGTGGTGAGAGGGTTAGTCATAATAGAATCATCAGAGTTATACTCCCCATTATCAAAGCCGGTTAGGTTGGGTGGCAAAAGAAGAATTTCTTTCCTAAGTAAGGCACCGGCATTTGGATGTAGATCGGCAAAGGGAAACTTAGTTTCATCAAATACAACATCACGGGATATGTAGACTCGACCAGTGGAGACATCTAGGCATTTGACCCCCTTATGTTGAGAGCTATACCCAAGAAACACACATTGTTTTGAGCGAAACATGAGTTTGCGAGAGTTGTATGGTCGAAGATTGGGCCAACAGGCACACCCAAAAACCCGTAGTGATGTATAATCAGGTTTGACATGAAGAAGTCGTTTGGTGGGTGTCTCATTATTGATGACTCGACTAGACAGCATGTTGATGATGTGAACAACCGTGAGAAAAGCTTCATCCCAAAATTTGAGGGGCATAGAAGCACCGGCAAGAAGGGCTAGACCAACCTCAACTATGTGCCTATGTTTACGTTCGGTCGAACCGTTTTGTTGGTGAGCGTGGGGGCATGACACATGATGAGATATGACAAGTGTTTGAAAGAAGGAGTTGAGCTTCTCATACTCCCCCACCCAGTCGGATTGGACAGCAATGATTTTGCTGTCAAACTTGCGTTCTACAAGTGCTTGAAAATTTTGGAACACTTGAAAAACATCGGATCTTTTCTTGAGCAGATAAATCCAAGACAATTTGCTATAGTCATCAATGAAGCTAACATAATATGTGTGTCTACCAACCGAGGTAGGGGCAGGACCCCAAACATCAGAAAATATCAATTGCAAAGGTTGAGTGGAAACACTAGTATATATGGGATAAGGTAGTTGATGACATTTTGCTCTTTGGCAAGAATCACAAATAGTTTCAATATTCCGCTCACCAACAAACAGGAGCTTATTTTTCCTAAGCAAACATTCAACCAAAGAAAAAGAGGCATGTCCTAAACGATCGTGCCATCGTGTGGACGAAAGCTTGATAGCACCACAAGCTTGTTTATCTGATCTTCTAAACTCTGGAATCAATGGGTAAAGCCCTCGAACGCATCTACCTTGATAGAGAACTTTCCTCGTGGCCTGATCCTTGATCAAAAAGAAGAAAGGATGGAACTCAATGATACATGATTGTCAATAGTGATGCGATGAACGTAGAGAAGATTTTTGTTGGAACTAGGAACATGCAAAAATTTCCTAATATGAATTTTGCGAGAAGGGGTACGTATAACTGAATGACCTATATGACTTATCCTCATACCTGCACCACTTGCCGTGTGAATTTGATCTTTGCCATGATATTTTTCCCGAAGTGTCACCTTCTCAAGCTCCCCCGAGAGATGGTTTGTGGCACCACTGTCGAGATACCAGTTGGTATCGACGCCATATGACCCATCGGCAGTAGCAGCAACCTTGTCATCTTCATCCGAGGAGGCTTCGTCTTCGGCGAAGCGATACCAGCAGTCCTTGGCTGTGTGGCCAGGCTTGCCGCAGATCTGGCAGCGTACAGCGTCAGGACGTGATCTGCCCGAGTCGCCATTGCCCGAACTGCCACTGCCGCGATGGCCCCGGTTGTTGGTGAAGTTGGGGCGTCCGCCGCGGGAGGAGTTGCTGGAGCCGCCACCACTTTGCTTGCCCTTGTGTCGCGGAGGGCCGCGAGGGCGCGATGAGTACCCGCCGCGCCCGCGAGTGGCGGCGTTGGCCGAAGACTTGAAGCCGCCGCAGGTGGTGTGGAACTAAGCTACACGCTGATCAAAATTGCTCAGCATTGAGTACAACTCGTCGAGGGAGATTGGCGTGACCCGGGCGTCGAGGGCGGAGACGAGGGGCTGATAGTCCATATCCAGCCCATGCAGCAGGTAGGAGATAAGCTCATCGTCCTGGATGGGCTTGCCGGCCGTGGCGAGTTCATCGGCGAGGCCACGCATGTGAGCCTAGTATGCAGCCACCGATTGGGTGCCCTTCTGTGCATTGATCAAGGCAGTGCGAATATTGTTGACACGACTCAAGTATTGAGAGGAAAACATGCCTGCGAGCGCCGCCCAGAGAGCGTGCACGGTGGTGAGCGTGGTCACCGTGATCAGCACTTCTTTGGAGAGGTTGTTGAGGAGGTAGCCGAGTACTTGCTGATCCTCCCTCACCCAGATGGGATGGAGAGGGTTGATCGCGGTCGACTCCTTGCCCTCCTTGTCCTTGGTGACGAGGAGGCGGGTGGGTTCTAGCATCGTTCCGTCGACGTAGCCGAAGAGCCCAGCTCCCCTGAGCTGCGGTGTAACTTGAGTTCGCCACAGGACATAGTTTGTCCGGGAAAGCTTCTCCGTGACCTGGCCGAGATTGGTTGGGGCGGCGCTGGAGGAAGACATGGCTTTGGGCTATGGAGCAGCTAGGGTTTTGGAAGAGGAGGCTCTGATTACCATGTGCGAATAGGCGAAAGCGTCTTACCCATCGAGAGAGCGCTGCTGCGTGTTATAAAGACCAGGGGCGCACCTCCCTGGGATAGCGCATACATAGTTGGGATTACAATCTTGAGAGACAAGGAAGAGGTAGAGATAAGGACTATGGTTAAGATAAATATCCCTCCTAACTACCTACTCTATATGCGCAAGTAATACATCCTGACACGCTACAGAACTATGTTTAACAGTAGCAACAATGACAGGCCTGCACAGTCTATGCAGACACCTCACTGCACATATCTGTCTGGTCAAATTTGTAAACTGAATTTTCATTCGGTTACCGAAGGCAGCGCCAGCACGCGATGCCCGCCGATGCGGGAGCTGCAAAGGAGGATTGCCGCAGTTTCACATATTTTGTTTGGAGAAAACTTCAGAGCTACTGGTCGAAGTACAACAAGTTGCACCATGATTAGCACTAGTTAAGCTATGCCGCGATAGTTTACATGGATGGCCTGAACTTGGACGTGAATCCTGAAGAAAGTACATCCAGTGGTTGCAGGATAAACCTTTTCTTACGCGGCCTCCAATGGCGGGATAAACGGAGTGTTCACCGACCTCTGGACTATTTAAAGAAAATCATGTTCGGAACCCAGCCAATTTGCACTAAACTAAACTAAAGTGACGCCTTGATAAAACAAAGCATCATGTGCACTTGTGTTCAGGTCGAGGCATCCATCAAGGTTGTTTAGTGCATGGATGATGTCATGTATACCTCCTTGGGAGCAACATTTCATCAAATAACAGATCACCATAGTTGCAATGCACAAACCTGGATGTTTTCATGGATAAATATTTAATTGTCAGCTTGCCTGATCGTCTGATGATCTAGTCACTATGAAAATAACGACGCATAATAGCTCCAGATGATATCTGCTCGCGGTGAGCTGTGCGTCTCAAAAAATCAAGACCAAGAGATTTTGTCACATCCCTAGTTCTGACAATGCCTAGTGCATGCATTAGAGTGTTGCATCATGTTTAAATTTCATTTAAACCTGAAATGGGGATTGACTAAACCCTAGCACCAAATGAATTCAACTAGGGTCAAAATAAAATCTTTTTCATTAAACCCAAAATGCCCTCTTAAAATATTCAACATTTCTGGTTAGAGGTGAAAGCATCTACCAAAAATGATTTATATTTTTGCAGGACATATTGGGCTCTGAATTAAATCATACTCTATTTGCATTTGGGCATTTAAATGCTATAAAATATTCTAAATGCCCAAATAATTCTGAAAATAAGTGTGGGCTGTTGGAAATAATCTAAATAGAGCCCTTGATTATTCCAGGATTTTTTTAAGATGCCTAAGTATTTTTAATAAAGCCCTACAGTTGCAGAAATAATAGAAAACAGAAAATAGAGGAGAGAGAGAGAACTCACCTGGACCTACCTGGCAGCCCACCTGGCCGGCCCAGCAGGCGGCCTGGCCAACTGGCCCAGCCCACCACCGCAGCCCCTCCGTCGTCTTCCTCCCCTCGCCCCGAAGCAGCTGCGTGCCCGCACGCGAGCGACCGCGGCCACGTCCTCCCGCCACCTCCTGCTTGCCCTCCCTCGTCCTGACCTGCGCCACGGAGACGCCACGCACCCCCTGGCCCCTCTCATTCTCCCTGTGCTCCTCCCCCTCCTCTGTTTCCCTCTCCCGCGAACGGCCGAACGCCATCGTCGCCGCCGTTCGTCACCGCCGCAGCCACAGCCACTCCCTCGCTCCCTCTTCGTATCCCCGAGCTCCGCATCGTCGTCCTCCTCGTCCACCCCGAGCCAAGCAACCAGGGGAGCGCTGCATCGCCGCCCCGGACGTCTTCTTCAACCTCAGTGCCGGCGATCTCCGTCGCTTGATTCGCCGCATCCAGAGCCTCCCCGGCCCCGCTGTCTGCACCGTCTGACTCGCCGTGAGCCACTTACCTTATCCCCTAACTCCTTGTGCTCGCCCCCGTGCTGTAGCGCCGTTCCCCACGAGCACTGAAGCCGCCGTCCGCCATTGCTGCTGCACGCATAGCCTCCATGCCCCTCTGGCCTCACCATGCTGCTCGTGGTGCTCCCCGTGCCTAGCAGGTGCTGCCCAGCCTCTCCTTTTGCTCACCGACGCACCGTAGCGACGCGCCCGTGCATCACCGACCACCACCACCGCCAAAGCTCGTCGCCGGCGCCTTTTCCGGCGACCCCGAACCCAACTACCTGCACCACTCGCCGCGGGCCACTCCCAGCTATCCATAGCGCCCAACGGCGCCCCGAACGGTGCCCTGTACGTGAAACCCGCACCTGCACCGTCGCGTTTAGCCTCGCCGGCGGCTAAACGCCGGCGAGTTGACCCCGCCGACCAGGGGGTTTGACCCTTTGACCCCCCCCCTGTGTCCATGACATGTGGGGCCGGCCTGTTAATTAGGCTAGGATTAGTGTTAACTAAATATTAGTTAGTTTAGTAGACACTGACAATGGGCCCCAGGCCGCTAACTGAATTAGATTAGTTAGGTTAGTCACTGACGGATGGGACCCACTGGCCAGGTTTGACCTGGACCAGCCACGTTGACCTGCTGACGTCACTAATACGTCATGCTGACGCAGTAAAGTATTTCTGGAATTAAAATAAATTAGGAAATGATTTATAATTCCAGAATATATTCTAAACTTCAATAAATCATAGAAAATTAACCGTAACTCCAAATTAAATAATTTATATATGAAAAATTATCAGAAAAATTCAAGGAATCCATCTGTACCATTTTCATGCATGTTAGAACAACTTATCACTACTGTTTAGGGCAAATGAAGTGAATGACATTTAAATAACCACATATGGAGTTTGAATTTGAATCTTGGATTCAAACCAACTTCATTTAATCTGTTGCTAGTTGCATTAGCCCAAGACACATTCATTTTGCCATGTCATGATCATGCATCATATTGTGCATTGCATTGATTGTGTTCCCTTCTGTGTTGCCGGTATTTGTCCCCTCTCGATAGACGTGATACCGATGATGCGATCGTTGACACTGATGAAGACTCAATGCTATCTTCAGAAGTGCCAGGCAAGCAAAACCCCCTTGTTCATTTCGATACAATCCCACTCTCTCGCTCCTGCTCTCTTTTACTGCATTAGGACAACACCGATTCAACTGTTACATGCTGCGGTAGTTGAACCCCTTTATCCTCTGCATGACCTGTCATTCCACAGTAATTAGATAAAACCCACTAGCATGAGTAGGAGTTGTTTGAGCCCTGTTGTGCCTACTCATTCATGTTTGTTTGTCATGCCCGCTACTGCTTAGAGTTGAGTCAGGTCTGATTCATCGGGGATGAATCAGAGGCGTGTGAACATGTCCTACTGTGTGTGAGCTAAGTGTGTGAACACGATTTGGTAAAGGTAGCGGTGAGAGGCCATGTAGGAGTACATGGTGGGTTGTCTCATTGAAGCCGTCCTCAGGAACTGAGTTCTGTGTTTGTGATCCATGATTCAGTTACTACCATACATTGGGCCCTGAAATATGACCCCGCTCGACTTCTTATTCACCCTAGTCCTCTGTCCAGGAGTTGCAAGTAGTTTCTGGTGTTTGTAGCTTACTGGAGGCCGTGGACAGCGCTGACCGTAGGGGTGGGCTGTGATGCGGTAGGTACGTGGCACGGTGTACCGGATGCCCGTTTGGTATCTCGGGAACCCTGTTCACATCGTTTGGGGCTGTGAGCGAAACTCCGGCCGGATCTCCTCATGGATGGAACCCGAATAGGTGATAAACCTGGACTAGAGACTTGAGTGTTTAGGTAGGTCGTGGTCTACACCCACGTCGGCTTTCGCTTGAAGTCTGCCGAGCACATGTCGTGTGCAGACGCTAAGTGGTGGAAACATGTATGAAGAAGTACACCCCTGCAGGGTTAACATCATCTATTCGAATAGCCGTGTCCGTGGAAAAGGACTTCTGGGTTGCTTATATCAGTTCATAGACAAGTGAAAGTGGATACTTTAAAATGCGCAAGATAAGCGTGAGTGCTATGGATGGCGTTCTCGTAGGGAGACGGGAGCGGATCCATAGTGGTGTATTGATATGGTGAATATGTGGACTCGTGTGCGCCACCTCAAAAGAGTCGCTTGCAGTCGTAGTTTAGGATAGCCACCGAGTCAAAGCTGGCTTGCTGCAGTCAAACTCCACCATCCCCTTTGTTGATAATGATGCATGTGTAGATAGATCTGATGTAAGTCTTGCTGGGTACATTTGTACTCACGTTTGCCTATTTTATGTTTTGCAGAGAGACTTCAGTCTCACTAGTAGTTCCGCTTGGACTTCGACGTTTAGCTTGATACCTCAGCTACGATCTTGTGCCCTCGGCAGGATCTGATAGATAGTCAGGCTTCTCAGCCTTTTTCATTTATAGATGTCTGTACTCAGACATGATAGCTTCCGCGTGTGCTTTGATTTGTATGCTCTGATTGTTGGGTCATGAGACCCATGTTTGTAATATCGCGCTCCTCGGAGCCTATTGAATAAATTACTTGAGTCGTAGAGTCATGTTGTGATGCCATGTTGTATTTGCACATATCGAGCATATTGTGTGTATGTTATTGAAATGCTTGGTATGTGTGGGATCTGTCAACCTAGTTGTTTATCCTTGGTAGCCTCTCTTACCGGGAAATGTCTCCTAGTGTTTCACTGAGCCATGGTAGCTTGCTACTGCTCCGGAACACTTAGGCTGGCCGGCATGTGTCCTTCTTCGTTCCTGTGTCTGTCCCTTCGGGGAAATGTCACGCGATGAATACCAGAGTCCTGTTAGCCCGCTACAG
>NC_041381.1:645520961-645523827 GCF_002162155.2 Triticum dicoccoides | reverse complement strand
CTAGCCCAGTGCTACAGCCTGGATTCACTCGCTGATGACCGACACGTTCGATGCTGGGTCATGGATGCCTGTCCCTGTAAGTTTGTGCCACTTTGGGTTTACGACTAGCCATGTCAGCCCGGGCTCCTTATCATATGGATGCTAGCGACACTGTCATATACGTGTGCCAAAAGGCGCAAACGGTCCCGGGCAAAGGTAAGGCGACACCCGTGGGAATACCGTGCGTGAGGCCGCAAAGTGATATGAGGTGTTACATGCTAGATCGATGTGGCATGGAGTCGGGGTCCTGACAGCGTTGGTATCAGAGCTTGACTGCCTGTAGGATTACCAAGCCAAACTGGTCGAAGTTGAGTCTAGAAATTCTTTAGTTATATAAGGGAATTGATTGTGGGATGGAACGTAAGGCTCTTTTTACTCCTTATACCTCATGCCCTTCTGATCTGAGTCATCTTATCTTTCCTGCGGGGATTAAGAACTAGGCTATCTCTTCTTTCTATCAGGATCACGTGTTACTAATCCGTAGACTTATAGATTGTTGGACTTAAGCCTCGTTTCAGTTCCTAGTACTTCTGTATGTTAATTGTTGATCTCGAAATCTTGATATTGTGCTTCTGAGTGGTTATGCCACCATTTTTGTGAATGTCTCAAATCTTTTCTGAGCATTTACAGCCGTTATGTTGTCCGAGTCATCCCAGGTTTCTAAGTAGTCTGATGCATTTGCAAATCCTTTCTTCCCGTTTCAATGTTCCCATGGGCCAGATTAACCACACTAATCAGTGAGTTGAGGTACTCCGTTACCTTGACATATATGTTGGAGACATTATTATGACCCTAGGTGTCTTAGGGGATCATCTAGTAATTTAGCCATGATTTGTGTTCCCAGTGTGATGATTCTGTCCATCATTCTCGGAAGCATCCCGTGATGCTACTTAGTAGTAGGTATTCTACTCCTGGGTTCTGAACCTGAGATTCACTCTACCTACTTCATGTTGATAGTAATTGCTAGTGCCTTTAGGATATTAGTAACCTTTGCGATAGTCCTTGAAGTCCGTGGTATCTTCTTCTTCCAAATACCATGAACTACTTATGGCAGATGTTTATTGGATCAAAAAAAAATCACAATTAGAGTACTCTTGAGGAGTTCTCCATTCATAAATCGTGACTCTGCCAGTTCTACCTTTCTGCATGGGTTATCCGGAAGAAATATGTTGAACTTGGTTCGACATACTAATCTATGCATCCACAACTCAGAAAGTTATATGTTCCTTTGAGTTGTTCTCTTTAGTTGCATTCTGACCCTCGTCTATCAATTGATAGTCAAGAGTATGCGTGCGTTCGTTCATCGATGCCTATGACTCTTGTGGTCTGTCAAGCCATTCTATTCCGGAATGACTAGGAGAAACAAACTCCAGTACCTCTTCCATATCTAGGATTGGGTCAAAGTAGTTGTATTCCGCAGATCAAATGCCAATCCAGCTTTTGGTTCTGCTCTACCTTGGAGTATTACATATTTTATATCGAGATTGTTATAGGAATTGCACACCATCCCATGAACTCTTGGTACAGTGACACTTCTTGCCATCACTGTTCATTCCTCGGCCCTCGTGTTGATGCAACCGGAATACCGACAAATGCATTGTGATGTGTGAAATCAATACTGCTAGCAACTCTGTTGCTTGGTAGTTAAAGGATAATAATTTCATTCTTAGTATGTTTGTTTTCGAATCATCCTTCTAAGACTGATCGTGCTATCTAGTCCTTATTTCGGTGCACCCTTCGATTGATGAGTTAGGATCTTGTCAAGTCCTCACTCATTTGATCATATCATCTTGCCCTCAAAAGCAAGATTGTTCTCGAGCTTAGTAACATACCGGTGGTTCGTGACTTTCCAAATATCTTCTTGGAGGTGTTACCGGGTTGTCACCTGACCGCTATGTTGAGTTCGTGATCAAGTTGGTTTCTTGTGAACCACCTTCTCTCCAAGAATCGGTGTTAGATATCCCTGAGCTAGTTGGTTAAGCTAGACAACAACTTGGAGAGTTGGAAGATAAAAGCTTGTCTGACTTAGTTCGTTCCAAAGGGATATTCTTGTGTAGTGTGTGTTGAAGAAAGATGATATCTTCATCGATTGGTCCTTGTGATCAGTTGCTGGACCTATTGTCTTATCAATCCTTTGATTTGAGTGTGGGCTATCGTCAAATCAAATCAGTACCAACGATGCTCGTAATGTTGTCTTATTCGTGGTTGATCCCTCGAGCATACACCATTATATCTTTTGGGTCTGATCAATGCTATCACTTGTTCACTTAACTATGGAATTCCTTTTAAAAGGAAACCCAGATGAATTGTTGTTGTGCCCATTGACAACATCTTTGTCTTCTCCATAATTTTGCTGAACATTAAGCTAGTGTTGGAAACTTTTGAAAGCATTTGTTCATGCTAGCTCATGAAGCATATGTTTGGATGAAGGTAGTGACTTCCTTTAATTCATGTGCATCTGATGCAAGTTGCCGCCGTGGATTCGAGAAAGTCAATGTTGCTTTCTTTGGAATCATTCCAAATCAGTCATGCACACGTGCGAAGAATGCTGTGATTTGAAGACTTGCAACCTTCAATCTATATGTATCCCTAGCACACCAAGCCACTGACTGATTTGTTCAAGGAGAAGGAGTATCTTCATAAGAGCTAATCCGGACTTATGAAAGAACTTTGATATCCTCGCTGATGGTTCCCAACCAGAACTCGGTAGTGTTTTATTGTAAGACTACCAGGTGGGCATGCTTGTCTGGGACAACGTGTTCACATGTTTGTAGCAGAACCAGCTCATGTTTTGGAGCTTGCTATCGTAGTTCATCTCCCGAGAATC
>NC_041381.1:645460863-645520951 GCF_002162155.2 Triticum dicoccoides | reverse complement strand
GATGGTTGGAATATTTCCCAAGAATTATAATATTGGTCGCGCGATAACCGGTAAAGTGGATGTCGTGGCCAACACACCCAGCCGGAAGACCTGTTATTATAATATCTTGATTGATGAAGTTGGCCACCTCCCCATAGGGATTTCGTAGGGTTTACTCCCTAGTTGCCCCTATGGATTTCTGAGATCCCGAAGTCCGACCTTTTTACTTGATGTTCTAGATATCAAACCATATCTATGAATGGGTTACACTAGCACATCAAGGAGAACATTAGAAGCGGAGTGCTAAATGTCTCTCGGTCGATCATCCAGATTTTATTTCCTTGGCCTCGCTAAGGTGAAATCTGAGAAGGTGTTATCTTCCTTGCATCTGCATCCTCCATCACCCTTCAACATGGTAGTAAGTTGTGTTACCGGACCCTTGACACGGATGTTGGTAAAACCTTGATGATTGTGGAAATGCTCAAGTTCTTGAGAGCACGCACAAGCGTTACGTGTTATCATCGGCTCTAACTGGGATTACTCTCAGTTTCCTCGGCAATGCTATGACCTCTTCAAACAGTGAATTCACTCCCTATTGTTGGGTTCTTCCCCAGTTACCAGAATCATTCCTAGCATTTGCATTTTGTTCCTAGCTTGCACCGCCAATGTGCCATTCTACCATGGATCTCTTCCATTTCCGGTGATAAGCAAATTCATCCATTACGTTGTCTTCAACAAGGTAATCCACATCATCCAAGTCCGAGTATGCCATTCTACCGACCCCCTCCAAACGATCGCTCGAGAATTGCCTTAGGCTGGTTTAAAGAGTTTCAATGATCTCTGAATCAAAGGTAATTCTTTTTGCCACTTAAGATAATAATCTACGAATCACCCCCCTCCAGGATGTTTCGTCGTGGTATCATGGCAACTCAACTCCTCGCTACGTTGACAACCGTTCACCACCTTTTTAGGTGTGGAATCGTTGCCTACCTAGTGAACCTTCGTCATCTGTTCCACTCCATTCCTCTAAAGGTGTGCTTCGTCTCTCAGCTTGAGAGATATTTCCATGTCTCAAACCATGAGTTGATCCTAAGTTGTTCGATCTTCGAGGAGACCGATCCTTCTAGAGTTTTCCTTTCCTCTTCTTGTCCTGATTAGCTGAAGTTCTCAGAGCAAGACGACAAGACAAAGATGGTGTTCAAATCAACGTTCATTTGAAGTGCAACCTGGATCGTGAAGATTGTACTAGTTTGCGTTTTCCCTTCATCCTACCCTACGCTTGAATCTCGAGACGAGATTCTTGTTTAGTGGGGGTGAGTTGTCACATCCCTAGTTCTGACAATGCCTAGTGCATGCATTAGAGTGTTGCATCATGTTTAAATTTCATTTAAACCTGAAATGGGGATTGACTAAACCCTAGCACCAAATGAATTCAACTAGGGTCAAAATAAAATCTTTTTCATTAAACCCAAAATGCCCTCTAAAAATGTTCAACATTTCTGGTTAGAGGTGAAAGCATCTACCAAAAATGATTTATATTTTTGCAGGACATATTGGGCTCTGAATTAAATCATACTCTATTTGCATTTGGGCATTTAAATGCTATAAAATATTCTAAATGCCCAAATAATTCTGAAAATAAGTGTGGGCTGTTGGAAATAATCTAAATAGAGCCCTTGATTATTCCAGGATTTTTTTAAGATGCCTAAGTATTTTTAATAAAGCCCTACAGTTGCAGAAATAATAGAAAACAGAAAATAGAGGAGAGAGAGAGAACTCACCTGGACCTACCTGGCAGCCCACCTGGCCGGCCCAGCAGGCGGCCTGGCCAACTGGCCCAGCCCACCACCGCAGCCCCTCCGTCGTCTTCCTCCCCTCGCCCCGAAGCAGCTGCGTGCCCGCACGCGAGCGACCGCGGCCACGTCCTCCCGCCACCTCCTGCTTGCCCTCCCTCGTCCTGACCTGCGCCACGGAGACGCCACGCACCCCCTGGCCCCTCTCATTCTCCCTGTGCTCCTCCCCCTCCTCTGTTTCCCTCTCCCGCGAACGGCCGAACGCCATCATCGCCGCCGTTCGTCACCGCCGCAGCCACAGCCACTCCCTCGCTCCCTCTTCGTATCCCCGAGCTCCGCATCGTCGTCCTCCTCGTCCACCCCGAGCCAAGCAACCAGGGGAGCGCTGCATCGCCGCCCCGGACGTCTTCTTCAACCTCGGTGCCGGCGATCTCCGTCGCTTGATTCGCCGCATCCAGAGCCTCCCCGGCCCCGCCGTCTGCACCGTCTGACTCGCCGTGAGCCACTTACCTTATCCCCTAACTCCTTGTGCTCGCCCCCGTGCTGTAGCGCCGTTCCCCACGAGCACTGAAGCCGCCGTCCGCCATTGCTGCTGCACGCATAGCCTCCATGCCCCTCTGGCCTCACCATGCTGCTCGTGGTGCTCCCCGTGCCTAGCAGGTGCTGCCCAGCCTCTCCTTTTGCTCACCGACGCACCGTAGCGACGCGCCCGTGCATCACCGACCACCACCACCGCCAAAGCTCGTCGCCGGCGCCTTTTCCGGCGACCCCGAACCCAACTACCTGCACCACTCGCCGCGGGCCACTCCCAGCTATCCATAGCGCCCAACGGCGCCCCGAACGGTGCCCTGTACGTGAAACCCGCACCTGCACCGCCGCGTTTAGCCTCGCCGGCGGCTAAACGCCGGCGAGTTGACCCCGCCGACCAGGGGGTTTGACCCTTTGACCCCCCCCTGTGTCCATGACATGTGGGGCCGGCCTGTTAATTAGGCTAGGATTAGTGTTAACTAAATATTAGTTAGTTTAGTAGACACTGACAATGGGCCCCAGGCCGCTAACTGAATTAGATTAGTTAGGTTAGTCACTGACGGATGGGACCCACTGGCCAGGTTTGACCTGGACCAGCCACGTTGACCTGCTGACGTCACTAATACGTCATGCTGACGCAGTAAAGTATTTCTGGAATTAAAATAAATTAGGAAATGATTTATAATTCCAGAATATATTCTAAACTTCAATAAATCATAGAAAATTAACCGTACCTCCAAATTAAATAATTTATATATGAAAAATTATCAGAAAAATTCAAGGAATCCATCTGTACCATTTTCATGCATGTTAGAACAACTTATCACTACTGTTTAGGGCAAATGAAGTGAATGACATTTAAATAACCACATATGGAGTTTGAATTTGAATCTTGGATTCAAACCAACTTCATTTAATCTGTTGCTAGTTGCATTAGCCCAAGACACATTCATTTTGCCATGTCATGATCATGCATCATATTGTGCATTGCATTGATTGTGTTCCCTTCTGTGTTGCCGGTATTTGTCCCCTCTCGATAGACGTGATACCGATGATGCGATCGTTGACACTGATGAAGACTCAATGCTATCTTCAGAAGTGCCAGGCAAGCAAAACCCCCTTGTTCATTTCGATACAATCCCACTCTCTCGCTCCTGCTCTCTTTTACTGCATTAGGACAACACCGATTCAACTGTTACATGCTGCGGTAGTTGAACCCCTTTATCCTCTGCATGACCTGTCATTCCACAGTAATTAGATGAAACCCACTAGCATGAGTAGGAGTTGTTTGAGCCCTGTTGTGCCTACTCATTCATGTTTGTTTGTCATGCCCGCTACTGCTTAGAGTTGAGTCAGGTCTGATTCATCGGGGATGAATCAGAGGCGTGTGAACATGTCCTATTGTGTGTGAGCTAAGTGTGTGAACACGATTTGGTAAAGGTAGCGGTGAGAGGCCATGTAGGAGTACATGGTGGGTTGTCTCATTGCAGCCGTCCTCAGGAACTGAGTTCTGTGTTTGTGATCCATCATTCAGCTACTACCACGCATTGGGCCCGAAACCAATGGACCCTCTCGGCTTCTTATTCACCCTTGTCCTCTGTCCAGGAGTTGCAAGTAGTTTCTGGTGTTTGTAGTATGCTGGAGGCCGTGGGCAGCGCTGACCGTAGGGGTGGGCTGTGATGCGGTAGGCACGTGGCACGGTGTACCGGGCGCCCGTTTGGTGTCTCGGGAACCCTGTTCACATCGTTTGGGGCTGTGAGCGAAACTCCGGCCGGATCTCCTCATGGATGGAACCCGAATAGGCGATAAACCTGGACTAGAGACTTAGGTGATTAGGTAGGTCGTGGCCGACACCCACGTTGGGCTTCCGCTTGAAGGTTGCCGAGTACATGTCGTGTAAACGGCGGTAAGTGGTGAGAGCGTGTGTGAAGAAGTACACCCCTGCAGGGTTAATATGATCTATTCGAATAGCTGTGTCCGCGGAAAAGGACTTCTGGGTTGCTTATATCAGTTCATAGACAAGTGAAAGTGGATACTCTAAAATACGCAAGATAAGCGTGAGTGCTATGGATGGCGTTCTCGTAGGGAGACGGGAGCGGATCCATAGTGGTGTATTGATATGGTGAATATGTGGACTCGTGTGCGCCACCTCAAAAGAGTCGCTTGCAGTCGTAGTTTAGGATAGCCACCGAGTCAAAGCTGGCTTGCTGCAGTCAAACTCCACCATCCCCTTTGTTGATAATGATGCATGTGTAGATAGATCTGATGTAAGTCTTGCTGGGTACATTTGTACTCACGTTTGCCTATTTTATGTTTTGCAGAGAGACTTCAGTCTCACTAGTAGTTCCGCTTGGACTTCGACGTTTAGCTTGATACCTCAGCTACGATCTTGTGCCCTCGGCAGGATCTGATAGATAGTCAGGCTTCTCAGCCTTTTTCATTTATAGATGTCTGTACTCAGACATGATAGCTTCCGCGTGTGCTTTGATTTGTATGCTCTGATTGTTGGGTCATGAGACCCATGTTTGTAATATCGCGCTCCTCGGAGCCTATTGAATAAATTACTTGAGTCGTAGAGTCATGTTGTGATGCCATGTTGTATTTGCACATATCGAGCATATTGTGTGTATGTTATTGAAATGCTTGGTATGTGTGGGATCTGTCAACCTAGTTGTTTATCCTTGGTAGCCTCTCTTACCGGGAAATGTCTCCTAGTGTTTCACTGAGCCATGGTAGCTTGCTACTGCTCCGGAACACTTAGGCTGGCCGGCATGTGTCCTTCTTCGTTCCTGTGTCTGTCCCTTCGGGGAAATGTCACGCGATGAATACCAGAGTCCTGTTAGCCCGCTACAGTCCGGTTCACCGGAGTCCTGCTAGCCCAGTGCTACAGCCTGGATTCACTCGCTGATGACCGACACGTTCGATGCTGGGTCATGGATGCCTGTCCCTGTAAGTTTGTGCCACTTTGGGTTTACGACTAACCATGTCAGCCCGGGCTCCTTATCATATGGATGCTAGCGACACTGTCATATACGTGTGCCAAAAGGCGCAAACGGTCCCGGGCAAAGGTAAGGCGACACCCGTGGGAATACCGTGCGTGAGGCCGCAAAGTGATATGAGGTGTTACATGCTAGATCGATGTGGCATGGAGTCGGGGTCCTGACAGATTTGGAGCAACAATGCAGCATGCATGTAAGTTTCTTGAAGCTTCTCATTTCTGTCGTCCAGTGCTTTTCGGTTTTACCAAACATTTTTGTTGCATTAAAAATTCAAAAGCTGATATAGAATGAACCATGAGCATGCAGTTTGCTAGATAAACTGATTCTGTATAGTACTGCTGGAAAGCCACTAGTCCTCCCATCCCACGAGCAAGGAGTTCTTTTAGGGGATCCCATGAGTAATGCATCTTCAGAAACCATAATTACTGCTTATTTGTATTTTCTATTGGTTGTGCGTATAACTATTTGAATTTTGAACGAAGATATATACAGACTGATCTTTCCAGTTTCACCCCGATATCACTAAAAATTCCGAGAATGCACACCTTTGAGATGGCGCCGTGTGAAAAATCGTTCAAAAAACTAACCCAATACAATTGAATAAGAACATTCCCAAAGGATGCATATATGCGTTAGCAATTACGTAAGTAGACAGAGACTCACAACAATGGGATGCCAAGAGATCGATAACCTTTCTGAGAACTTTCACACTACTTTCTTTCTTTTTCTGAGATCTTTCATTTCTTATCGAGCAAATTCACAACAAAGATGCCAAGACCTAACACATCGATACACGCACATCCTTGCCGTTCCAGGCCTTAGGAGCACCACACTACACCATGCAGAACTTCAACATCCGAACTAACCGTCTGAAAAATCAACCTGTAACTTACGAACTACACACACTGACACACACAAACACCAAATAATCTGTCAAGTCTAGCCTAGATACAAACGAGAACCGAACGAAGAACAGAACACTATGGACTATGGTCAGTCATGGTAGCAGAGGAGCATGATGACGCATCGCTGGATGATGTAGAGCCTGGTCTTGTGTTGCCTCAGCATACTTCTGATCCCTCCTCTTCCTGACCCCTTGTGCTTGCTGCCATGGCTCTTCACCTTGTCCATCCTGGCTGAACAGAGCATGAGGGTGGCTGAGCTAGGTGAGCTGGAGGGCTCCCTGCTCTGCTCTGCTCTCCCACTGCTGTGGTTGTGGCCAAGTGTGGATTTTCAGTGCTTATATAGGACGGTCAAGGCAAAATGGCATAATGACAGACTCTCTCACATGATCCTCACGGCTTTGCCTGCTTGCACGTATAGAAACCTGGTGAGAGAAAGAGAGAGAGACATTGGGCAGAGAGCTGGGGATGGGGGCATCTACCCCTTGTACAAGTGTGGAGCTGCTCCATAGGCACATGCAGCACCCTCTCTCGAGGAGACAGCGTATTCCAATGCCAGTAAATTTGCCCCGTATATGCGATATAATGCTGCCAATTTCTGAGTAAACCATTCAGCACCATGGAAATGTTACTGCCTGCAACCTATACACCTCATCGCCCGCTCAGCTGCAGACGACCTCATGCTTTGGTCCAATAGATGCTCCAATGAACAGGCCGTGAACCTTCTGCGTGATTGGTGTACTATGTTGTTCCACTTGTCTATGAGATTGTAACCTAACTATTTTTGTAATCTCTCCCTCCCCCAACTTTCAAGCTTTGTAAATGTACTCTATCTTATATGAAATGGTTCAGGCCGGCGTAAGCCCGCCATAGGCCCGTCAAAAAAAAAGAAATGTTACTGCCATCTTCAGGAATAATAATCTTTTTTAGAGCACAAGGGCTGCCGAGCGAAAGCTTCATGTTTTGGCGCCAGCGGCGATGACATATATATGCGGGTGCCGTTATCTTCTTGAAGACGCCGTCGTGGTTCTCCTCTCTATCGCAAGTCTCCGGGTGAAAACCCTTGTCCTTATGGACTCGGCAGGGACGGTGTGTGTTCCCCTCCCGAGGGCGTTTTCATGGAGGCTAGGTGTCTAGGTCGTGTCGTGGCATTGTATTCTGATCGTCCAGTGCTTAGTTGGCCAGTTATTTAGGGATCTATTGTGTCAGAGGGCTACTTAACCACTTTGTATCGTTTCGCCGTGTAACTTTGATGTTGTTGCTTTATATATAAAGTGGGGCGCGAACCTGTTTTGAGGAAAAAAGCTTAATCTGCTCATGTTACAGCTATATTGAATTTTGAGAAAATTTGCAATCTACTCTTGCCGGTAACACGAATTCGCGAATGCACGCCTTTGAGACGGTCGTGCATGTGTGTGAAATTGTTGGCACGGACCCGATCCAATCGAATGAAGTATGAGCACTCCCTAAGGATACATATTTTCATTCGTAAGTCGGAGAACAACGATCATGCTCCAACAGTACATATCATAAAATGGAATGCCAAGAGATAAACCTTTCTTGAGAACTTCCACAATTCGTCCTTTCATTTCTAATCGAGCAAATGTCAAATACACAATGAGGATGCCAGCACCCAACGGACCCATACATGCACATCCTTGCCATTGCAGGACTTAGGATGGAGCACCAAACCACATCACACCAAAACTTGGACGTCCAAATTAGCTGTCAGCAGCATGAACTTCTTGAACTACCCTACCTATGTACACACACGCCTAGCTAGAATCAATAATCAGATCAGGAGCAGAAGAGCAGCGGTGGATCTGCTAGTCGTGGTAGCAGAGGAGCGCGACGACGCATCGGCGGATGATGTAGAGCCTGGCCTTGTGCTCCCTCAGCATCCTGCTCAGGCCTCCTCCTCCCCGGTGCTTCCCATGGCAATGGCTCTTCACCTTGTTCATCTTGACTCTGAGGTAGAACGGGAGGGTGGTTGAGCTTGCTAGGCTCTGCACTTGCACTGCTAGAAGATGTGGATCTGCCTCTGCTCATCTGCTGTGTGGTGGCGGGCCAAATGCGCAGCGCCTGCGCTGCTTATATAGAATGGAAATGCCCAGCTGGGAGCGAGGGGCATGCTTTGCCTACTTGCGCATATCATAAGCTGGTAACCCGGTGATCGAGAGAGAGGCTGGCATGGCAGTGGCAGATACCCACCCCTCGCTGCTCCCGGAGGCCACGGCCACATGCTGCAGCAGCTGCCGGCATCTTCCTCCAGGTTGCCTGCCCGAACTCCGATGGCGCTCCAGGGGACACTGGCTCCGGGGAGCCAGTACGTAGCCCTCCGGACACTGAATCGTCGGCCGCGTGATCCAGATGCACGGCCAGTCAATTCCACTTCTGGCTTCTTCCCTGCTGGGGTTCATCCGTGTGCGTGCGTGCGTGCATAGAATTAGTAGCCTTTCGCTGCGGAGCAGTCCGGTCGGATCTCACGGTTATATATGTATGTGCTCCTGTTAAGCTGGCGGATCACCATTGTATAGCGTGTTCCATTCCACGAGAAATCTAGGCTGATGCCTGTTAGAGGGTGTTTGGATCACTAGAGACTAGAGACTAGAGACTAGTAGTAGTCACCTTTAGTCAGTAAACCTCCAAACACCCCTGACTAGTGGGTGACTAAAACTAGTTTAGTTTCTAGTCACTCCACCCCCAACTTTTACTGACTAAAGACTAGTAGTAGTCACCTTTAGTCAGTAAACCTCCAAACACCCCTGACTTTTACTGACTAAAGTCCCCCTCTCTCTCCTCTAATTGGTGTTGCACAAGGGACATTTAATACGGAGACATTTAATACTGACTAATAGTAGTCACCTTCCAAACAGGGCCTGACTAAAAACTTCTAGTCTGACTACTACTAGTCACATGACTAGTAGTACACACATGAGCTTGCATCAGATTTAGGAGCTCTTTATTTGCTTACTATCTTGAGCAACTTTGCTATCACTAATTCACCATCAGTTTTCTTCTGGTGAGGTGAGGTGAGGTGCATCACAATGCCGAGGGTTTGGGGGTGGGAATTAAACTCTGAGCTGATTATAACAAGTCATTTTTTACTTCAGCGAGCATAACCGTAATCGCAACACAACAGTGCACGATGGGAAACATAAAACCGGTCACATGCGGAGATTATATTCGGTGCTTAAGCTGCGTTTCGTACAACGCAACGCAGTACGGAAAGGCCATTAAACATCCGGTGTATTATTGCAGTGTGACGGTACGGCGATCCTGGGGAATGAAATCACAAGTGTCACATGCATTTGCCGTACTATGAGTAGCTAATGATGGGCCAAGGAATCGTATCTAGGAGACATTAAGTTTTGGCAACACAAAACCACTAACCGCTCAGTTAGCTCGTTCTCACGCCGTTTCCGACCGGTGGAACCCGCTCTCTGTAAGCCGGTTGCAGGATATACATTGTGCCGGTGAGAAATGGCGGGAAAAATCAACAGGGTATAGATTGTGAATTTTAGATAAGCTGCTCCTCTTTAACTCTGCAAAAGAAGAGGGAGGAAGAAAGTACAGCAAGTGGTTGCATTGCACGATAAGCACTTCTAACACGGCCTACACTGGCGGGTTAGGCACGAGGTGCACCGACCTCTGGACCAAACAAATTATAGAACAGCACGCTTACAGCATGACCCAGCCAATTTGTACTTAAATAATACCACCCCTGAGTTAAGCAAAGCATCTTGTGCAAGACGGACTTGTGAACTGTGGCTGCTACTTATAATTGTCTGCCATGGAAATCCATCAAAGATCATTGGATGGATAGCATGTATCCATTCTCAGGAGCAACATTTAATCGAATATTTGCTGAGAAGATATTTGGGTCAGAATGTCAGATGTCTCAAGATGCGGCCAACCTGAGGTCAAGAAGCCTCCCCCCTTCCTCCCGTCCCTCCCCCGTGTGGCGGCGGCGCCCCGCATCGGGGAGCCCCCGCCCTCCTCCTACAACCTCGCCCCTCCTCCGCTCCTCTCCGATGCCGTCGCCCGGGGGGTCACAGGGCAAAGCCCTTGTGGCGTGGCGGCGGCGGCAGTTTCTCCTCGGATCTCGATCTGGGTGTGAGGCGGCGCTCCCCTCCGGCCAGATCGGCGGCGGTGGCGCAGATCGGCGGCGACATGGAAGTGGTGGGGTGGCGGCGGGGGAGGACGGCACCAGCAACGGCGGATCTGGCCTTGACTCATGTCGGGCTAATTCGTTGTGCTACCGATCTCAATCGCCGTCGGTAGGACACTGCTCCTGGACTTGATCTGCAACACGAGGATGTCTGGGGCACCGACCCTAGGCTTGGTGGTGGTGGCCGTATTCTTCGTCGGAGTTGGTCGGCCGGCTGGCTGTGCTCGCATGGTCATGCAGTGACCGACGGCTTGGCCGGTCGGCGACGGCGGAACTTGGCCGGTGGCAGCGGCAAAGTTCTGTCTGGATACCGGGGCGGCGGCCCTGGAGGGTGGAGCCCGGTGAAGCTCGGGCTTCCCGCGGCGGCATGGCGTGGTGCAGTCCCTGTCCAAGGCGGATCTGTGAGGGCGATCTGCTATGGATTGGTTCGGATCAGAGATGGTGACGAGCGCACGGGATCCTTCTCGGCGGCTCTCGCGGCTTGGCGAGGCGGGGTGGGAGCCCTCCTCCTAGGCTCCACTGGTGGCACACTCAGGCAGTGGCCGGTGCTCCAGGGATCCCACGGTGGCACTGTTGCTACGGTTGGTCGCCAGATCTAGGCGGCTGGATCTAGGGCTTTGAAGGCGGTCGAGACGGTGCACAGGTTGTTGGGCGGATTTTTTGGGACGGATCCGGGTGAAAACCTGATCTTCGGTCGATGGCCGGAGCCGGTGATGACGATGCCCTTATCATTGTTTCCTTCATGAAGGCATCATCGAGGTGAAGCTCCCAACTCCACTCAATACCTCCGGGGGAAACCCTAGATCAGCTGATCGGATGTTGGCGGCAATCATGTGTCGTAACCCCCTTGGGGGCGACATTCTTGGAGGTGCACTCGGCTTCACGGGACTAGCGGACGGCTTCTTTGGTGGAGCGGTGCTTCATCCATACATAGATGGTGACGGATCAGGACGGCGTGGCACAGTGCAAATTTGGAGTTCGATGTGGGAGGATTGACTCGCGCAGGAGGACGACGCTGTTTGGCGTCGTGGTGGCGTCGATGGCTGAGAGACCTGGCACGGTAGATGCAACAGTACAACTCTAAAGATGGACTCGTGGCAGGTGGCTGCGGCGGCCCCATACCCGGCAGGCGTCCTGGTTGAGGAGAGCGCCGGACTGGTAGGTGCCCCATACCAGGCAGGCGTCCTGGTTGGGACCTTAGGTCTTAGATGTTTAGGTTTGGCTGCGATGTCTGTTTGGTATTAGGCCCAGACTATCAGCGTCCCTTCATCAATTGGATAGGTGTAGCGGCAGTTGTTGCTTAGACGGTGGCTTCAGTCTTACTGTTGTATGACTTTGTAAGATCTTGTGAGAATAATTAATAAAGTGGCTGCATGCCTCGTCCAGATGCAGAGGCCGGGGGTCATCATCTTTTTCTAAAAAAAAAATGTCAGATGTCTGAAGATAGTGGCGCACATCACCTGATGAGATATTCCAGTTCTGTCCTTGCAGTGAGCCGTGCTTCTAAAAAAATCAAGTCCAAGATCAAGAGCCAGGTCATTTGCAGCAACAATGCTGCAGGGTATGCAAGTACCTCGAAGCGTCTCATTGTTGTGGTCAGCGCTTATAGCATGATATTTTCGTGTAAAACTTATAGCACGATATTTCTTTAGGACTTGCGTGTACACGCCTGTTGTGCGACTACCAAGAAGATATGTGCCATTTATAATTCTTGCCATCAGGTTAATTTCCAAAATATTGGACTAACAAGAATGCAAGTGCCAATCTTCCCCCAAAAAACACATGTGACAATGCACACATTTTTCTGAGTAAAGCATGCAGTCCGGGTCGTGGAATGTTACCATACATTCACTTAGCTAGAAATGAGGTCCTTTTTTTGGCGGGAAGCCAAAAACGAGGTCAAACTAGATGAAGACCAGAACAACTATGGTGGGTCAGAGAGGAGAAGAATAGAGTTGCATCTGACAGCAGTGGTAGCAGAGGAGCGTCACGACACATCAGCGGATGACGTAGAGCCTGGCCTTGTGCTCCCTCGGCATCATGCTCAGCCCTCCTCCTGATCCTCTATTGTGCGTGTCATGGCTCTCCACCTTATTCATCCTGGCTGAACAGGAAGGGGGTGATTGAGCAGGAAGGCCACTGCTACCGGATGGATCTGCCTCCGCTGTGGTTGTGGCCAAGTGTGCAGCATTTGCCATGCTTATATAGCATGAAAATGACCAAATGGCTCTAAGACAGACCCTCTCACATGATCCTCACATATTTGCCTAGTTGCATGTATAAAAACCTGATGAGATTTTGGGTAGAGAGAGTTGGGGCCATACACCCCTTGTGGTTGGCTTACTTCTCTAGCAGAGAGACACGAACTCTGAAACGCCCTTCTGTTCCTCTCCTTCCATATATTCCAGCCCATGTAGCATGCAACTGAAAGGCATTCCAGACTGCGCCGCTCTGGAGAGATGTTTGTTGAGCTTGTGCCGCCAAGACGCCACTGAGGTCGAGGACGAACCAATTAGAGACACTTCAGGATCAGAAACAGATAAATCAGCCTAGATTTGCCTTGCGAAGGGGCAATGGAGCAAAAGATGCACCGCAGATTCCGGTTGCTGATCGCAAAGCTGTCAACGACTATATGGGCAGCGACCGCCAAGTGATGGACGAGGAAGAGAAGGCACTACTAGAATTGCCCTGAATGCCGAGTTTCACAGGAACTCGGCAGGGCCCATAATGAACTCGGTGTAATCTTCGCCGAGTCACGAACTCAACGAACAACACTCGGCTGGACAAGGCCCGACAAACATTAAATTTGCTGATTTCTTTCTATCGCGAACTCCGTGAAGATTTAAATACTGTTTGCCGAGTTTTTCCTACCAGAGAACTCGGTTAACGGAGATGCCGGGTGTCACTATGGTTTGCCAAGTTCCACCGTGCATAACTCGGCATAGTACGACCGACGAATAGAAATAAGCCACGTGTCGGCACTATTTGTCAAGTACGAACTAACCAGGTACGTTGCCAATCAATTCTCTCCTCAGAAAGAACATCCTCACGATCAATGCTACCGTGCCTCTACACTGATTCTTCTCTTTAGAAAAGGACTACCCTAGAAGGCAGAAGCGATCCTGACGAAATGGAGCGCCGATGGCTACGTAGGTGCATCGGCCAGATGGGAGGGACTATGGGAGACCACTCGGACCTCGGCAACAAGATCATCGACCAGTGTTTCACCACGTACGCCACGCGACGGCTCGGTGCATCGCGACCGCCGCGTCTCCAAGGCTGTTTTGTCCAGCTATATATTGTTACTCCCCGTGTATGTTTGCAGCTGCGTCAACTCTTGACTATTGCATGAATGCCCTATTATATATACTTTCAAAAGGTCGTATTATCTACAGAGAACATTCAGAATGTTGAGATGTATATTGCATGTATGTTTCTTGTACAACAAGTCTACCTCCTTCATTGTATAGTTGAGGTCTAGACTCCCCTTGTACCTATATATATACATGCATACGCATCCGATGAATATATCGTGAGTTGCACACATCATCTACTCCCTCTGTTTACAAATATGATATGATGTGGCTTTGCTAGTAAAAACTAGTCAAAAAAAATTATCTTTCTCAACTCAGACAACTTGACAAACATATTTTGCCAGTGCAGCCTGAGAGGCAATGCTAATGCTGCTACCCATCGCCCCGATATACTCAGGGCGGGGACCACCATGCTGACATGGCACACTTTATGCCTCCCGGATGGAGGGAAACAACCAGTCATGGGGGGAAAACGGCACACGAGAAACAAGATATACCAGAACATAAACGGCACCTTCTGTACTACTACTGCTACTATGTCTTCCAATGCCTGTTTTAACTTAATGTGTGTTGTCTGTGTATTAACCACTACTCGTATGTTGCTAATCAAATCCTAGAATGAACTTCTAAAACTTACAAAAAAAACACCCCATATCAATTAGTATAGGATGTATGGCGCGGCGGCACGCCGCGCGCTACACGCTACTCCCTCCGTTCGGAATTACTTGTCTCGGAAATGGATGTATCTAGAACTAAAATACGTCTAGATACATCCATTTCTGCGACAAGTAATTCCGAACGAAGGGAGTAGCTAGTAACACAATGACGCCTACTGGCTGCGGTAAGAGATGGTAACACACACCCATGATTCCGTTCAGTAACTTTCAGTTCAGTTCACAGCTAGGTAGCTAGCGGCGGTAACGAAGCATGCACCGGGTGGTCAAGATGCCTGTCCTGCACTGCAGGTGCAAGGCATGAAGGCGATGACTTCTTCTGGCTCAGGCTCGCTGAGATCGGCAATGTAGGTACGGCCAGGGAGGGAAGGAGGAGGAGCCACGCGGTGTATCTGGCTGGTTGCAATGTCTCTGTGTGCGCGTCCAAAACGAACCCACCCTAGGGCAGAGGACCCGTTGCGGTCGACTTATTTCACCCTACTCACCTATGTGGACAGCTATGTACTGAAGAGATATTTCACAGCCTTGCACCATCAAATAGCATACTAGTTCTTCTAAAGAAAAGGATAGCATCCCTCTCAGAAATTAGAACGGATAGCATACTATTCATTTATCTGCCAACAAGTGATTTTTCACATGCAAATGGGTTTGTCCCTAGGAGCATACCAACAGTAACGACGCAGGCCTCCACCTCCTAATGAACAAAAGCACTTTCCTCCCTGACAAATCATCCGCTTGCAGAACTCAGGCTCTTTTTTTTATTCCAGTGACTTCCAACGTGGCTGCAAAATGGCAGGGAACAGTCAGGTCCCAGGTGATTTACTGAAAGAAATCGGGGTGGAATTGTGCATCTGAACTAAGAAGATCAGGGTAAAATGCAGGAAAGGTAAATGAAATGAAGAAACGGTATAACAACTTACATTAGTACTTTGTTTTCTCAGATACCCAGCCTCAGCAACACAACTAGCGGTCACTTATACGGAATACACCTAAGCCGAGATACATGCAAGAGATAATTATAACTGTGCGCTTATGCTACTTTTACTTGACAAGAACCACTAGCATCTTTGAAGTTAATTTGTATCCTAACAACCAACTATCTCTAAAGAGTAAAGATTACTGAAGCCAAGGCCAGCAAGTTAATTGGTAGTACAACTCCTAATACTGATGAATAAACAAATTCATGCTTCGGCATCCAAATTGCATCTTCAGTAATAATTGACCCACTTAGTTCTAAACTGTTGTCCCTAGAAACAAGAAGGGGCACACTCATTGCTAATCTCTCCTTCCCAGAGTTGATAATCACAAGCATAATATGATGATCACAGCCATATGCTCCACAAGCTAGAACATATCTGATAAGCACTACTACAAACAGAAAACAGGAACCAGATTAAGCTAACATGCCAGGATTACTCCATACAAAGAAGATGTGGCTACTAGTGAAGATCCACTTGTTATGAAGGCACCAACCTCAATTTTTATGTCGCATGTGTAGAGTTTGTAACTCTGAGTACAATGGCACATATGGGAGATATCGCGGGTCGTCGTCTCCTCCAAGATCGCAGATCTCTTGAACTTGGTGATGATCCATATCATAAGAGACCAAAGTATTATCCCACCCCACAGTTAAGAAGATCATGTTACAGTCTGGATGCATTGCAACCCACTGAAAGCCTTGTATAAGATCAGTATCTCTCTCTCCAAATATATATGAACCGTCAGTGCTATGCTTCAATATCCATTCTTGACTGCGGTAGTTCTCAAGAACATAAACCACCAGTTGAACCATACCATCATCAGTTTCAAGAAAATTGACAAAATGCAAATAACCCTGAGACTTCTGAATGAGACCAACAGTGCCAAGTTCAGGGACAGGTATCTTCCTCCATGTTTTCCCCTCGGTGTCCACCACGGCTATATCATCATCCATGGTGAGAAAATGCAAACAGCCGTTAAGAAACACATCTCCCGAGTGATGACCAACAAGGGAAACAAATGCTTCATCATCTTCCGTATCAATCCATCCGTTCTCCTTGTGAACCCATTCCTCTGTTTCAGAGGAATACACCTCCATTCCGGCCTGGCTGATGTCGTGAGCCTCGGAGAACTCAAACACATGGAAGTGATCCGACACGGCCGGGTCAAAACCTAGACGTGCCATGCACTTGGTGCCGGCATTGACGGAACCGGGCAACCGGACCCACCCCTCCTTCGCTGGATTGCACACGACGTAATGGAAGTCATCCTGGCCTTCCCAGCAGCGGCAGAGGAGGAGGCCGTTGCAGCAGGAC
Organism: Triticum dicoccoides; assembly: GCF_002162155.2. Taxonomy (NCBI): domain Eukaryota; kingdom Viridiplantae; phylum Streptophyta; class Magnoliopsida; order Poales; family Poaceae; genus Triticum; species Triticum dicoccoides. The sequence goes on along the minus strand of NC_041381.1, from coordinate 645,504,297 downwards.
AGCAGGAAGATGCTCTGGTGCTGCGGCAGGAAATCGAAGAGAGGAGAGACCAAAGGGCGGCCTGTCCCGGTGACGTTGGTGAAACTGGGAGCTGGCGCGGGCTTGCTCTCGGGCACGTAGAAGAAACCCTCGAGGGTCTGGGGCAGCTGCCTGCGGTTGTGCGGGTGCGAGATGGTGCCCTGCCAGGTCCTGGAGACGCACATGCAGCGGCGGAGCGACTTGACGGGGAGACGGGAGAGGATCTCGACGAGGAGGTCGTCGGTGAGGCTAGCCACCGTCCGCATCTCGAGCAGAAGAGCGAGACCTGAGGCACGCAGATTTAATGGAGAAATGGTCAAGAGATGCGGGAAGAAGATGAAGCAAGAATGCGATGGTGGATTATGCCTGCTTCACTTCGCGTACCTGATACGAGGAGGAAGCGGCGGCGGTGACCTTCCGCCGCGGCAGATCGGCACGGCACGGCGACGGCGACCTTCCGACGCGGCAGCTAGTCAAGATACGCCGGCGGTGCCGTGCCGTGCAGGAGATGAAGTTGGAACGGCTATCTGCCAGCAGGATCTGCCGCGCCCGCGAGGGAGGTAGCGAGCGGTGGCCGGTGGCGGCGCCGCCGGCCTAGCAATCTCTGCCGACGAAGGGACTGGGGAAGAATGGGATTATGGGGTTAGGCTAGGCTTCAAGCGGGTTACCGCTAGACAGTGGGCTGGTGTTGCGTTACCCAGCAGCATTTAGGCCCTAAAACACCGTGTTGGCCCAAACAAACTAGATTAATATATTTCCGTTAAGAGAAAAAAATTACCATGCTTTAATTATCGAAAATGTTAACGCCCACACGTGTGGGCGTTCACCATCCCGACCTCACGCAAGCATCTCCGTTGGCAACTTTGTGCACGAATCTTGGAACAAACCGGCTGGTTTTCTGCGCCACATAGGACGAGGAGCGTGTGCAGTGTGCGAGTCGGGTCGCCCGCACGTTGGTTGCCATCCCGCGGTCAGCGGTTGCCACTCGGAGGCGTGCGGTGGAACCGCAATGCGCCTGCACGCCACGCTCCGACCGCGGTTGACGTCAAACACGTCGCACACCTCTGTCCCCTCTCCCTCACGGTTCCATTTACCCAGTTGCACGCAGTTACTGGCAGAACTCACTCGCATTTCAATCCACTGGAGGAGAAGGCGAGGGGAGAAGGCGACGGCGGAGGCGGAAGAATCGACGGCGTTCGCGGCCGTCGGTGGTGCTCGCCGGAACGGAGCGGCTGCGCCGGAGCGCCTGCGGCTTGAAGGTAATGGTCGCTAACACTCTCGCAACCCCTTCCTGCATTTTCCCCCTTCCCTCCCTGCTCGATTCCTCGATCGAGTTCGTAGAGATTCAGGCGATTCTGCGGTGCGTCGGCGTTCCCGCCGGCGCCGAAGTCGTCTGCTAGCCGTTTTTGGTTGCACTGGGCAGTTTCGTCGCCGCCGCCGCGGCGGCATCGTCGGTGTGGTTATGCTTGTTCGGAGGCACGCACTAGTCTTGCCTATGGATTGGGCAGGTGTCTCCCGGGTTGTTTGATGCGCATTGGTTGGAATTTGTGTTTGCAGTCAGTTCGGGGGTGAACTTTGAGGGTGAATTTGAGGTCGCGGTAGTTGCCATTGAACCCTAGATCTAGTTAGTTGGGTTTTGAAACTGTAGTATGAGGCGAACTTGGTTGTTTGATTAACTATCATGATTGTGTGGCACTAACTCCCTGAACAAATGTGATAGTTGCCACAAACGTGTTTTCCTTTGCGGCAACAAATTACTGAAATGACTATGATAGTTGCCACATATAAGCTTTCGCATGTGGAATTTTTTTTATTGAATGACTGTGATAGTTGCCACACACACGCTCTTCCATGTGCAACTGAATTTGCTGAATTACTGTGACAGTAGGCACTAACATGCTTTTTCATTGTGGCATCAAATTTTTCTGAATGATTTGTGGTAGTTACCACATTGTGATAGTCGCCACAATCTGTAGTCAATGCAGTTTCAGCAGCCAACTGCACTGGACGGCAACTAATGTGCACTTCAAGTGTGCCTGTTGCCAGTCGGATAGTATATTCATGTGGCAAATAGAATGTGAACACACTGTCTGTTGCCATTCTGCAGATACGACAGTGTGGCAAATTGGCTACATAATGTGGCAACCAAATTTGCATATCAATTCTGTCAGATGTCATACATATGTTATTTTTCCTGCATTCACTTGTTGACATTTTCTGTAAGGTGGCAACTGCTTACCTCTTGCATTTACATTTCATCCATGACAATTTGGTCCGTCCCTATCTCAGGAGAATGGCTCGTGGCGATCATCAAAACGATGATGATGATTTCATGGATCCACCACAGCGTAATCGGGCAGCTGGCCAGATAAAAGAGGGTGATGAGGTAAATGTTCACACATCCCCCTGTTGGGGAACGTAGCAGAAATTCAAAATTTTCCTACGTGTCACCAAGATCTATCTATGGAGAAACCAGCAACGAGGGGAAGGAGAGTGCATCTACATACCCTTGTAGATCGCTAAGCGGAAGCGTTCAAGAGAATGAGGTTGAAGGAGTCGTACTCGTCGTGATCCAAATCACCGGAGATCCTAGTGCCAAACGGACGGCACCTCCGCGTTCAACACACGTACAGCCCGGTGACGTCTCCCACGCCTTGATCCAGTAAGGAGAGAGGGAGAGGTTGAGGAAGACTCCGTCCAGCAGTAGCACAACGGCATGGTGGTGGTGGAGGAGCGTGGCAATCCTGCAGGGCTTCGCCAAGCACCGCAGGAGAGGAGAAGGGAGAGAGGTAGGGCTGCGCCAGGGAGAGGTCAAAACTCATGTGTTGGCAGCCCCAAAACCCTCAAGTATATATAGAGGAGAGGGAGGGGGTGCGCCCCCTCAAGGGTTTCCACCCCCAAGGGGTGCGGCAGCCCCAATCCCATCTAAGGGTGGCGGCCAAGGGGGGAGAGGGGGGAAACTTGCCCCCCAAGTTAGGTGGAAGCACCCCCTCCCCAAACCCTAGGCGCCTTGGGCCCTTGTGGGGGGGCGCACCAGCCCACCTGGGGCTGGTCCCCTCCCACACTTGGCCCATGCAGCCCTCCGGGGTCGGTGGCCCCACTTGGTGGACCCCCGGGACCCTCCCGGTGGTCCCGGTACATTACCGATAAAACCCGAAACTTTTCCGGTGACCAAAACAGGACTTTCCATATATATATATCTTTACCTCTGGACCATTCCGGAACTCCTCGTGACGTCCGGGATCTCATCCGGGACTCCGAACAACATTCGGTAACCACATACAAACTTCCCTTATAACCCTAGCGTCATCGAACCTTAAGTGTGTAGACCCTACGGGTTCGGGAACCATGCAGACATGACCGAGACGTTCTCCGGTCAATAAACAACGGCGGGATCTGGATACCCATGTTGGCTCCCACATGTTCCACGATGATCTCATCGAATGAACCACGATGTCAAGGACTCAATCGATCCCGTATATAATTCCCTTTGTCTAGCGGTATTGTACTTGCCCGAGATTCGATCATCGGTATACCGATACCTTGTTCAATCTCGTTACCAGCAAGTCTCTTTACTCGTTTCGTAACACATCATCCCGTGATCAACCCCTTGGTCACATTGTGCATATTATGATGATGTCCTACCGAGTGGGCCCAGAGATACCTCTCCGTTTACACAGAGTGACAAATCCCAGTCTCGATTTGTGCCAACCCAACAGACACTTTCGGAGATACCTGTAGTGCACCTTTATAGCCACCCAGTTACGTTGTGACGTTTGGTACACCCAAAGCATTCCTACGGTATCCGGGAGTTGCACAATCTCATGGTCTAAGGAAAAAATACTTGACATTAGAAAAGCTTTAGCATACGAACTACGATCTTTGTGCTAGGCTTAGGATTGGGTCTTGTCCATCACATCATTCTGCTAATGATGTGATCCCGCTATCAACGACATCCAATGTCCATGGTCAGGAAACTGTAACCATCTATTGATCAACGAGCTAGTCAACTAGAGGCTTACTAGGGACATGGTGTTGTCTATGTACCCACACATGTATCTGAGTTTCCTATCAATACAATTATAGCATGGGTAATAAACGATTATCATGAACAAGGAAATATAATAATAATAACTAATTTATTATTGCCTCTAGGGCATATTTCCAACAGTCTCCCACTTGCACTAGAGTCAATAATCTAGTTCACATCGCCATGTGATTAACACTCATAGGTCACATCGCCATGTGACCAACATCCAAAGAGTTTACTAGTGTCACTAAACTAGTTCACATCATCATGTGATTAAGACTCAATGAGTTGTGGGGTTTGATCATGTTTTACTTGAGAGAGGTTTTAGTCAACGGGTCTACAACATTCAGATCTGTATGTACTTTGCAAATCTCTTGGTCGTAATGTAATGCTGCTTCCACGCTCCACTTGGAGCTATTCCAAATGGTTGCTCCACTATACATATCCGGTTTGCTACTCAGAGTCATTCGTATAGGTGTTAAAGCTTGCATTGTCGTAAACCTTTACGCTGAACTCTTTATCACCTCCATAATCGAGAAACATATCCTTATTCCTATAAGGATAATTTTGACCGCTATCTAGTGATCCACTCCTTGATCACCTTTGTACCCTCTTGCCAGACATGTGGCAAGGCACACATCAGGTGCGGTACACAGCATAGCATACTGTAGAGCCTACGTCTAAAGCATAGGGGACGACCTTCGTCCTTTCTCTTTTTTCTGCTGTGGTCGAGCTTTAAGTCTTAACTTCATACCTTACATCTCAGGCAAGAACTCCTTCTTTGACTGATCCATCTTGAACACCTTCAAGATCATGTCAAGGTATTTGCTCATTTGAAAGTACCATTAAGAGGTTTTTGATCTATCCTCATAGATCTTGATGCTCAATGTTCAAGTAGCTTAATCCAGGTTTTCCCTTGAAAACTCCTTTCAATCAACCCTTTATGCTTTCTAGAAATTCTACATCATTTCTGATCAACAATATTTCAACAACATATACTCACCAGAAATTCTGTAGTGCTCCCACTCACTTCTTTGGAAATACAAGTTTCTCATAAACTTTGTACAAACCCAAAATCTTTGATCATCTCATCAAAGTGTACATTCCAACTCCGAGATGCTTACTCCAGTCCTTAGAAGGATCGTTGGAGACAACATACCATTTAGCATCCTTAGGATCGACAAAAACTTTCTGATTGTATCACATACAACCTTTCCTTACGAAGACTGGTAAGGAAACTCGTTTTGACATCCATCTGCCAGATTTCATAAATGCAGCTAATGCTAACATGATTCCGACGGACTCAAGCATCGCTACGGATGAGAAAATCTCATCGTAGTCAACTCCTTGAACTTGTGAAAAACTCTTCGCCACAAGTCGAGCTTCATAGACGGTGACATTACCGTCCACGTCCGTCTTCTTCTTAAAGATCCATTTATCTCAATGGCTTGCCGATCATCGGGCAAGTCCACCAAAGTCCATGCTTTGTTCTAATACATGGATCCTATCTCAGATTTCATGGCTTCTAACCATTCGTCAGAATTTGGGCCCACCATCGCTTCTCCATAGCTCGTAGGTTCATTGTTGTCTAGCAACATGACCTTCAAGACAGGATTACTGTACCACTCTGAAGCAGTACGCATCCTTGTCGACCTACGAGGTTTGGTAGTGACTTGATCTGAAGTTTCATGATCACTATCATAAGCTTCCACTTCAATTGGTGTAGGTGCCACAGGAACAACTTCCTGTGCCCTGCTACACACTGGTTGAAGTGATGGTTCAATAACCTCATCAAGTCTCCATCATCCTCCCACTCAATTCTTTCGAGACGAACTTTTCCTCGAGAAAGGACCCGATTCAAGAAATAATCCCTATTGCTTTCGGATCTGAATTAGGAGGTATACCCAACTGTTTTGGGTGTCCTATGAAGATGCATTTTATCCGCTTTGGGTTTGAGCTTATCAACCTAAAACTTTTTCACATAAGCGTCGCAGCCCCAAACTTTTAAGAAATGACAGCTTAGGTTTCTCTAAACCATAGTTCTCACGGTGTCATCTCAACGGAATTACGTGGTGCCCTATTAAAGTGAGTGCGGTTGTCTCTAATGCCTAACCCATGAACGATAGTGGTAATTCGATAAGAGACACCATGGTACACACCATATCCAATAGGGTGCAACTATGATGTTCGGACACACCATCACACTATGGTGTTTCAGGCGGTATTAATTGTGAAACAATTTCCACAATGTCTTAATTGCGTGCCAAAGCTCGTAACTCAGATACTCATCTCTATGATCATATCATAGACATTTTATCATCTTGTCACGATGATCTTCAACTTCACTCTGAAATTACTTGAACCATTCAATAATTCAGACCTGTGTTTCATCAAGTAAATACACTCAGTATCTACTCAAATCATCCGTGAAGTAAGAACATAACGATATTCACTGCATGCCTCAGCACTCATTGGACTGCACACATCAAAATGTGTTACTTCCAACAAGTTGCTACCTTGTTCAATCTTACTGAAACCGAGGCTTTTCAGTCATTTTGCCCATGTGGTATGATTTGCATATCTCAAGTGATTCAAAATCAAGTGAGTCCAAACAATCCATCTGCATGGAGTTTCTTCATGCGTATACACCAATAGACATGGTTCGCATGTCTCAAACTTTTCAAAAACGAGTGAGTCCAAAGATCCATCGACATGGAGCTTCTTCATGTGTTTTATACCAATATGACTTACATGGTAGTGCCACAAGTAAGTGGTACCATCATTACTATCTTATATCTTTTGGCATGAAAATGTGTATTACTATGATCGAGATTCAATAAACCATTCCTTTAGGTGCAAGACCATTGAAGGTATTATTCAAATAAATAGAGAACCATTATTCTCCTTAAATGAATAACCGTATTGTGATGGACATAATCCAATCATGTCTATGCTCAACGCAAACACCAAATGACAATTATTCAGGTTTAATACTAATCTTGATGGTAGAGGGAGCGTGCGATGTTTGATCACATCAAACTTGGAAACACTTCCAACACATATCGTCAGCTCACCTTTAGCTAGTATCCGTTTATTCCGTAGCCTTTTATTTCGAGTTACTAACACTTAGCAACCGAACCGGTATCTAATACCCTGGTGCTACTAGGAGTACTAGTAAAGTACACATTAACATAATGTATATCCAATATACTTCTATCGACCTTGCCAGCCTTCTTATCTACCAAGTATCTAGGGTAATTCTGCTCCAATGGCTGTTCCCCTTATTACAGAAGCACTTAGTCTCGGGTTTGGGTTCAACCTTGGGTTTCTTCACTAGAGAAGCAACTGATTTGCCGTTTCATGAAGTATCCCTTCTTGCCCTTTCCCTTCTTGAAACTAGTGGTTTCACCAACCATCAACAATTGATGCTCCTTCTTGATTTCTACTTTCGCGGTGTCAAACATCGCGAATACCTCAAGGATCATCATATGTATCCCTGATATGTTATATTCATCACGAAGCTCTAGCAGCTTGGTGGCAATGACTTTGGAGAAACATCACTATCTCATCTGGAAGATCAACTCCCACTCGAGTCAAGTGATTGTTGCACTCAGACAATCTGAGCACAAGCTCATCGATTGAGCTTTCTCCCTTAGTTTGCAGGCTAAGAAAATCGTCAGAGGTCTCATACCTCTTGACGTGGGCACGAGCCTGAAATCCCAATTTCAGCCCTCGAAACATCTCATATGTTCCGCGACATTTCGAAAATGTCTTTGGTGCCTCTACTCTAAACCATTTAACTAAACTATCACGTAGTTATCAAAACGTGTATGTCTGATGTTCGCAACATCCACAGACGACGTTTGGGGTTCTGCACACTGAGCGGTGCATTAAGGACATAAGCTTTCTACTGATCGCATAATCGCTACTATCAACTTTCAACTATATTTTCTCTAGGAACATATCTAAATAGTGGAAGTAAAGCGCGAGCTTACGACATAATTTGCAAAGATCTTTTGACTATGTTCAGGATAATTAAGTTCATCTTATGAACTCCCACTCAGATAGACATCCCTCTAGTCATCTAAGTGATTACATGATCCGAGTCAACTAGGCCGTGTCCAATCATCACGTGAGACAGACTAGCCATCATCGGTGAACATCTTCATGTTGATCGTATCTACTATACGACTCATGCTCGACCTTTCGGTCTCTTGTGTTCCGAGGCCATGTCTGTACATGCTAGGCTCGTCAAGTTAACCTAAGTGTTTCGCGTGTGTAAATCTGGCTTACACCCGTTGTATGTGAATGTAAGAATCTATCACACCCGATCATCACATGGTGCTTTGAAACGACGAACTTTCGCAATGGTGCATAGTTAGGGGGAACACTTTCTTGAAATTTTAATGAGGGATCATCTTATTTACCGCCGTCGTCCTAAGCAAATAAGATGCATAAACATGATAAACATCACATGCAATCAAATAGTGACATGATATGGCCAATATCATTTTGCTCCTTTTGATCTCCATCTTCGGGCTCCATGATCATCGTCATCACCGGCATGACACCATGATCTCCATCATCATGATCTCCATCATCGTATCTCCATGAAGTTGTCTCGCCAACTTATTACTTCTACTACTATGGCTACCGGTTAGCAATAAAGTAAAGTAATTACATGGCATTGTTCAATGACACGCAGGTCATACAATAAATAAAGACAACCCCTATGGCTCCTGCCGGTTGTCATACTCATCGACATGCAAGTCGTGATTCCTATTAAAAGAACATGATCAATCTCATACATCACATATCATTCATCACATTCTTCATGGCCATATCACATCACATAGCATACCCTGCAAAAACAAGTTAGACGTCCTCTAATTGTTGTTTGCATGTTTTACATGGCTGCTATGGGTTTCTAGCAAGAACGTTTCTTACCTACGCAAAACCACAACGTGATATGCCAATTGCTATTTACCCTTCATAAGGACCCTTTTCATCGAATCCGTTCCGACTAAAGTGGGAGAGACTGGCACCCGCTAGCCACCTTATGCACCAAGTGCATGTCAGTCGGTGGAACCTGTCTCACGTAAGTGTACGTGTAAGGTCGGTCCGGGCCACTTCATCCCACAATACCGTCGAAACAAGATTGGACTAGTAACGGTAAGCATATTGAACAAAATCAACACCCACAACAACTTGTGTTCTACTCGTGCATAGAAACTACGCATAGACCTAGCTCATGATCCCACTGTTGGGGAACGTAGCAGAAATTCAAAATTTTCCTACGTGTCACCAAGATCTATCTATGGAGAAACCAGCAACGAGGGGAAAGAGAGTGCATCTACATACCCTTGTAGATCGCTAAGCGGAAGCGTTCAAGAGAACGAGGTTGAAGGAGTCGTACTCGTCGTGATCCAAATCACCGGAGATCCTAGTGCCGAACGGACGGCACCTCCGCGTTCAACACACATACAGCCCGGTGATGTCTCCCACGCCTTGATCCAGCAAGGAGAGAGGGAGAGGTTGAGGAATACTCCGTCCAGCAGCAGCACAACGGCATGGTGGTGGTGGAGGAGCGTGGCAATCCTGCAGGGCTTCGCCAAGCACCGCGGGAGAGGAGAAGGGAGAGAGGTAGGGCTGCGCAAGGGAGAGGTGAAAACTCATGTGTTGGCAGCCCCAAAACCCTCAAGTATATATAGGGGAGAGGGAGGGGGTGCGCCCCCTCTAGGGTTTCCACCCCAAGGGGTGCGGCAGCCCCAATCCCATCTAAGGGTGGTGGCCAAGGGGGGAGAGGGGGGAAACTTGCCCCCCAAGTTAGGTGGAAGCACCCCCTCCCCAAACCCTAGGCGCCTTGGGCCCTTGTGGGGGGCGCACCAGCCCACCTGGGGCTGGTCCCCTCCCACACTTGGCCCATGCAGCCCTCCGGGGCCGGTGGCCCCACTTGGTGGACCCCCGTGACCCTCCCGGTGGTCCCGGTACGTTACCGATAAAACCCGAAACTTTTCCGGTGACCAAAATAGGACTTCCCATATATAAATCTTTACCTCCGGACCATTCCGGAACTCCTCATGACGTCCGGGATCTCATCTGGGACTCCGAACAATATTCGGTAACCACATACAAACTTCCCTTATAACCCTAGCGTCATCGAACCTTAAGTGTGTAGACCCTACGGGTTCGGGAACCATGCAGACATGACCGAGACGTTCTCCGGTCAATAAACAACAGCGGGATCTGGATACCCATGTTGGATCCCACATGTTCCACGATGATCTCATCGGATGAACCACGATGTCAAGGACTCAATCGATCCCGTATACAATTCCCTTTGTCTAGCGGTATTGTACTTGCCCGAGATTCGATCGTCGGTATACCGATACCTTGTTCAATCTCGTTACCGGCAAGTCTCTTTACTCGTTCCGTAACACATCATCCCGTGATCAACCCCTTGGTCACATTTGGCACATTATGATGATGTCCTACCGAGTGGGCCCAGAGATACCTCTCCGTTTACACGGAGTGACAAATCCCAGTCTCGATTCGTGCCAACCCAACAGACACTTTCGGAGATACCTGTAGTGCACCTTTATAGCCACCCAGTTACGTTGTGACGTTTGGTACACCCAAAGCATTCCTACGGTATCCAGGAGTTGCACAATCTCATGGTCTAAGGAAAAAATACTTGATATTAGAAAAGCTTTAGCATACGAACTACGATCTTTGTGCTAGGCTTAGGATTGGGTCTTGTCCATCACATCATTCTGCTAATGATGTGATCCCGTTATCAACGACATCCAATGTCCATGGTCAGGAAACTGTAACCATCTATTGATCAACGAGCTAGTCAACTAGAGGCTTACTAGGGACATGGTGTTGTCTATGTACCCACACATGTATCTGAGTTTCCTATCAATACAATTATAGCATGGGTAATAAATGATTATCATGAACAAGGAAATATAATAATAATAACTAATTTATTATTGCCTCTAGGGCATATTTCCAACACCCCCCTCAATCCTGGTTTATGTTTCTGGTTGACACCTCGAGCTTGCAGTCGTCTGACACGGACTAAAATTTCATGACATTGGAAAATATGGCAACAACTGACCACTTATTGTCTGTTTTTTGCAGAAGAAGAAACGTATTCGCAACAGAGCCTCCCAAGAACGTCTGACTGCGTTAAATGACAAATTCACCAACGATCAGAAGGGGTCTGCTGCTGAGATGGGTATGCAGTCTATGATGGCTGTCCGGTGCACGAACCTTGTCAACCCTGTATGCGACTGGCTTGCTGAGATCTACGAGCCCGCCTCCAGGGAGTTCGTGATTCTGGGATGTGGAAGACTCCCGTTGAACGAGGAATCCATGTTCTGCACTCTGGGCGTCCCTCATGGACATATCAAAGTCCCGTACGAGGTCAACAATGAGATCGAGGAAGTGTTGTTCCCCGGGTTGTTTCCTGGGTCGGAATCCATGCCGAACACGTCTGCAGTGGCAGATTCACTGCAGGCCATGACGACGCATGGAGATGTTTTCAAGATGAAGCTACTCATGTACCTCATCTCAGCTGTTTTCGCGCCAACCACCTCTCTTCGCCCAAGCAATAAATGCTTCCCCATCCTGGTGAATGATCCATCTTTACTACTTTATTTTCCTTCAATCTTTCGGCTCCGATGTCATGTGTAAAGTTAGTGACTGCCAGTGTTTTTGATGTTTTTTTTCCATTTTTAGATTTCTGATGCGACAACCTTTTTGCCCTGAAATTTTGTGTGGTGCAGGCAGATCTGAAAAATGTGAAGAACATGAATTGGTGCAAGTTTATTGCTGACTTCCTCCATGATGCATTCTAAAGCAAGATGTACCAAAAGGGTTGTCGACTGCATTTAATGGTATTTTTTACCAGTTCTTTCTGTGAACACTGTTTTATAACACACTTTTATTCATGCATGTCAACCTGATCATAACAAGATGGCAACTGCCATAATGACAATATGTCAACTGTTGTAATGACAATATGGCAACTGCCATCATATTAGTATGGCAACTGTTATCAGACTATGATGGCAACTGCCATCTTAGCAATATGGCAATTGCCATCACACCATGATGGCAACTAGCACATACAGAAGGCAACTTCTTTTTTTTCCATTCTTTTCCATGCACATCAACTTGATTATCAGGGGAACATACATTATCTTGTTTTTTTAACTACAAAGTACACATGACGGCAACTGATATTTCTTTCTTTGTAAAATTGTCTTAAATTAGCTCATGTATGTCGACTGTCTTGATCTGTCCACTGTGGATTTCACTAGGGTAGGAGGCCCGCCGCCTACGCACAAGTTTGCTGTTTCTGCATGGACTATCAATGCTGTCAAGGTTGTGCTTGCCGCAGACAGGGCAACTGATACCAAATATGGAAAACTGCAAGTTAGTTTTGGTTTCTCTCTCCACATGGCATGCTTACAAATTTGACATGAGGGAACCGTCCGTGGTCCATAAGGGATGACCACCTTTTGTTATCCATGGCTGTGTGCGTATTGTATCCATGTTTCACCCCACAAGGGAACTCTTTTCATTCGTGTTGAAACTTATCTTCTATCTCTTACATCCTTGCTATTTTTTTTGTTTTTTCTAGAGGCCAAGCATGATATAGACTACAATGTGTTTGGGGTGCCTCAAAACTTTGGAAAGTGGATGGACGTGTACTCAGCTCCGTCTTGCCCTACTGAGGTAATCAAAATATGTACATCTATGGTTTTCCATGGATTATTTGTTGATGTTGCGCAAGTGACTGCAATATGGGTGGTTGTTGATGCTTCTTGTTTCGTGCACAGGCGAGGGCACCTGTTGAGCATCTAATTGGGCAGTTTGCATCTAGAATGACCGGCTTGCTCGGGAAGTTGGTTGAGGGGTGGACGTCTCTCAGTGGCTCTGACCGTGACGCGGTTGCGAGGCAGTTCACTTCATTTGTCCCAGAACGTACACATCGGCCAACCGGTTGCCGTGGCCGGTATGACTACAACAGTTCACAAGAGCCCGGTGACACACAAGATGATCTAGATGGAGACGCTGGCCTCAGCAAGGATGACAACGATGACATGGAGAACGTGCAATAGGACACTGATGATGATGAACATGCTGAAGTTCGCGCAGGTGGTAACAAGGACAAGGATGCAACATATGTCCCCCCATCGGAGAAAGTCAAAGAACATACGGCTGCGAGAGGCGAGGGGGTGTTGCCATCAAGGAGGGGGAGGGCTCCAGGAGATGTTGGGCAGGGTTCTCGTGGCAAGAGGTCTAGGACCGATCCCGTAGCTGCCAGGAGGAGGTTCGACTTTAATTTTAGTTTTTTGCTGTGTCTATTTTCTTGGAACAGTCTCATCCATTTCTTGCACTTGTTTTTTGTCAAGCGCGGTAATGAGTTTGTTGTCTGACAATTGCCACCTTTTTTTCCCTCCAACTCATACGTGCAGCGAGCCGACCGCTGGTGGACGACCAGTTATGAAGAAATAGGTGCCAACGCCAAACCGTGTTTCTGCTCGCTTGAAAAAAGGTGCCCCCATTGCCGGTGACACCCCTTCCACCAGGTCTTCTCCTCGTACGACGACGACCAACACCGGGGATCCTGTCGTGTTGCCAGACCTGAGGAAGCCAGTCAAGAAGTAGGTTTCTCCATGTGCTTTCATTGACATGGCGCTATATTTTCTTGATTTTCCAATGCATCCGTTTAGCTTGTCACATGGTCTTCTGTCATCGTCCCCCACGCGGCAACTGTTGTTTTTCCAACTGATTTCTTCCTTCATTTTAAAGTGTATGGCAACTCATATTGGTTTTTACATGGCAACTGGCATCTAAGCCAAATGGCAACTCTTACTGTACCTAATGACAACTGCCATTTTTTTCTGTTGGCTTGTGAGCTCATCCCACACCCAGGTTTGAAATTGCATTCATGGCAGATCAGACATTCTTATCATTCTTCAAGTTGGCTAACATCCCAGCTGCTGCTGGATGGCAACTGCTAATTATGACACATGGCCACTCACGTCCCCCTTACATGGCAACTACCAGCTTTTCCACTTGTTTAAATTTTTTTAAAGATTTCTACCATGCCAAACATATTTTTGTTCATTTTTCAATATCTTTTTCATGTGCTTGTTTTTTTTTTGCAGGGTGAAGAAAACCACTATGCGCGGGGCCAAGCATACCAGTAAGGACCCGCTCGAACGCCTAAATTCAAAGTTGTCAACAGGGGGCAACTCAGATGTACATGAGGCACCAGGCGACAATACTGCTGTTGCACCGTTGATCGCTCCCACCAACTCTGATGCAAGTGGCCGACCATCTCCGCCGGCTGCAGATGTGCAGGCTAGAACAACAAGCATCCGTACATTAGGGAGTGACGAGTCGGTATCTGCCAGGACAGCTGAAATATTGCCAACTCTACTGGCAATGAAGGATGCTGCTGTGAGCCATGCCACCCCATCAGCAAGCGTTGAAGTGGACGCTCCCGAGACGAACCTAAGCAAGGAAGATTCCCGCTCATCTGAAACTGATTCCAAGCACGTGCGTGGTTGCACTCCTGTGTCCACGACAGAAGCGGCTGAGGCGGCAGTTCACAAGGATATGCCATCTACAGGTGAGAGTCCTGGCACAACAGCTCCAGCTCTTGTCGGTGCAGATACTACTAAGGCGACTGTTTTGCGTGCTGGTCTTCCACCTAGGCGCCGTAGCCACCGCAAGCAACCAACAGACATACCCAACGCATCGGCTGCATCTAGGAGAAGGAGAGACGAGCCTGGTTATGTTCCTGCGTCCACACTGTTCCTGCCACCTGCCAAAAGCAATGTGATGGAGAAACCGGAAGACTGGAGCACAACTGATGCAGGTGCCAAGCCGGGCACGAGTGACGCAGGTGAACGCCCGGAGCAGACTGCGCCTTTACCCGCATTGGAAATCCCCAGCATAAATCTGTGCACTTCCAGGCTCCCAGTCAATGTCGGTGTCCCCTACAGCCCAAACAAGAAGATTGTCAAGAAAGTTGTGGCTGATACCGCTGACAACACGCCCCGCCCTACAAATAAGCCCGATCATTCTGTAGCGGCCGATTCAGATATGTTTGTTGATCTTTCACCCTTGGATTCTGCCCTGCAAATTGTTCGTGGTCCGGCCAGTAGGAATGAGAGGCACCCAATGGCCTTTACCCCACCGAGCTTCAGCCTTGGCATCAGTCAAGATCAACCGGTGGTGCAAGGTCCTATGCCAGTTGCCTTTGCTTTCCCAGGAGGCATGCCCGTAATGATGGCACAGCCAATGGTCGAGGGCAGGAAGGCTATCAAGTTCACAGAGCCGATTGTGCAAGGTACACTTGTCATGTCCTTATGATTTTCTTGCATACATCTTTGTAGTTTGACTTTTGTCCCAATTATATTTGTGGGGGGGGGGGGTTCTCACTTGTGATGGCAACTGACATGTAATGACATGGCAACTGGATTTGATGCACCATGTCACATACATTTTCTTTGCTGCCATGCTGCATTTAACATTTGGGCAACCACGTGGCAACTGAAGTTGTTTCAACATGGCAACTATAGTTGTTGTCACATGGCAAATACAGTGCATTACACATGGCAACTGGATTTGCCATACCATGCCAACTGCATTTTTTGTTTTCATACTGCATTTTTTCATATGGCAATCACATGGCAAGTGCAGCTGACACAACATGGCAACTGTAGTTGCTGTGATATGGCAACTACAATCCAACTAGATGGTAATTACAGTGCAACTACATGGCGACTGTAGTTGCTATGACATGGCCACTGTAGTTGGACCACGCATGGCAACTGCCCCACTTTTTCTGCCCACAATCTCACATCATGCACCCTACCTCCTCACAATCCATCTGTTTTTGATTTTCTAGGTATCCTAACACACTTTTAAATTTTTTTATCATTGCAGCCACCCCTGAGGAGATTTCACCGTCACTTGACGAAGCTTACCGCATGATCTAGGAGGCAGCATTGCATAGGAGGTCCTCACGAGGGCAAGGGCAATCAAGTTCCAACGTGCCTGCAGATACGGTATCTGAGCATACCATTAGGAGTGCCACTCCTGGTTCTGTGAGGCAGCAGAGGGTAGTTCACCCACCTCCCGCGGAAGACTACGAGCCCGAATTCAGGGCCACTAAGGAACATACCCAGCTGTACGATATTGTCAAGTGGTTTAGAAATTCGAGGGCCAGCAGCAAGCACATGAAGGAGCTGAAAGCGTAAATGACCACACCCCATAATCTCTCATTTTGCTTTGCTCCATTTTTACCATTCATCTTCTTCGTACTTCCTATACACGATCCGCTTATGTTTTAGTTCTTTCATATATTTTTTACTTAGCAGGCATGATCCTTCCATGTTATATCGTTTTCATACAGCTCATGTTTGGACAGAACCAAAGTCATTCAATGCGGAGCGACGTACGTCGACTTGGGTGATCTTGCCGAGTCCGTGAGGCCAAACGGTAAAATGTCGATGAATGTAGTTGCATGCGGGATCGACTACATCAACAATCATATGGATGTGTGTGCCGACAAGATAATCATGCATTATAGTGTGACCTACAAAATATGGGATGGTGACTTCCACCACAAAATCCTGAGGAAGAATTTTGCTCAACACGGTGAATTCAAGCTCACACTGAAGAAATATGTGAGTACTCCTCCCCTTTCTGCACTGTTTTGTCACATGGTGTGGTTTTTTGCCATCATCTGCACTTGTGTTTATGTGGCAGATGTTTTCATGTGGCAACAGCTGCCGTGCACACTGTCATCTTGATTTTTGCATCCCGTGCAAACTATGTGGCAACTTGATAGTAAAATACACGGCTCATTTTGTTCATACATGGGCGGCAACTTTCTGTCAACTACCCCCACCCATAACCAAAACATTCTACGTGATTCTAATTTTAAATGCAGGCCATGTTCTTTATCTGAACTCTGCTTCTCATTTCTTCACTTTTAAATGCAGGTCATGTTCCCCATGTTCCAGGAGCTTGCACCACATGACCAGCAAGACAAGTGTGGTCACCACTATGCCATCTGTCTTGACCTGAAGAGCCAACGTTTTGAGGTGCTTGATTCAATCCGTTCGGAAGCTGATGCAGATCTCACTACGCATGCTGAATTCTTCATCAACAACCTCAAAGAGACATGGAACCGTCACTACGAACATTCAAAAGTCCAGATCAGGCATTTCCCGACTGAGTATGTGGCGACTGCGAAGCAAGGGAACACGTAATTTCTTAACCCCCTCCTTCATGTGCCATTTACATCAATCCAACCCCTATTTTGTTGCCACATCTGAATTGAAGTCTATCTTTTGCTACGTCTGTCCTTTTTGCGTGTTCACCTGACTCTTTTTCTCGTGCAGGACGGACTGTGGCTTTCACGCACTGGAATACTTTGCAAAGTGGGAATGCAGAATTGTCCCCGCTATCACAGCTGTAACGGTCGTTGAGCTCCGGAAAATCCACACATGGAACTGGTTGACGAATGAAGATTTCAACAAGCGGTCCGGAGCACGCGAGTTTGTGGAGGAAGCTGTCAAGAAAGTCATCAAGTGGTACAAGTGATCACGTGGCGATACACACCGGACGCATACCTTACATTCTGTTGTCGAGGAATGTAAGGTACTATCTCTTTTGTTCTCGTCAAAAACTATGTTCGTGTGTTATGTTATGACTGCAACCCCGCGTAGGCTACTATGTAGTGGTGGTGCGTGAGCGACATTTGAATAATTTCTGTAATATATGTGTGGATGTGAACCTACTTAGGCGTGACAGCAGATATGTTTTTTATGTTTATCTTTATAACTGTGGTTTCATCGTTTGCATCACCCATTTGCTGTTTCGAATGCGTCACGATGTTTTAAAACATGGCAAATGTAGTTCATCAGACATGGTTAGCGAACGTCATTGTCGTTGTTCATTTGGACGTCTTGCTTCTTCTATTTCGTCACTAACTTCACTAGCTAGCATGGTAGGTTTGATCATGTAGCCACAACCTTTGCTGCGGTTTATGCACGTTACGCCTTTTCCAACTTGTTTCCTATACATTGCACACAATACACTATGTGTCTCTAAACCGCGTCATATTGTCATGGAAATATATGCCATGCAGAGTCATTACAAATACCATGGCATATTTTTCAGTACAGCTAACATGGCAGATACAGTACAAACAACATTGCAGATCCAGCATAATTAACACGGCAGATACAGTACAACTAACATGGCAGATCCAGTACAACTGAAATGGCAGATGCAGTACAACTAGCATGGCATATTTAGTACAAAATAGCATGGCATATTTAGTATAAAATAGCATGGCATATTTAGTATAAAATAGCATGGCAGACTAACTACACATAACATGGCAGATTAACTACACATAACATGACAGATTAACTACACATAACATGGCAGATTAAGTACCCATAACATGGCAACTGCATTTATCAACTCAATGAATTTTCCTTCCACTTCCGATGCCCCTCAAGAGTCATTCTCGCAACCTTAAAAAAAATCTCATCATCTAGGGTACAAAACAAAATGTCCACAAGGACCATGTCACGTCGCCCCAATTTTTGCTCATGGATTGCCCGCCCCTTTCTTCGTTTTCTTGTGTTTTGCTTGAATCTCCAATCCCGACTTGTACCTTATCTCTCTTGGACGACCCTTTGTGATGGAACGGGGTGGGTTCCTGACCTGGGTCTGTGTGCTGGCTGTTCCAGATCCTATCTCCGAGTTTTCAGATGATGGCCCCGTGGATGAAGGCACACTTGATGTGCGTGGGAACCGGTGTAAGGCTTCCTCAGCTTTCCTCTTCTTGATCTCATCAAGCTCTCTTTTTAGTGCCTTCCTGTGTTTTTCCGCGACTCTCGCTGTCTCATCACTCTTGCACGCTTCATCAATTAGCTCAGCATAGTTCTTTGTCAGCACAACGTGCCTCACGGCTTCCATGGTTGACTCAGGTCTCTCGTCATGCACAGCCAGAACTGCATGTGTTGTCTGTGGTGCCAACGCGTCGTCAGCGTCCCAAGTCCATCGCTGCCTTATGAAATGGCGGGGCATCCGTGTCACAGCGTTCATGTCCATTACTTTTAGTATGTGACAGCACACAATGCCGTCCCGTTCGAACTTGCAGCATTGGCAGTAGTACTCGCCTTCGCCTATCGAGGCTTTGACGAAGTAGTTCCTTCCTTTGTCCGGGTCTTCAGGTTCTGAATCTGACATGCCCAAAATAGAACACACCTTGAACGTATGTTCGTCCACCAGGAAATCCGTGAACATGCTAGCACGCTTTATTTCTTCCTGAAATCTGCAAGTTTTGTGTGTTTTCTGTTAAACTATCGCGCTTTTTTCTTGTACCACCTTATGTTGTCATGTAAGTAGAAATACATTTTTGATTGAACATGGCAAACATAGTTCATTCAACATGGCAAATATAGTACGTTGAACATGGCAAATGCAGTACACTAGACATGGCGAATGCAGCACACTAGACATGGCAAATGCAGCACACTAGACATGGCAATTGTAGTACATTTTCAACTAGACATCGTCATTTTCCACACCAACTTTCCCAACGGAAGCACATTGCATAAAACATGGCAACTGCCCTTTTATTTAAACATGGCATCTACAGTTGGCTAAACATGGCAATTGCATTTCAACAAACATGGCAGATTCACTTTATTAAACATGGCAACTGCATTTCAGCATATGTGTCGCCAACATAACATTCTTCCAGTTGACATTGGCACTTGCATGCCAACATGCCCCAATGGAAGCACAGTGCATTAAACATGGCAACTGCACTTCATTCATCAAGGAAATTGCACCGGAGTAAGCATGGCAAAACAGAATTTTCATTGAACATGGCAACTGCAGCTGAGTAAGCATGGCACAACAGTATTTCATTAAACATGGCAACTGCATATCATGGCAACTGCATTGCACTCTATAAGGCACCTACTGCCTATGTGCTTTTTTCTGCAAATAAGACTGTAACGCAACTGACTTACTTGTTAAAGATCTTGTTGGTGTATATCTTGCTCATTTGCCTCTCCATCGGTAAATACGTTAGCAATTTTGGCTGCTTTAGTGTTGTGGTCGCTTCTTGCTATAGCTCAAATCCCAGAATTTTTTGTTGCAAAGTTGTGTACTGCTTGGCAAATTGTAGCAATGAGTTGCCAGGGCTGACGTACCGCTTCAAAACAGCATTGAACCCCTCGCTGCGCTGCGTAGTCTGCAGAAATGGGAAGAAGCACTGCATGAAGTAGGCCGGCACCCAGTACATTCGCTTCTCCCATAGGTTAGCAAGTGTCTCATTGTCTTGGACTTGATGTGTTTCAATCATGGCCATCCAACTCCTTTCAAACTCCTCCACGGTCAAGCTGTGGTCCACGCACAGCTCAAATGCCTTGTGCAGCTCTGGACGGTTAGCAAAGAACGGTCCTAGCGTCTCCTCAGCCTTCTTTGTAATGTGCCACCTGCAGTGCATGTGCACTGCCAACGGAAAGACCTCCTCTATGCCTGCACGCATGCTGAAATCTTGGTCTGTTATTATGTTCATCGGAGCAAGTCCATCCATGCACTCCAAGAAGGTCTTGAACAGCCAAACATACCCATCCGTGTCTTCGTTCCGGACGAGCCCGCAGCCGAACTGCAACGACTGATTATGGTTATTTATTCCTATGAACGGAGTGCATGGCATCTTGTACATATTGGTGAGGTACGTCGCGTCGAATGAAATGCAATCTCAGAAATGTTTGCAGGCTCTCCTTGCAACACCATCCACCCAATACATGTTCCTGACGCGGTCCTCATCGTCCAACCTTATCCTGTAGAAGAAATCTGGATCTTCCTTTGCTTTCTCATCGAAGTAGGCAATTGTGGCCTCTATGTCTGCCAACTTGCTCTCTCTATGGTACTTGGCCTGTAGGTTTGTGACGTCAGCTGGTATGTTCGGCATGCTACTCAGTTTCCCCTTTTTGCTGTGGATGAGAGATAGTATCTGTACCATTCTTGATGGACCGACGTTACAATCATGTAGCAGCTTTACGAATTGCCTTTCGACGGGGGTGAACCCTCTGTGGGCCATCAGAAATTTTACCAGGTCGAACTTCTTTATGAGTTGGTGGTTGTGCTCGTCAAAATACTCATTGACCACCCACTGTCCTCCATCTACGTTTAGCTTACACCGGATGGGACACTCTGTCTTGAGAATGATACCTCTCTTTCGTTCCAGAACGAGAGGCGCAACACCTTTCCCCTTCTTGTTCCTCCGTGCCTTGTGGCACCTCATCTCACCTCTGCTATACTCGTTAGTTTTCTTAATTTTTCTATGGTACTCGGTGTTGACCGCAAATCCATGAAACTTTGCATATGTTTGGTAGTATTCCTTTGCTTCTTCGAACGATTCAAATCTCTGCCCAATGTACGGTGGCTAAGGTACCATGATGTCTGATTGCCCACCATCTTCATCCCCTTGTGCATCGTCGTCAGTTTCATCATTTACTTCAGTATCGGCGGCAGTTCCATCTACTTGAGTGTTGGCAGTGCTTGTGTTCAAAGGGGTGCTTGTCGGCATTGCTGGAATGATTGCCATTCCCGACTCTGACTCGAAATTGTTTGCGGCATGACTGTCTACTGGCTGGTGGAACGCGTCTTCCGTGCGCTCAGAGCTCCCCACAGTAGATGTTCCCACGCCGCTGTTCACTGTAGTTGTAGGCCCTGTAATAGAAAAAACAGGTACGAGATTAAGATTTTTATTTGAATAACATGTGCATCGCAACGGATCACACCATCTTCGAGTGATTTGGCATGACATCATTTCAAACAACAAGCCGTGAGGCTGCGCTTGGACATGTATGGCAGTTGTAGCTGTCCAGTCATGGCAGCTACTGTTCAACAAACATGGCAACTACTGTTTTGCCTACCAATAACTACAAATAACAAATGTAGTGCTGTTTTTGTGGTTCAGTTTTTCTCCTTACCTTGTTGTGCTGCATTTGACCATCTTGTGTGGTCTGTGACACCAAAATGACGTGCTCCACCTGCAGTTTGTGAAGCTTCCCACGAGACGTTTGTCGGGTTACCACTAGCGTAATAACCTGTAAGCATAGTAGTGGTTGGTGAATTCATGGCAAATGCAGTTTGTGCTAGCACGGCATCTGCAGTTGCCCCTGATGTGGCAACTGCAGTTTTACTGGCATGACAACTGTAGTTGCATCGGTATGGCAACCGCAGTTGTTCCTTCATGGCAGCTGCAGTTGCCATGGCATGGAAAATGTAGTTGTTCCTCCATGGCAACTGTAGGTGTCTACGGATGGCAACTGCAGGTGTCTACGGATGGCAACTGCAGGTGTCTATGGATGGCAACTGCAGGTGTATATGGATGGCAACTGCAGTTGTCCAGGGATGACAAGTGTAGTTTTTAAATCATCGCAACTGTAGATGTCCAATCATGGCAATTGTAGATGTCAACTATGCTCCTTCTGCTAATTGAGCATCCGCAACTTCACTTTTTTTGTGGACTCACCTGCGTATGACGTCGATGGCAGGTACATGGGTGCTACCTGATGCCACGTGCTGCATGAACGCTCTGCATTTTCACACGTGATAACTCGTGAGTCCTTTTGCTAGTTTTTTTGCATGTTCATTTTTCATGCCCACAGCAGCAGTTCTCTTTTTTCGTTTTGCATTACCTTGATTAGCCATACTAGCTAGTTGAAGTTGGCTGCCCGCACATTTGTCAGTGTTAGCGCCTTGTGACTGAACTTGCCACGGGGGCCCCCTAAGAGTGTTTTGGTCATAAGAACCTGCGAAAAAATGAGAGTGTACGACATAAGTAGAATGTCATCTTCATCGTTGCGAAGATGGCAACTGTTCTCTTCTTTTGTTATCACGCATCATACCTACGGCTGCATACTGTTCTAGTAATGGCAGCAACGGCCCTGCAGAGATGAGTTGTCTGTACTCTTATGCATCCCAAGGGGGCGTTTCTGGCATTTGAGAACCCTAAGCATCAGCGCCATCTTCGTGATTCATTCTTTTCGTGTCTCGCTTCTTTCCGATGTGCTCTCAATCACTGCATGAATAAGAAGGCATCAATAATCCACAAGAATTGTATTCTTCTGCTGTTTGCACATAGAAGATAGGGATGGCAAGCAACAGGTCAAAATAAGTGGCAGCTACTGACAACGAAAGGTGGCAACTGTCGTTACACACAAGTGGCAATTAATTTTTCCCAACCCCTTCATTCCAAAAATTGTCCTTCCTGTCCTTTTTTAGGGATTCCTACTCATCCATTTCATACGCAACTACCTGCGTCAATTATACTAGAAACTTAAGTTAAGCTCAACACATAGATCACAAAACTACTGGATCTCAGAACTACTGGTGTTGCCACCGCCCTATAGCATGGATCCAATACAAGATCGGGGAGATTTTCAGCCTGAAGGATGAGAAGGATGAGATAGGGAGATTTTCACCTGATTTTAGTTGATCGTCTCTGAAGGGCTGGGTTGGAGTGGGGGGGGCTGGGGGTGGGGAGGGTTGGGGTGTGGTGTGGTTTGCCGTGGGTTTGCCCTACGGATCTGCTCTGGTTGCCATGGCAACCAGAGAAGGCCGGCGACGGAGGTAGGGGTTCGAGACGTGGGGGACGATGGCGGCAGTCGAGAGAGGCGATCGAGCAGAGGACGGGGCCGGCTGGGTCATGTGGGCAGCGGGTCGTGTGGCCCAGACAGGGCAGTGCGGGCGGGGTTGCCACGCACCGGACGTGAGGTCGTGGTTTTGCGCGCGCGGACGTGGTCGTGCGGGCCGGTTCCCGTCCATGCCACACGAGGCGTGCGGGCGGGTTCCCGTCCATGCCACACGTGTTGCAGTTATTCAGACCCTTAATTATTTTCCCTCCCTCAATTTTTTTATTTTCCCCCTAAAAAATAAGGAAACACACATATATGTTTAGAAAATAAAAAAAAATCGTAATATTGAAATTTTCAACTGTGTTTATTAGCGAAAATCCAAACTCCGCTTGAATACTTCTAAAGAAAAACACCAAATTTGTGTAAAGGCACCCGTTATTTGACGAGCGTATGCGACCAGACAACGTAGCATGCACTATGCTCTCTTATAAAATCTAGGATTTGGCCTTTTTGCAGACAAAACAATGAAGTTTGGTTTTTTATTATGGAAGTGTGTACATTGTTAGTGGACTCTTTGTAATTTGTGTTAATATGGGAAGATGCTTAATGTGAACGTAACCTTCTCCTCATTTTTCTTTTTCAGATGAAAGAAGATGCTCCTCTTTAACTCTGCAAAAGAAGAGAGGAAAGAGAGTACATCAAGTGGTTGCAGGATAAGTGCTTAACGACAACAATCACAGGTTGGACAACAAGTGTTTGGAACTGAGACAATTTGGACTAAAGTAAAGTGGTTTCTAAGAGCATCTCCAGTCGCGTCCCCAACAGGCCCCCAGGCCCTTTTTTTGCGCCGGCGCCAAAAAAACGGCCCAGTCGCGTCCCAGGAGCCCATTTTTCATTGGTTAGGCCCGAAAATGGCGCCGGTGGACCCAGGCTGAACCCGGCGCGCTGGGGGGCGTTCGGGGGCGTCGGGGCAATCATTTTTAGTGCGAAAGAATGGCGGGCCTGCCGAGTCAGCGACCCCCGAGCCTCGCCGTCCTCATCGCCTCGGTTTCCCGTGGGGAATCAATGCCAAGGCTGCCGCCGGTCAGCCTTCCATTGATTCCTCAGGGGCGGCGCGGTTCGGCGATGCGCCCCCTCCCGCCATGCGTACACAGGCGTTGTCACCCCCCGGCCGCTATAAAAGTCGCCCCTCCCTTGCCGGTGGAATCACCCCGCCCGCAGCCCTCCTTCTCTCGCTGCGGACACCCTCTCTTCCCGTCTCTTTCCGTCTAGCCACCCCGTGCACGCACACCCTGATGGGTGAACGGTTTCCCAGCGACGCGGCGGCGGCCAATAGCTTCGGCCTTTGCTCTCTCCACGAGTGGGAAGCCCACCTCCTCCACGAGGCGAATTACCCGGCGCCCTTTGACATGTGCGTGCCGGGGCGGTGGAGGCTCAGCACCGAGGCCGTCCCAGTCCCCCCTGTGCCTGACGTCGAGCACCCCACATACTTACATTCCGAGATCAAGCGCGTGCGTGCCTCCCTGACGGAGGAGGACCGCGCCTTCCCGGAGTACGACCCCGGCAACCACGAGGCATGGGCGGCGTACTTCGAACATCGGCAGGTGGAGCGGCTCGCCTCTGTCAACAACGCGGCGGTGGTCAGGGGCGCAACAACAGTGACGGCTGCCGCCTGCGGTGGGGCGCCCCCGGCCGCACACTGCATGCCGTCCTTGATTATCTCGAGGGCGGCAACGATCTGCCGCTGCAGTACCCAGCGGCCCTGGCCCCTCGTCGGAGTGTTGGCATGTGGCTGCCGCGGCGAATGCTAGGCGGGTCTTCCTCCTCCTCCCTATCCTCCTTCCACTCCTCCGGGTCACCGGTGCTCGTCCGCGTCAAGCCCGAGCCCGTGAAAACGCCGCTCGGCCGGCGCACCCATAGCACCGGCATTGTAGCACCGGCATTGTCATCAATGGGGGCGGCCGTGCCTCCTCCTCGGCTCCTCCCTAATACGTCTCCAACGTATCTACTTTTCCAAACACTTTTGCCCTTGTTTTGGACTCTAACTTGCATGATTTGAATGAAACTAACCCGGACTGACGCTGTTTTCAGCAGAACTGCCATGATGTTGTTTTATCTGTAGAACAGAAAAGTTCTCGGAATGACCTGCAAATCCACGGAGGCACTTTTTGGAATTAATAAGAATTTCTGGGCGAAAAAAATACACGAGGGGGCCCACGTCCTGTCCACAAGACAGGGGGGCGCCACCCCCCCTCTGTAGGGCGCCCCCCTATCTCGTGGGCCCCCTAGACCTCCACGGACCTCAACTCAAACTCTATATCTTTCGTCTCGCGAAGAAAAAAATCAGAGAGAAAGTTTCATCGCGTTTTACGACACGGAGCCACCGCCAAGCCCTAATCTCTCTCGGGAGGGCTGATCTGGAGTCCGTTCGGGGCTCCGGAGAGGGGGATTCCTCGTTGTCGTCATCATCAACCATCCTCCATCACCAATTTCATGATTCTCACTGCCGTGTGTGAGTAATTCCATCATAGGCTTGCTGGATGGTGATGGGTTGGATGAGATTTACCATGTAATCAAATTAGTTTTGTTAGGGTTTGATCCCTAGTATCCACTATGTTCTGAGATTGATGTTGCTATGACTTTGCTATGCTTAATGCTTGTCACTAGGGCCCGAGTTATGTTTTCATCGATATATGTGTGTTCTTGATCCTATCTTGCAAGTCTATAGTCACCTATTATGTGTTATGATCCGACAACCCCGAAGTGACAATAATCGGGATACTTCTCGGTGATGACCGTAGTTTGGGGAGTTCATGTATTCACCATGTGTTAATGCTTTGGTCCGGTTCTCTATTAAAAGGAGGCCTTAATATCCCTTAGTTTCCACTAGGACCCGCTACCACGGGAGGGTAGGACAAAAGATGTCATGCAAGTTCTTTTCCATAAGCACGTATGACTATTTACGGAATACATGCCTACATTACATTGATGAATTGGAGCTAGTTATGTGTCACCCTATGTTATAGCTATTACATGAGAAATCGCATCCGGCATAATTATCCATCACTGATCCATTGCATACGATCTTTTCATATATTGTTCTTCGCTTATTTACTTTTCCGTTCCTACTGTTACAATCACTACAAAACACCAAAAATATTGCTATTACTTTCTTTACCTTTTACCGCTGTTACCATTACTATCATACTACTTTGCTACTAAATACTTTGCTGCAGATACTAAGTTATCCAGGTGTGGTTGAATTGACAACTCAACTGCTAAAACTTAAGAATATTCTTTGGCTCCCCTTGTGTCGAATCCATAAATTTGGGTTGAATACTTTACCCTCGAAAGCTGTTGCGATCCCCTACACTTGTGGGCTATCAAGACTAATTTCAGGCGCCATTGCCGAGGAACATAGCTCTATTCTCTGAGTCACTTGGGATTTATATCTGTTGATCACTATGAAGAACTTGAAAGACGCTAAAACCAAGATTTTTCCCTCAACTACAAGGGGAGGTAAGGAACTGCCATCTAGCTCTGCACTAGATTCTCCTTCTATTATTAATAAGCTTGCAACACCTAAACATGTTACTGCTATGAATTCTAATATGTCGCATGTTATCAATGATGCCACTTCTGCTTTGCATGATACTTATGATGAAACTACTTCTGTGCGTGATACTACTGTGCCATTAGGTGAATTTCTTGATGAACAACTTGCTAGGGCTAGAGAGAATGAAATTATTGAAGATGCTATTATTGATGATAGTGATGATGAAAATTCTCCCAACGATTATGTATTGCCTGTTGTTCCTGAGGGTTATGTTATGAATAAAGAAGCTGCTGAAGCTATTTTTACCTGCAAAGGTAGATATGATCTTAAGAAATTATTAGCTAAATGGAAGCAGCAGTCTCTTAATGCTAGAATGAAACCTGACCCTGCTTTTGCTACTTCACCTATCTATGTTACTGATAAGGATTATGAATTCTCTGTTGATCCTGAAATAATTACTTTGGTAGAATCCGATCCTTTTTATGGCCTTGAATCTAAAACTGTTGTGGCGCATCTTACCAAGTTGAATGATATAGCTACCCTGTTCACTCATGATGATAGATCCCGCTATTTTTATATCCTTAAGATATTCCCATTCTCATTAGAGGGTGATGCTAAAACTTGGTATAATTCTCTTGCTCCTGGTTGTGTGCGTAGTCCCCAGGATATGATTTATTACTTCTCTGCTAAATATTTCCCTGCTCATAAGAAACAAGCTGCTTTGCGGGAAATATATAACTTTGTGCAAATCAAAGAAGAGAGTCTCCCACAAGCTTGGGGAGGCTTCTCAGATTACTTAATGCTTTGCCTGATCATCCACTTAAGAAAAATGAAATACTTGATATTTTCTATAATGGACTAACGGATGCTTCCAAGGACTACTTGGATAGTTGTGCTGGTTGTGTTTTCAGGGAAAGAACAGTCGACGAAGTTGAGTTACTATTGAATAATATGTTGACTAATGAAAATAATTGGACTCTCCCTGAGCCAATTCCTGAGGAAATTCCTGAAGCAATTGAGCCAACTCCTGAGCCTATTCCTAAACCCACTCCAAAGAAGAGAGGTGTTCTATTTCTCAGTCCTGAAGATATGCAAGAGGCAAA
Organism: Triticum dicoccoides; assembly: GCF_002162155.2. Lineage (NCBI taxonomy): Eukaryota > Viridiplantae > Streptophyta > Magnoliopsida > Poales > Poaceae > Triticum > Triticum dicoccoides. Next base: position 645,475,872 of record NC_041381.1, on the reverse strand, counting down.
GAAATCAATGAAAGAGAAAGGTATTAAAGCTGAAAATGTTAAGAATTTACCTCCTATTGAAGAAATACATGGTCTTAACATACCGCCTGTTGAAGAAACACATTGTCTTGATAACCCGACACAGGTAGTAAAGGTAAATTCTCTTTATAGATATGATAAAGATGAAATCCCATCTACTAAATTTCATAGCCCTTGCTTAGATGAATTTGATGATTTCATGAATAGACAAGCAAATTTCAATGATTACGTTGGTAGACAATTGAAGAATAATGCTTATACGATAGTACGCTTGAATGATTATGTAGCTAGAGTTAAAGGTGAACTTAAACTCACTAATAAACATGCTTCCATGATTGCTACTCAAGCTGAACAAGTACTTAAGGCTCAAAATGATTTGCTTGCTGAATTAAATAATAAAAATGACTTTGCTGTTAGAGTGTCTACTAGAACTGGTAGAATGACTCAGGAACCTTTGTATCCTGAAGGCCACCCCAAAAGAATTGAACAAGATTCTCAGAATAATAGTCTAGATGCTCCTAGTTCTTCTAAGAAGAAGAAAAAGAAGAATGATAGAACTTTGCAAACTTCTAGTGAACCTAATGAAGAAACACCTGAGAATCCTAATAATACGTCTATCTCTGATGCTGAAACACAATCCGGAGATGAACATGAACCTAGTGATAATGTGAATGATAATGTTCATGTTGATGCTCAACCTAGCAAAAACAATGATGTAGAAATTGAACCTGCTACTGGTCTTGATAACCCACAATCAAGAAACCAACATTATGATAAGAGAGATTTTGTTGCTAGGAAGCATGGTAGAGAAAGAGAACCATGGGTTCAGAAACCCATGCCCTTTCCTCCTAAACCATCCAAGACAAAGGATGATGAGGACTTTGAGCATTTTGCTGAAATGATTAGACCTATTTTCTTATGCATGCGCTTAACTGATATGCTTAAAACAAACCCTTATGCTAAATATATGAAAGATATCATCACTAATAAGAGGAAAGTACCTGAAGCTAAGATTTCCACCATGCTGGCCAACTATACCTTTAAGGGTGGAATACCTAAGAAACTTGGTGATCCTGGAGTACCCACTATACCTTGCTCTATTAAAAGAAATTATGTTAAAACTGCTTTATGTGATTTAGGAGCCGGTGTTAGTGTTATGCATCTTTCCTTGTACTGTAGACTTGAATTAAGTAAGTTGACACCTACTGAGATATCTTTGCAAATGGCTGACAAATCAACTGCTATACCTGTCGGCATTTGTGAGGACGTGCCTGTTGTTGTTGCAAATGTTACTATCTTAACAGACTTCGTTATTCTTGATATTCCCGAGGACGATAGTATGTCTATTATTCATGGTAGACCCTTTTTAAATACTGCAGGAGCTGTTATTGATTGCAATAAAGGCAATGTCACCTTTCATGTTAATGGAAATGAGCATACGGTACATTTTCCGAGGAAGCAAATCCAAGTTCATAGCATAAACACTATTGAGAAAATTCCATCAATTATTATTGGAGGTTTTGAATTTCCTCTCCCTACTGTCAAGAAAAAGTATGATATTCTTATTGTTGGGGATTTTCATATCCCCGTTGAGGTAACTTAGTGTCACTTCGAAATTTCTCCGGTTCCGTGTTATTCGGAATGAGTTATTAACAAGACTTGATCAACCTTGTTAGTGGATTCATTTTGATGATCATGAGATGGATGAAACTAGAAGGCACAACCTTCTGTACTCTCTTTTTACATTCTGTTATTTAGATTAAATAAAATAAAAATAGTATTACCCGTCTGTTTTCTGAATTATCCGTGCAATAAAAAATAGTCCGAAAATAAAAGTGCTCCAAATGCCCTGCAAATTTAGTATGATTTTTTATGGATTATTTGAGGATATTAGGCACTGAAATCACTGCAGGAGGGGAAAGCACTAGGCCACGAGAGTGGAGGGTGCGCCCCCCACCCTATAGGGCGCGCCCCTCTATCTCGTGGGCCCCTGGTGGCCCCCCTCCACTTATACCAGCACCCACACACTCCATCTTCTACCCAAAAAAATCCCTATCCAGCTCAAGCACGAGTTCTAGCTCATTTTGCTGCGATTTTTGATCTTCTTGCTCAAAGCTCCATTCACAAAACTGCTTTGGGAGATTGTTGCTTGGTATGTGACTCCTCCATTGGTCCAATCAGTTTTTTTTCTAGTGCTTTATTCATTGCAAATCCTTGCTGCCTTGGTGACCCTGTTCTTGAACTTGCATGTTAAATTTATGAGGTTACAAGTAATTCTAATGCATGATATAGGCTCTAGACACTTGTAGGAGTAGCTGCTACCATTCTTGTTAAGTTCTATTCACTTATTTTGAAGTTATTAAAATTTCAAAAAAAATTAGAAAATGTTAAGGAGACTTTTGAAGGGCTCTTCTAGCCAAAGCTCTCAGGAAAAACAAGCTAAAGAGAAGGAAAAAGTCAAGTATAATCTTTCTCGCTTAGCGGAAGTACGGTCGTGTGAATGGCCATGTGATAATTTCTTGAAAGAAGCTGGAATTTGTGAAGACTTTTATGCTTTAATCGAGACTGCAGGCCTCGCCGGTTTCACCAACGACCGAATCGATCAGTATCTCTTACTCACCAATACTTTCGTGCAAAACTTTTATTTTTATCCTAAGAAGTCACCGCCTGCAGTATCATTTCATTTATATGATGAGTTCAAAGAAATGTCTTTACGTCATTTTTGTGCGGTATGTAGGATAACTTATGAGGGAAAATTAGAGGAACCCCATCGTGAAGATGTGGCTGGCTTTGTTAACACTATAGCTGTAGAGGAGCCAAAGAAGGGTTCCGAAGCAAAAGTCTCTAGCATACACTTTCCTGTTTTACGCTACTTTGCCATATTTGCTAGTAGATGCTTGATTGGTCGTGGAAATACTGGAAATTTGAGCGTTCCCGATATTATCATCCTTCAACATGCTTTCCTTGGAGACAATACTTTTAGTATGGGTGCCGTCGTTGCTAAACGGCTAGCCCTGAATCGTATAAAAGGCCCCATATTTGGAGGTATCTATGTCGCGCGTCTTGCTAGACATTTTCAGATACCCATTAGGCACCATGAGGAAGAGGAGACAATATTGCCTCCTCACGTTTTAGATTACAAGAGCATGGTAGCACACAAGTTTATTGTTGACAACGAAGATAGGATGCTCTTGTATAAACTTAGATTCAATAAGAAACATATTGAGATTATTATTTTGCCTGCGCCTCTGTTGTTTGATTTGCTTGCCAAAAAAATTCTCGTCACACCAGAAGCGGTGAACAATCATCGAGCTCAAGCTTTTACTCCAGATCCAGAACCTGAGCCGGAACCTGAACTAGACCCTTATTGTGCATCATCTGTCCAATGGGATCCGGAGATGAGCAGCCAATGGTATCCTGATTATTCCTCTCATTACACCGGGGAGAGTAGCGGCGGTCCCTGGTATTAGACCAACTTAGGCCAAAAGCCTAAGCTTGGGGGAGTACGTATTTCTCACCGACTTTACATTCATGTTCACACACTAGTCGTCGGTGCTCATACTCTTTCATTGTATTATCCATGCTAGTTTAAATTCCTTTTTCTAGTTTTCTTCTTGTGTGTTTTATAAACCTTGAGAAAAACCAAAAAAATTAGTTAGCTTAAATTCGCTTGTAGTAGAAATTAAAATGAAAAAAACCAAAAAGATTTCTAGTTCTTCTTCTTTCTTGTTGGCAGCTTGTCCGTGTAAATAGTTTTATTTTCTTTTCTTTCCTTTGGGGGGTCGAGAAGACCATATTGAAAATGTTTAGTGGCTCTCATATGCATGATTGTTTATTTAATTTAGAGCCCATATTATTTGTCTTCTCTCTTGAGTTGAATGCTTGCAGATTCCATCTTAGTCCAATGCACGTACACTCTTATTCTAATACACATCGTTCGGTTGTGCGAGTGAAAGGCAATAATGACGATATATGATGGACTTATTGAGATGAGAAAAGCTGGTATGAACTCGACCTCTCTTGTTTTTGTAAATATGATGAGTTCATCGTTCCTGAGTCAGCTTATTATGAAGTAAACATATTTGTAATAACATTTAGAGATTATAGTTGTTTGTGCCATGCTTGATTAGCTTTGAGTTATAATGGTTTACCTTGCGTGCCAACATGCTACTAGAATGATTATGATGTGGTATGATGGGATGGTATCTTCCTTTGAATGAATTGAGTGACTCGACTTGGCACATGTTCACACATGTAGTTGAAACAAAATCAACATAGCCTTCACGATATTTATGTTCATGGTGGATTATATCCTACTCATGTTTGTACTCGGTGTGAATTAGTTTTAATGCATGTTTATGACTGTTGTCGCTCTCTCAGTTGGTCGCTTCCCAGTCTTTTGCTACCCTTCACCTATACTAAGCGGGAATACTGCTTGTGCATCCAAACTCCTTAAACCCCAAAGTTGTTTCATATGAGTCCACTATACCTTCCTATATGCGGTATTTACCTGCCATTCTAAGTAAATTTGTATGTGCCAAACTCTAAACCTTCAAATGAAATCCTGTTTTGTATGCTCTAGCCGCTCATGTTTCCACTAGGGCTGCCAATATCTTCCATGCTAGGTGGGTTATTCTCAGAGGAGTGGACTCCGCTCCTCATTCACGAGAAAGGGTCGGTAACCGGATGCCCAGTCCCATGATCCAAAAAGATCAATGCAAATCAAAATAATTAAACAAAACTCCCCCAGGGCTGTTGTTAGTTGGAGGCACTCGTTGTTTCGAGCAAGCCATGGATTGATGCTTGTTGGTGGTTGGGGGAGTATAAACTTTTACCATTCTTCGTGGGAACTGCCTATAATGCATGTAGTATGGAAGATACAGCCATCTCATAGTTGTTGCGTTGACAGTGAAAGTATGCCTCTCAAAATGTTATTCAATCTCTATTTTAAAATTCGAGCTCTGGCAACTCTACAAATCTCTGCTTCCCTCTGCGAAGGGCCTATCTATTTACTTTTATGTTGAGTCATCACCTTCTTATTAAAAATCACCCGCTGGAGAGCACATTGTCCTTTGCGTTCATTACTATTGGTTTATATTGGGTATGACTTGACTGGATCTCCTTTACCATGAATTACAATGTTCAGTCAATCCTTGATCTTTAAAGGTGCTATGCATTTATGTTTTGCGGTCTCAGAAAGGGCTAGCGAGATACCATTTTGTTATATCATGTTATGATTGTTTTGAGAAAGTGTTGTCATCCGAGTTTTATTATTATGGCTCACTAGCTGATTATGTTATTGATATGAGTAATTGTGAGATCTAAGTGTTATTGTGAGTATGGTTAGTTTATAATATTGTTGAAACCTGAATGATGGCTTTGCATGTTTACAACAACAAGAGCAAATAGAGTTTGTAAAAGTTTTTCTTTATCACTTTCAGTTTATCAACTGAATTGCTTGAGGACAAGCAAAGGTTTAAGCTTAGGGGAGTTGATACGTCTCCAACATATCTACTTTTCCAAACACTTTTGCCCTTGTTTTGGACTCTCTAACTTGCATGGTTTGAATGAAACTAACCCGGACTGACGCTGTTTTCAGTAGAACTGCCATGATGTTGTTTTATGTGTAGAAAAGAAAAGTTCTCGGAATGACCTGCAAATCCACGAAGGCACCTTTTGGAATTAATAAGAATTTCTGGGTGAAAGAAATACACGAGGGGGCCCACGGCCTATCCACGAGACAACCCCCCCTATAGGGTGTGCCCCCTATCTCGTGGGCCCCCTGAACCTCCACCGACCTGAACTCCAACTCTATATCTTCCGTCTCGCGGAGAAAAAAATCAGAGAGAAAGTTTCATCGCGTTTTACGACACGGAGCCGCCGCCAAGCCCTAATCTCTCTCGGGAGGGCTGATCTGGAGTCCGTTCGGGGCTCCGGAGAGGGGTATTCGTCGCCGTCGTCATCATCAACCATCCTCCATCACCAATTTCATGATGCTCACCGCCGTGCGTGAGTAATTCCATCGTAGGCTTGCTGGACGGTGATGGGTTGGATGAGATTTACCATGTAATCAAGTTAGTTTTTTTAGGGTTTGATCCCTAGTATCCACTATGTTCTGAGATTTATGTTGCTATGACTTTGCTATGCTTAATGCTTGTCACTAGGGCCCGAGTGCCATGATTTCAGATTGGAACCTATTATGTTTTCATTGATATATGTGTGTTCTTGATCCTATCTTGCAAGTCTATAGTCACCTATTATGTGTTATGATCCGACAACCCCGAAGTGACAATAATCGGGATACTTCTCGGTGATGACCGTAGTTTGAGGAGTTCATGTATTCACCATGTGTTAATCCTTTGGTCCGGTTCTCTATTAAAAGGAGGCCTTAATATCCCTTAGTTTCAACTAGGACCCCGCTACCACGGGAGGGTAGGACAAAAGATGTCATGCAAGTTCTTTTCCATAAGCACGTATGACTATTTACGGAATACATGCCTACATTACATTGATGAATTGGAGCTAGTTCTGTGTCACCCTATGTTATAGCTATTACATGAGGAATCGCATCCAGCATAATTATCCATCACTGATCCATTGCCTACAAGCATTTCATATATTGTTCTTCGCTTATTTACTTTTAACGTTGTTACCATTACTATCATACTAATTTGCTACTAAATACTTTGCTGCAGATACTAAGTTATCCAGGTGTGGTTGAATTGACAACTCAACTGCTAATACTCAAGAATATTCTTTGGCTCCCCTTGTGTCGAATCAATAAATTTGGGTTGAATACTTTACCCTCGAAAGCTTTTGCGATCCCCTACACTTATGGGCTATCACTCTCCGCCTCATCAGGCCGAAGACGGAGCCGGGGCTTGCAGCCGTAAAGAGCGAGGCCGATGACGCGCTCGATGACAAGGTGGCCCTGAAGTGGGCGCGGGAAGATTGGGCGCGACTAGAGATGGAGGGCCAGCGCCGCGCCTTGGAAGAGATCGTCGCGCGCCGCAATGGGCGCGACGATGGTGGCGTCATCGTGCTTGAGGACAGTGACAATGATGCGCTGCCGCCGGCCAAACTGAGGGAGTCCTGGATTAAGGGGTCCTCGGACAGCCGGACTATATACTTCGGTCGGACTGTTGGACTATGAAGATACAAGATTGAAGACTTCGTTCCGTGTCCGGATGGGACTCTCCTTTACGTGGAAGGCAAGCTTGGCAATTCGGATATGTAGATCTCCTTCTCTGTAACCGACTATGTGTAACCCTAGCCCCCTCCGGTGTCTATATAAACCGGAGGGTTTAGTTCGTAGGACAAGAACAATCATAATCATAGGCTAGCTTCTAGGGTTTAGCCTTTACGATCTCGTGGTAGATCAACTCTTGTAATACTCATATCATCAAGATCAATCAAGCAGGAAGTAGGGTATTCCTTCACCGAGAGGGCCCGAACCTGGGTAAACATCGTGTCCCCCGCCTCATGTTACCATTAGCCTTAGACCCATAGTTCAGGACCCCCTACCCGAGATCTACCGGTTTTGACACCGACATTGGTGCTTTCATTGAGAGTTCCACTGTGCCGTCGCGATAAGGCTTGATGTCTCCTTCAATCATCTTCAACAACGAGGTCCAGGGGGAGGTTTTCCTTCCCGGACAGATCTTCGTATTTGGCGGCTTCATACTATGGGCCAACTCTCTTGGCCATCTGGAGCAGATCGATAGCTACGCCCCTGGCCATCAGGTCAGGTTTGGAAGCTTGAACTATACTGCCGACATCCATGGAGATTTGATCTTCGACGGATTCGAGCCCGTGTCAGGTGCGCCGAATAGTCACGATGATCATGACTTAGATCTGCCATCGAACAGTGCTCGGGAGATCACGCCTGGAGTGGCCCCGGGAATCAATGCGGAGCAGATTGTGCCCTCCGAGAACGGGTGGATGGACCCCGCCACGGAGGCCGCACACTCATCGGCCTTGGAGCTGAACACTGACCGCACCTCCTATGAGGAAGGTGTCATCGGACCCTCGGACTCGTCTCCGGCTACAGGATCCAAACCACGTACGTCCATGCCTATCGAATCTGATTGGGCATCGGTTATGGAGTTCACCTCCATGAAAATCTTTCAGCACTCGCCCTTGGGTGATGTGCTAAATTCATTAGGGTCTCTCTCCTTGTAAGGAGACTCTTGGCCGAACTATGTCCGACTCGAGTGGGAAGCGAACGACGAAGAAATTCGTTCCCCACCCACCACCCACTTAATAGCCACTGTCGATGACTTAACCGACGTGCTTGACTTCAACTGCGAAGACATCGACGGTATGGACGACGATGTAGGAGAAGAACAGGAATCACCACCTATAGGGCGCTGGACAGCCACCTCATCATATCATATATACATGGTGGACACCCCCAAAGAAAGCAATGGTGACGAGGCAACAAAAGATAATCCCCTGGAGAAGCAATCTAGGCACCGGCGTCATAGGCGCCGCTCCAAGCCTCGCCATAGCAAAAATAGTGACACCGGCACAAGAGATGATAACAATCCAGATGGTGCCAAAGACGAAAACAATCCTGCCCAGCCAGGCTTCGAGCAGGCCGAGCAAGAAGATGGGCAAGTTAGCCCCAAGGAACAGGTAACAGATGGAGAATCAGAGGATGATAATTACATGCCTCTCTCCGAAGACGAAGTGAGCCTTGGCGACGAAGAATTCATCATGCCTGAGGATCCCGTTGAGCAGGAGCACTTCAAGCGCTGGCTTATAGCCACTGCAAAAAGCCATAAGAAAAAGCAGCAACAGCTTCAAGCTGATCAAGATCTGCTAACTGATAGATGGACTGAGGTCCTAGCTGCCGAGGAATACGGACTCGAGCGCCCTACCAAAAGTTACCCAAAGCGCAGGTTGCTACCTCAACTCAAGGAGGAGGCGTTAAAGCCCACACTACTAGCGCATGGTGTGGCTGACCGACCACCCCGTGGCCGAGACAAAGTGGCGTACCAGCCCGAAGTCCAGACCGCACCCCGTCGCCAATCAAGCAAAAACACGAAGGCCTGGGGCTACACAAAACTTGTGCGACGTATTGGAAAACATAGCAGGATAGTCAAGATCGATCTACGGATCACGGGGGCGCGCCACAACGCATGACGATGACCGTCACGCCGGATACACTAAACAAAAGTCCGGCAATACCAAATACAATTTAGTCTGGCACAGAGGCGCCGCACACCCCCAATGCTTCACTGATGAAGTAATGGATCATGAATTCCCAGAACGGTTTGAACCCGTGAACATTGAATCATACGATGGTACTACAGACCCTGCGGTATGGATAGAAGATTTCTTCCTCCATATTCACATGGCCCACGGAGATGATCTACATGCTATCAAGTACCTCCCACTAAAACTCAAGGGACCGGCTCGGCATTGGCTGAATAGCTTGCCAGCAAACTCCATTGGGAGTTGGGAGAACCTGGCAGACGCATTCCTTGACAACTTCCAGGGCACTTATGTGCGACCACAGGATGCCGATGATATAAGTCACATAACCCAACAGCCCGGAGAGTCAGCCAGGAAATTTTAGACCCGGTTCCTAACTAAAAAGAACCAAATTGTCGACTATCCGGATGCCGAAGCCCTAGCGGACTTTAAGCATAACATCCATGACGAGTGGCTTGCCCGACATCTCGGCCAAGAAAAGCCAAAGTCCATGGCAGCCCTCACCACACTCATGACCCGCTTTTGTGCGGGCAAGGATAGCTGGTTGGCTCGTAGCAACAACACAGCAAGCAATCCTGACACATCAAAAGCCAGGGATAGCAACGACAAACTAGGGCGCAACAAACACAAGCATCGCAAAAACGGTGATAGTGCCGAAGACACAACAGTCAATGCCGGATTCAGCGACTCCAAGTCCGGTCAGCGGAAAAAGCCATTCAACAAAAACAATTCAGGCCTATCCAGTTTGGACCGCATACTCGACCGTCCATGCCAAATTCATGGCACCCCAAGAACACCAGCCAATCATACCAACAGAGAATGCTGGGTCTTCAGACAAGCCGGCAGGTCAGGTGCCGAAAACAAGGGGAAGGGGTCTCAAAGCGAAGATGACGACGAGGAGCCCCGATCACCGAACACAGCTGGACAGAAGAAATTCCCTACCCAGGTGAAAACGGTGAATATGATATACGCAACCCATTTTCCCAAGAGGGAACGAAAGCGTGCACTAAGGGATGTATATGCGATGGAGCCAGTCGCCCCAAAGTTCAACCCATGGTCCTCTTGTCCGATCACTTTCGATCGCAAGGACCATCCTACCAGTATCCGTCATGGCGGTTTGATCGCATTGGTCATCGACCCCATCATCGATGGATTCCATCTCATGCGAGTCCTTATGGACGGTGGCAGCAGCCTGAACCTGCTCTATCAGGATACAGTGCACAAAATGGGCATCGACCCCTCAAGGATCAAGCCCACAAAAACCACCTTCAAAGGTGTCATACCAGATGTAGAGGCCTGTTGCACGGGCTCAATCACACTGAAAGTGATCTTCGGATCTCCGGACAGTTACCGTACCGAAGAGTTAGTCTTCGACATCGTCCCCTTTTGTAGTCACTATCAGGCATTGCTCGGACGAACCGCGTTTGCTCAGTTCAACACGGTGCCACATTATGCCTACCGTAAACTCAAGATGCCCGGTCCGCACGGCGTCATCACGATTAATGGCAGGGCCGAACTCCCCCTCACTGTCGAAGAGTCTACCACCGCTTTAACAGCAAGAGTAACGGATGGCACCTTTCAATTGAACCTCGAGTCGACAGCCAAGCTCCCAGACACCGCCAAAGGAGTCCGAACTACTGCGTGGCAGGATAGCCCGGCCCGCCCGAAGCTTAATTAAAAAACACTCCGGCAAAAAGTTAAGACAAGCCACATACCACGGCTCAACTGCTGTGTGGCGCAAAACCATTTCTTACATTTTCTTTGTAGGTTCACCTCTGCGTAGGCCAGGATGGATGGCGTGGAGATAGTTCGAGCGCGTAAGGAAATCTCTAGATATTCCCCTCTATGATCATCCGACTACACTCTGGATCCACACACAACTTCCTCCCGCCTGGTCTCAGCAGGTTCCACAGTCATATTTATTTTTATCACATTACCTGTACTCATACGCATTGACGTATTATTCAAATACAACATGTGGGTTTATATGATGCTCGTCTGCTGCTATTTCTTATTAAAACTCTTTTGTTAAAAGGCAGCTGCATATCGTGATATGCCTTAATATGCCAGGGGCTTCATTATACCCATACTACGGCAAAAAAGTCCGAACACCTTCACGGCAGTTCAGCACCCCAAACTTATAGCATTATATGCATCAGCTCCAAATCATGTCTTGGGTCAATAGTTGGGTTTGCCCGGCTCCTATGTTTTGGTACCTTACATTCCGCTATATCGACTAAAGTAGCACAGGGAGAACTACTGCGATTGTGTCCCAGTTCTTCTGGACGAGCACCTCAGTAGAGAAAGCCGAAAACTGACTGTCATGATGCAGCGAGAGCTGGTCAGCTGTTCGAGAGGTTGTAAATCTTTAAGGATTTCTTCCGCATAATGCCATAACCAATGCAGCGTGCGATGGATCGGCTTTTTTTCGATCAGGCGCTTATAGAGCCCCTCATGTGGTCTTCCGAACACCAAGGGATGCGCCTACCTTCCTTTTAAAACTCCTATGGCTAAGTGAGAGTGATAAAGCCCTATAGTCTGATTGCCTGGTTCGCTGTGCTGAACACCTCCTTCAAAGACCCAAAACTGGGATAAAGAGTGTTCAGGTTTATCCCGAACACCCCCGTACTTACTACGTGGGGGCAGAAGCCGACGACTGGCCAACTCTCAAAACTAGTATACAAAACGGCCGCACAGGAGGGAAAACTTTCAAACAACAAGCAATAAATAATAGAAATGACCTTGTTCAAACATTACAAAGGACAAACATGACCGTATTCATGGAAATATAATGTCCTTAGTGCATTGCTCCACCACAAGGCTGGCTCCTTTCAAGACACCTTCATAATACAGCTCGGGCTTGCGGTGCTCCTTTCCCTCCGGCGGTCCCTCAGTCATCAGCTTTTCCGCATCCATCTTCCCCCAATGCACCTTTGCGCGGGTGAAGGCCATTCGCGCACCTTCTATGCAGACCGACCGCTTGATGACTTCGAGTCGAGGGCAGGCACTCACAAGCCGCTTCACAAGCCCGAAGTAACTGCTCGGAATTGGCTCGGCGGGCCACAGCCGGATAATTAAATCCTTCATGGCTAGCTTGGCCGCCTTTTGTAGTTCGACCAGCTGCTTCAGTTGATCGAAGAAAGGCACCGGATAATTTGGTGCCAGATACTGCATCCAGAAGAGCCTATCCGCGGTATTCCTCTCTTCGGCTCAGTAGAATTGGGCGGCATCAGATATGTTGCGCAGCAGCTCTGCAAATACCCCTGGAGAAATCAGAATTCAAACTCTCACTTGATTTTCTCCTTTCAAAATACCCGCTTTGTATAGAAAAAGCCTTACCAGCCGCAATCTTCCTCGCCTCCTGGATTTCCTCAGGGCACCTTGGGCTTCCCCCCGAGCATCACTTGCGGCTTGGCGAGCCTGGGAGAGTTCGGATTCTTTCCCTGATAAACTCTGCTCTAAGGTCTTGCATTTCTTCACGGCCTCCTAAAGCTCTCGCTCAGCTTCAATAACTCCGGCCTCGTGCTTCTCACGGAGAGCCTGCTTTGCGGCTGCCTTCTTCTCGGCTTCGGCCACCGCCTTCTTAAGAGCCTCAATTTCGGCCGTCGCCCCTAGAGCACATCATAAAAATATTTTAATCATGCACACTTATTCATTTGTGATAAATGAACAAGGTTTCTTCATACCTTGGTTATCCTCCAGTTGTTTCTTCACTCGGCCAAGTTCTCCTTCGGCCCGCTCCAGACTAAGCCTCGGTTCGGATATTTCCGCAGCATGAGAGGAGGCACTCGCTACAGACGCATGCTTATTAAAAAAGAGATAGATGTCATCAAGTTAGTCTCCTTCGAACATAAATTTGATCCTCTGTCCGGTTCTTTCTTTCATCGAACAGTGTATCAGGGGCTGCTATCTATACCATGACACTCTTCCAAACCTCATAAAACATACCTCAAAGCCTCTCATGAGGTTGATACAGGATTCATTCAGTCCACTCTCAGCGGACTGAATCTTCTCAATCACCGCACCCATAAGGGCACGGTGTTCATCAACGATGGAGGCACTCTTCAGCGCCGCTAATAAAGCATCCGGCACCTCTGGTTGGACAGAGGTTGCCGGTGGAACAGACACACCCCCTCCAGCCGACGGAGGCCACCTGCCTGATTCTGGGGCCTTATTGGTCTCCAGTATCGTGTCTGGCTGGGGGCCGGATTCAAGACGACCCCCGCCATCGACATCCACGGGAGCCTTCTCTCCCGTGTGTCCGGACCCTGAAATTTGGCCTCCTGGCGCCTGGGTCCTTCTGGGACGAAACCTCAGTGTCATTCACATGTCTGGGGGAGGGGGCCTTCGGGGGTGTCCCGCTCTCCATAGAATCTGAACCCAACAAATCCTCCGAGGACGATTGTTTGGCGCAGGACCTCGCAAGACTGTAAGAAGTATGGCTCAGATTAAAGTATTAAGCCATGACAAGTCTGGATGCATAAGCATCTTTGGACTTTATACTCACGAGTTCACCAGGGGTTGGGCCCTGAGATCCCACTCCGGGCTGCTATCGGCGGCGGCAGTGGACTCCTCTGGAAGGGGAGTTTTTCCCCTTTTAGGCGACTCGGCCTCCAAGGATGTGGAGGCCGTCCTTTTCTTTCTTCCCCCCGTGGGGGATTCGTCTCCCTTCTCCTCCTCGTCCTCTTCGGAGGAAGAATGGGCATTGGAGTCTTCGAATTTTGTGTCCGAAGCGCCACGGCGATGGAGGCCGCCCCTGGTCTTTTTGGCCTCCTTCTTTGGTACCTTGTAAGGTGCCGGGACCAGCATCTTCGTCAGAAGTGGGCCGGCCGGTTCTTCTGGTAGCGGGGCCAGACAGTAGATCCGCCCCGCCTTCTTTGCCCAGTCCTAGGAAAGTTGTGGGAAATACATTAAGCATTTCCCTAAGGATATGCCAATAAAATATATGAATTGTCAGCGTACAATTACTTACCGAACTTGCAGGGCGGGACAGTTGGTACCCGTGGTCCTCGGCGGAGTCCGGCCACGATTTGCCGGACTTGAAAAGCACCTTCCAGATGTCCTTGTGCGAGGAGCCAGAGATCTCTAGCAGGGTCTGGTGCTTGACCGGGTCGAACTCCCATACATTGCAAGCCCGGTATTGACAAGGTAGAATCCGGCGAACTAACATCACCTGGACTACATTGACGAGCTTGATGTTCTTGTCTTCCATATCTTGGACGCGCGTCTGGAGCACCGATAGTTTGTCAGACGAAGCCCAATTCAGGCCCTTATTGGGCCAAGACGTAAGTCGCAGGGGGGCTCCGGATCTGAACTCCGGAGCGGCGGCCCATTCCTTGCTGCGCGGCTCGGTGATGTAAAACCACTGCTGCTACCACTCCTTAACGGAATCATTGGAAGTACATGTTGGCCATGTAACGTTGGGCATCTTGCTCACCATGGCGCCTCCGCACTCGGCATGCTCGCCGCTCACTACCTTGGGCTTCACATTAAAAACTTTCCGCCATAAGCCGAAGTGTGGCGGGATGCGGAGAAAGGCCTCGCACACGATGATGAATGTCGAGATGTTGAGGAAGGAATTGGGGGATAGATCATGAAAATCAATCCCGTAATAATACATGATGCCGTGAACGAATGGGTGGAGGGGAGACCCTAGCCCGAGGACGAAATGAGGGAGGAATACCGCCCTCTCATGGGGTTCCGGAGTAGGGACGATTTGTCCCACCGTCGGAAGATGGTGGCCGATTCTCTTGGCCAAATACCCCCCCCCCC
>NC_041381.1:645408571-645460701 GCF_002162155.2 Triticum dicoccoides | reverse complement strand
AGTTTTTGATATCCTTCTCCCGGACGGTAGAGGACATCCACTTGCCTCCTGCTCCAGATCCGGACATTCTCGGGAAACCTTTTTTGGGCGGAGAAGACGAACGCTTGGGCACTAGGGCTCGAGCGAAAGGGAATGGATGAGCATAGGAAGAAGAAGGCGTGGGTGAAAAAGGGAGTTCTTATCCCCTTATAGAGGCAGCGGAGATCCTGCGCCTCCCCACTTGCCCGATAAATTCGCTTATTCCCCAAGCGCCACGATTGATGGCACGGTTGGGTTACCCACACCCGTATTGATGACCGTGCCAATAAAACTGCCTCGCGATATGTGCGGTGACAGGATGTAAAAAACGGTTTGAGTAATGACCGGGCCGTGGTGTGAAGTCACACGGGGGAAAATTGTCAGCATATTAGATCTGTGGAATATTGTGCTCTCTACGGTGGTATGTGGAATTTGTTTTGCAGAGCCGGACACGACTCTCGTGTTCAAAATCTTCTATGGAGTATTCGGAGAAGGAACCCGCCTTGCAATGCCGAAGACAATCTGCGCGTCGGACTCATCGTCATTGAAGCCTGGTTCAGGGGCTACTGAGGGAGTCCGGGACTAAGGGGTCCTCGGACAGCCGGACTATATACTTCGGCCGGACTGTTGGACTATGAAGATACAAGATTGAAGACTTCGTCCCGTGTCCGGATGGGACTCTCCTTTACGTGGAAGGCAAGCTTGGCAATTCGGATATGTAGATCTCCTTCTCTGTAACCGACTCTGTGTAATACTAGCCCCCTCCGGTGTCTATATAAACCGGAGGGTTTAGTCCGTAGGACAAGAACAATCATAATCATAGGCTAGCTTAGCCTTTACGATCTCGTGGTAGATCAACTCTTGTAATACTCATATCATCAAGATCAATCAAGCAGGAAGTAGGGTATTACCTCCATCGAGAGGGCCCGAACCTTGGTAAGCATCGTGTCCCCCGCCTCCTGTTACCATTAGCCTTAGACGCACAGTTTGGGACCCCCTACCCGAGATCCGCCGGTTTTGACACCAACACAAACCAGTCCGCCAGGGCGACCCCGGCTAGGGGTCCAGTAGGGACGGCCGCGTGAAGAAGGAGAAGGACAACGACGACGGCGGCGGCAACGACGACGGCGGCGGCAACGACGACGGTGAATACACCGTGTTCAGCGAGTTCTTCGGCCTTTAGGCGTGGCCCTTTTGTTTTTCTTTAGTTAAATTTATATTTCTATGTAAAGAACTGTCGAACACCTAAATATATGTCGTGTTTGCTGAATTTATGGCGTGTTTGCCGAATCTATGCCCCTGTTTTGCCAAATTTTGACCGAATACCATTTTCAAAATGTTTAAAAAAGGGCGTCTGGGGGCGACGGCTGGTAACCCGATCGCCCCCACGGTGAAAATATTGCCGGTTCACCCCCAAGCGGTGCTTTTTCTAGCCCCTGGGGGGCAAACGGCTGGAGATGCTGTAAAGTCAAGAACAAAGTACCCCCTCCGTCCGGAAATACTTGTCATTAAAATGGATGTATCTAGATGTATTTTAGTTGTAGATACATTCATTTTCATCCATTTTGATGACAAGTATTTCTGGACGGAGGGAGTACAATACAACGCTTTTTTAGGTTTCTAAACTAAAGCTTTTTTTCAAAGTAATGCAAGATAGATTTCCGAACAGCAGTTGCAACAATAAAAATAAAATCTAGGAAAGGAAGGCAATTGAAGATTGTAGCATGGATGGCATGTACCCATTTCCAGGAGCAGCATTTGACCAAATAATTGCTGAGAAGATTTTTGGGCAAGATATCTGAACCTCTTTGCTTGTAGACTCCAATGAACAGACCAACATGTTTGGTTGGTAAGTTTTCAATTGTTATTCTGCTTGGTCGTCCAATAATCTAGTTTGCAAGATCAATTGTGAAGATTATGTCGCACATTCAGCGATTTGTGCTTCCCAAAAAGCAAGACCCAAAAGACAGGTCATTTGCAGCAACAATGCTGCATGTAGGCAAGATCAGTGAAGCTTCTCGGTTTTGTGCTCTAGTGCTTCAGGGTCTAGGAAACAATTTATGTGGCATAAGAAAATTACTATAGCAACTTCTAATTTGGTATAAAACCGTTGGAAGTCTTGATACAGTTTTGCACATTGCAATTAATTATGTAGTGGTACTTACTAATTATTTTGTACTATGTGTTTCGGTTCATTATTTGTATTCCTAATCAACCAATTGATAGTATTTTGTAAATGTTTGGCTTGTAAAATATGAATCATTCTATTTCATTTTCCACAGGAAGATGATGGCGATGAAGATGAATGTGTAGAGGTTAATGAGGGGTGTGAGGAGGTTGACGAGGCAAAGGCATATGATATGGATAATGATATGTTAGGACCCTCTCTTAGATCAGGAGACAATCAAAATGACACAGAAGTTGAGGTCAATGGCAAAGAGAGAGCAAAGAAAGGAGGAAAACGGAAAAAGGCAGCGGTGGATAGTACTAAGGTGAAAGTGAAGAAAACGGGACTTAAACATGCAGAATGTTGGCAGCATTTCAAGGAGGTCAATGCTGTAAGTAAGAGGATGCCAGGGGCGGTTGTTACAAAGGCAAAATGTTTGCATTGTGCTAAATTGTTTGCTAGTCTCAATAGGCATAAAGATGTTTGTTCAGTTTATCTAAACAAGAGGGGGTGTATCTGGTGCACCGGGGCAATTTGTGCTACCAGTGCACCGGTCGCCCGTTGCACATTAAAAATGTTCAAAAATATCTAGAAAAAATTAGTTCATTGACACAACATGAATGTATGTTGTCACAAAAATTTAGATCAATATTCGGAACATTGCTCAAGATACAAAAATAACAAATTTGACACTGAATAGTACATAACTTAAGTTGGGCTTCAGTTTTGGCCCATTAGCACATTGACGTCAAATTTGTCATTTTTGTATCTTGACCATTGTTTTGAATTTTGATTAAAATTTTGTGACAGCATACATTGATGTTGTATTGATACACTTTTTTCCGGATTTTTTTTGAACATTTTTGAATGTGCAACGGGGTCCGGTGCACCGGTAGCACCAATTGCCTTGGTGCACCAGATACGTTCCCCTAAACAAGAAGGGAAGATAACTACAGCAAGGTACAATTAACTTCGATCCTAAAAAGCCAGGTGCATCTCTCATAGTAAACCATGAATACAATCATGCGGAAGTCGTTAAGATCATAGCAAATATGATAATTGTGCATGATTATCGCTTTAGGATGGTAGAGCATGCTTGTTCAATGTCCTCATGAGGTATATGAATGCGTCCTACAGGCTCATTGGTCGGAAGAAAATTAGAGCTGAATGCATGAAGGTGTATCTTTCCGAGAAAGAAATCCTTAAAAGGCAACTAAAGTCTGTTGAAAGCATTAGTTTGACATGTGATCTATGGACTTCAAACCAAACTCTCTCATACCTAGCTATGGTCACTCACTACATAGATGATGATTGGGTCATGCAATGTCGTGTTTTAAACTTCGTATAGATCCACCTCACTCGGGTAGTGTCATAGCTCAAGTAGTTTTTGAGTGTTGCCAAGAATGGAAAATAGAAAATAAGATCATGACAATCATTATGGATAATGCTTCCTCAAATGATAATGCTGCCAAGAGATTGATGGACAAGATCATTGCTAGGAAATCGGCTAAATTTATTCCTAAGTACTTCCATGTTCGCTGTTGTGAGCACATTTTTAATTTGATAGTGAATGATGGCATTGCTCTATTGCAAACTTTGATCAATAAGCTTAGGGATACTGTCAAGTATTTGAAAATATCTCCAACACGCATGTACAAATTATTGATGGTTTGCAAGTCTCTGAATATGGAAATTGGGAGAGGTTTATGCCTGGATGTTGCTACTAGATGGAATTTTACATGCAGAATGGTAGAGGCTTGCACTGTGTATAGCGCTGCTTTCAAGGAGTATGCAGAGGTAGATGCTACCTACAAATGGCAGCCTGAAGATGAAGAGTGGGCATTATATGAAAAGATTCAACCCATCTTGAAATCATTTGCCGAGGTAACAACTGTATTATCAAGATCTAACTATCATACTGCCAACATTTTTTATCCATATATCATGAATATTAAGATTGCTATCGTAGAGAATGCGATGCGTTCGAATGCAAACTTGAAAAAGATGGGAGAAGCAATGCTTGATAAGTTTGATAAATATTGGGATAGCAATAGTGATGGTGAGGGAAATGAAAACAGTGGAAAAAAAGGAAAAGAACAATGTCATGGTCATTGCCACCATTCTTGATCCTAGGTTTAAGATGAAACTTGTTGATTACTGTTTTAAGAAAATGTATGGTAAAGAGAAGGGCAGTAGTGAGGCCGAGGAAATCAAATCTGAATTCATTGATCTCTATGCTACTTATGAGATGGAAAATCGCAAGAATGAGGCTGACAACAATAATGAACAGTGTTCAATATCTAGTAGGCAAACAAGTACATCTATGTCCTCATTGTCAAGTGGGTTTCAGTCCTTCCTAGAGGAGACAAATTCAGAGCCATCTAAATCAGGATTGACCAGTTACCTTGAAGACAAAACCCATCCAATTCTGGATCCAAAGTTCAGCGTAGTTGATTTGTGGAGGTTGAATGCTCATAGATATCCTATCATGGCAAAGATGGCAAAGAAGTTCTTGACTATACCAGCAACTAGTGTCTCATCGGAGTCAACATTCTCTATGAGCGGCAGAATTCTCAATGACTATCATAGCTCTCTCAGCCCAAACATGGTTGAGGCACTTGTGTGTGCTTCTAGCTACATTAAAGGATCAAAAGAAAACCAGCTTAAGCCTACAATTGTAGTGGTAATATTACTTGTTCTCTATTGTGTATTATCTGCTTGTAACCTTAGACTCTTGCTAAATGTTAACTGAAATTGCATATTTGCACTTACCTTTGTAGGAAGATGGCAATGATGACGATGTCGAGTTCATTCCGTTTCTTGAAGATACGATGGAAAGCAACTAGTAGGCTTCCCATATTTTTATTAAGTGTGATTTTATTGTTGTAGCATTGTACTATTGTATATTTGCTTGCATCATAACTAGTGAATTTCTCTATGTCTATGTAGGAAGATGAAATTGATGAAGTGATGAGAAACTCATGTGAGGAGCAGGAGCTACTTTGCATTTCCTCATCTAGCAGCTATCATTTTATTTCGATCATTGTTATTTATGTAAGACCTTATGTTTGAAGTGTCGTGCTGAAGTGGCGAAGTAGTTAATGTAATATGTACTGCTAATCTGCTAATCGAACTTGATCCAATGTTGAGCGCCTAAGCCATGTTCGGCTTTGTGTTTTGAAGTCCTGGACTTGTCTTTGTCAATGGCCCTACTTATTGTTGTTGTTCACCTAGAGATTGTGTATGAAGTATGAGCCATAATGGTGGTGTGACTTATGATTGTGTCACTCTATGTTGATGTTGGTTGTTGCATTATGTGATGCTATTTGGAAAGAGTAATTTTCGCACAGGTTGATGCATTACTACTTTGCTACATGTTTAAATATTGAAGTCATGTGCTGCTATTTGGAAAGAGTAAATTTGGCAAAGGTTGATGCATTACTACTTCGCTACATGTTTAAATATTGAATATATGATGGAATGCTTCTGTAATGTTTACAACTGTAACGAGCGCTCGTGAGCGCTCACGAGCTTAATGAGTATTTAACGAACTGAGCCGATCAAGAGATTGAGCTCGTTAAAGTTAACGAGCTTAACGATCACGAGCTTAATGAGTCGAGTAGCTCGTTTGTCCAGCCCTAGCAATGGCTATGTATATAACTAACACGAATGCAAGTGAGTACAATTTGCAAAACTGATTGGTTAAATTTCTAGGTATGCAGATAGTTTCCAAAATATTGGACTAACAATAATGCAAGTACAAATTTTTCCCCAAAAATACATGCCGCAATGCTGCCAATTTCTGAGCAAAGATTACTGATATATTCAGGGGTCACTATTGTCACCACATGTAGACCTTTATTTGGTTGTGCGCACATGCAACATTTTTTTTAATAAAGGCACATACTATTCTTCTCGGTTTTACCGGATATTTTAGTGCACAAATTCGAAAAATGCACATCCATGACATGGCCGCGTGTGTGTGAAACCATTACGGCAACTGATCAACTCGGATGAAGCAATAATAAATCTCCCAAATTAAGGCGACATTAGCAATTAGATTGGTAGCCAGAGACTCGAATTTGCGCCTCATTGCCATATGTAGATAAAACGAAATGCAAGGGACAACCTTGTTTTTCTTGATGTACTCTCGTCCCCCTCATTTTGCAAAGCTAACGAGGAGGGCTTCCGTTCAAACTAAGCATCTTCCATATTAGGGCAAATTATAACAGTCAACTAATACTATATACAAAATTCCATACTTCAAACCCGCAAATTACACTAACAAATATGTTCAATTTTCCTCTCAATAAAAGGCTGAATCCCGACTTTCAACCACATGCTCGTCGAAGAATTGGTACCTTTGCACAAATTTAGCCTTTTCCATCGAAGAATTGGTATATTCAAGTGGAGTTTTGATTTTATCTAATAATATGTTTGAGATTTTCAAAATAAGGAATTTTTATTTTCTATAAACATCCATCTGTTTCATTCTTTTTTAGAGGTGAAATAAAAATAACCATAATAGAAAAAATCTTAATGGGAAAAATATGTATCTAGTTCGATTGGGCCAGCACAGAGTATTTGGGCGTCAATGCAGGTGGGTAAAGCAACATCAGCCAGTTTTCCCTATTTGACGCATCCTGCAGCAAAATCTCGGGGCGCCGCACACGCGATCGAATAGATCGAACAAGATGAGCCGCCCGTTTAGAAGCTAGGCGTGCGTTCCACCTATCCTGGTTTCGGGAACCTTCTGGAATGTGCAGACGGTTTCTTTTGTTTTTCATTTTTATTTTCTTTCTCCTTTTTGTTTCTCTTTTTCTTTTCTTTCTTTTTCCATTTTCTTTTTCAAGTTAATTTTCAACAAATTTTAAAAATGTTTGCATTTTAGTTTTTTTGGCAAATTCCAACAATTTTTGGGAATTTAATAATTTTCAAAATTTTGATCACAAATTTTAAAAATGTCCACGTTTTGAAAATTTGCTTGCAAATTTAAAAAATGTTCGGAAACTTCAGAAAATTCTCACATTTTATAATTTTGTTTATGATTCTAAAAATTGTTCACATTTTGAAAAATTTCTAAAATTCAAAAAACATTCTTGGAATTTAAAAATGATTGCATTCTTATTTTTTGTTCACAAATTTCAAATAGTGTTCTAGCTTTCCAAAATTTGTCACAAATTCAAAAAAAATCAGGTTTTGAAATGTTGTTCGCAAATTCAAAAAATGTTCAAGTTTTGGAATAATTGTTCGTAATTTTAGCAAATGTTCTCATTTTCAATGTTTGTTCCTGTTTTTTCAAATGTTTGTGTTTTTTACAAAAAATTTCATAATTCTGAAAAATGTCTTGTTTGTAATTTCTTTCCTTTATTTGCAAGAAAATGTTTGAGAATCCCAAATAATGTCCATGTTTTCATGAAATGTTTGGGGGTTTAAAATTTCATTCACGGTTTTGAAAATGTTCTCGTTTCACAAAGTATTTACTTTTTTGAAAGGAAATCATGTTCAAGTTTTTAAAAATGCATAAATCGGTTGTTGCTTACAGTACATATCCACCGGGCTGCAATTTTATACTAAAATTCCCAGGATTTATACTGGCTAGCGACCTGGTTCGCTGGCAGGATGTGCTCCCCTAAAAGAAGCAGGAGGTGCTCGTTTTGATCCCTCAGTGAAAATTTAGTTTTGGGGATTTTTTAGCAAACGTTAATTTTCACCGCTAGTGTTTATTTCTTTTAGTTTTGCGTTGCACATTTAGCACAAGAGCTAGTTGGTCACAGCGGCTAGCACCGCGCGCGCAACTCCGTGAAGCCACAGGTTCAACTCCCTGCGCTAGTGTGTTGCTTTTTTCGCGTTGGCTCGCTACCTTCCTCGCGGGCGCGACAGATCCCGCTGGCAGATCATTAATTGTTCCCACTTCAATTGTGCTCGCCACGACAATGTTGGCATAACTTCACTAGCTCGTGCATTGGAAGATCGCCACTCTGTGTCGTACCGACCTGCCGCGGCGGAAGGTCGCCGCCGCTGCTTCCTTCTTGTATCAGGTACGCAAAGCAGAAGCAGTCATAATCCACCATTGCAGGCTTCCTTCATCTTATTCCCACATCTCTTGACTGTTTCTCCATTAAATCTGTGTGCCTCAGTTCTCACTCTTCTGCTCGAGATGCGTACGGTGGCTAGCCCGACCGACGATCTCCTTGTCAAAATCCTCTCACGTCTCCCTTGCAAGTCGATCCGCCGCTGCACAACCGTGGGTAGCTGCCCCGGACCCTCGAGGATTTCTTCAACATGCCCGAGAGCAAGCCGGCGCCAGCTCCAGTTTTACCAACGTCACCGAGGCAGGCCGCCCTCTATTCTCTCCTCAATGATTTCACCACTGAGTATAGATACCATCGGCAGGGTAGTACCCCATGATGTAGTTGTGTCTGTTGACGGTATAGTTGCACAGTGGATGTTTCTGGTCACAGAGTCTCTTGAACAAAAGAGATCATTGGAGCACATTGATGCCATTGCATGAACTTGACGTGCGAAAGAAAGTATGTCAAATCCACAAGTCATGTTATGTCACTGCTTCAAGTATGATGGTGGCTTCTTTCACATGACCTTGGTATTACCCAAGAAAACTCTTTGGACAGTTCTTCCATTGCTATTGTATGCAATTAATTAAACCTAACATACTTGGGAATCCTCTTGCTGCTCCAATTGCCAATTACTAAACAGTAAAATTGAGCTAGTTAGGACCCCTCACAGCGATTTGAATGTATCAACCGTTCGATTGATCTCACGAACAGAGCAGATGGCACTGTCGTCCCGCTATGCCCTCTTGGGCCTCTTTACGGTGGCACTTTGGCAGAGCAGGCCGAGACAACGAAAAATGGGCTGCTACTCCGAAGAATGACCCCGACGTGAACCAGGCTAGCGTTGCACGTGAAGCAACCCTAATAAAAAAAACTATGTATGCGATGCCTGCACATCGATCGGCAACACCTCCTCTCCCTCATTGCGGGAAAAGAATTCTATGAGACCAGGTCTCACGGGTTAGCAGGTGAGACCCATCCTGATGGATGACACATGGCATTCACAAATCACAAAGCATTTATCCCACCCCCACCTGAAATCGGGGGGGAGAGATGAGATGCTTTGTGATTTATGAATGCCACATGTCATCCATCAGGGCGGGTCTCACCTGCAAAATATGAGACCTGGTCTCATATAATTTTTCCCCTCATTGCGGCGCCTCGCTGCGGTCTGCTCCTCCCTTTTGAGTTGCCGCCGTTGCCTCGCTACCTCCGTCCGCTCACTGATGAAGGCGCTGATCGATTCGAGGGCGACGTCATTTTTTGTCTGTGCAAATACGTGCCACTACGACTGCGGCCTCCTCCGGCGAGTGGCCCATCCCCTCCGTCCACGCCACAACCTGCTTGGCCTAGCCAAATTTTCTGATTTCCATGGACTTCTCATGAGTTGTCGCCCTCTCCGGTGTCTGGATAGCTGCGTGTCGCCGTTCGTTGCCATAGATCTCTCTTGTGAGCGCCTTTACAGGTATGTAACCTCATTCAATCTCCTTGGACACCCTTCTAAGTTCTAACCATCTCAGCTTTGATTCTGCTAGGCTTGGTGTTGACCCGAAATATTTGTGTTCATAGGTCGATGTGGGGACTGGCAGGCCTATTGATCATTGCATCATGTTTCTGTTATTAAATTAAGACGATTATGTTTGTTGTACATTTCATTTCGAGCAGTAACGAACTTCATGATTTTTCTTTGACTGACATAGTTACCCACGTTTTTATTGTATCTTTCTTCCCTAAACTTATGTGTCTCCCGTTTCCATCAGTTGAGATGACACATAGAGGGTAGATTCTCTGTTTCATGTATATTATTGAAGATTTTATATCCATATTGGTTATTTACATTGCACTATAATAAATCTGCAGGTTAGGATCACATTTAATAAAGCTATACTTTCTGAAAGTGTTGGCTTCTTGGGATGCAGGTAAATGTTAATGAAGTTGGAGGTGTTCCATCAAACACGAACGAGTGAACTTCTTTAGCATAGCCACATATACTAATGGGGTTCTGCGCTACTCTTTGCAGTTTAGTCACAAGGTAATGGCTGTTGCTTTTGGCATATTGACCCTGGCCATGTTAGACAGGTAAGTAAAGTACTTATATCTGAAGATTGGTTGGTGAAACTACAATGCAATCATTTATCAGGTTATCATCCCACCCATTTTTCCTTTAACCTTGTATTTCATTTTTTGTGCAGTATTATAGTGGCTTCATTTCATTCTGAATTGTTTCATTGATGTAAATTGTTTCCGCAAAACAAAACAAAAATTGGAGAGAAGATATGCTTTTTGCTAACTCCATTTTCCAAATTTTTGTCTGATCAATGACAACCACTCTTTGTTGTTTCCCCCACCAATTTGTGAAACGTAGCCCATGCTGATGTACAACCAGAGTTGCATTTGGCTATTGGAACCCGCCCTCCCACACATCTTTTTAACTGGTAACCACTTAATTTTTCCTTAATCTTAATGAAAATGCAGAACCCCAGCTGTTTATCCTACAAAAGTGTTTTCAAGTAATCTGAACATATTTATTTATGTATTTGCATGAATACTTGCAACCCTATTAAAAATATTAAAAATAAAATGTACGGGCGCAGCAACACGCGCCATCATGATCTAGTAATTTTGTTATGTCCTCCACATCTCGTGCCACATGGTGGAGTGCGGCGGCAGATTCAAGTCACCGGCAGCGAGAAATCAAGAGGGGAGAGGGGGGATTGCGGCAGCGCGGGGATAGGGTTTGACCCCGTATGCTCGTCGCGAACCTGCAGTTATACTGTGCGGGGAGGGGGGGGGGTCCAGGCCACTGTAAAAATATTTACAGGCCGGACAACTATACGGGCTCTGGTCTTGCCTAAAAAAGGGACCATACCTGTATAATCATCGGACTTTTACAGTTTGCACCTTTTTAAGGAGTCTGTTAGAATGCTCTAACGAACTTATCCCAGATTTGGACTGACACAATCCCTGATTCTCAAGGAATTAAAAAGATCAAGGGAGATACAGTTTTGATCTTGTCTTGACCAGCCCATCATGTGCATTTAAACGAGATGACTTACTTAAACCTTTGAAAACAAGAAGTACTTCTTTTGTTTCATAATATAAGAATGTTTTTAACTATATACATGATACTAGTCTATGATACCACCTTCCCAGTGCATAGTACGTATTAGGGAACTCTTCTAATCCACCGGCCGATCGAGCGTAGAGTTCAATCTTGTATCGCACCGTCCAAGTTACAACCAACCAACGACCAGGAGGCTTCACGTCAGCTCGGGACTCCCATCCACACGTACCATGGTTTTTATCCATTCTCCATTTCGTCTTTTTCCCTTGGTCGTGAAGGGTGTGCCGGCTGCGCGGGGAAGGTAAGTCTGAAAAGGTGAGACCATTTCTATATTTTCAAGAGAGTTTAAGGATGAAAAATATAGTTTTCCAATTTTGAGTGAAAGTGCATGTAGTGCAGTGCCCAAAGATTTTCTGTCTTTGTGAATGAAATAGTCATGAATTCAGTTAAATGGTTTGTCTAAATTAATCAGTTAAATGGTTTTTTTAAATTAATCATGAATGCTAGAGTAATTATGCATCTCTGGGATGCCATTAGCAGAAACGGATTGCATCTAGATCACCTAAAAACATGAACAGAGAATGGTTTTAGGGGATCATTACGTGTCACGACAGTGGACATGATCGCCTGCTTGGTGCAGGCTTGATGCATGGGTGATGTAGTCGAGGTAGAAGTCCTCCTCAACGTCCTGATGCCCTCAGGACGCCACCGGCACTGCCCGGGAACGGCAGCGGCGGCTGGAGTAGGTCTTCCCGTCGCTGCAGCGCTCCCCCTGATCGGCTGGGGTGAGAGAATATCGGGAGGGGAGTGAAACCGTACGTGAATTGTGATCGCGCAGGCTGCCAACCCTCTCCCGTTCCCTTTTATATAGCGCTGGCGACAGGGGACCTAAACCATCAGTTGGTTTGGGTGCCCCCGATCAGGGCGCCTCAGTTGGGATAAAAAGCCCACGTACATTGGTGCGTGGGGCCTTTTCCTTTAACGTTATATTTCCCTTTTTTCTGTTAGACTAATAGATCTAACTGGCTTGTTTAAGACGTCAGATCAAACCAACATTCTCCCCCTTGATCGTTAGGCTTAACTTCATTCGCCCATTCTACATAGGAATGATGTACCAAAGTGGGGTGTTACAACAGCTCGAAACGCCATGGAACCTCAACACTTATAGCACACCCCCTATTTCGAAATGGAATTTTTTTTGCTAATTGGGGAGTTGTTTATTTTAATGGTCCTCTTATTCCAGAATCATCAGGCTTCCAGTAGTCCCATGCCGGCAACATGCTCACGAAAAATACTAGGTGGTAAGCCTTTTGTTAGCGGATCCGCAAGCATATGCTTCGTTCTTATATGTTTAACATCAACTGTTTGATCCTGGATTCTATCTTTCACAACACGATACTTTATGTCAATGTGTCTGGCAGCATTACTTGACCTGTTCTTACTCGTATAGAAAACTGCTGGTTCATTATCGCAGTACAATAAAATTGGTTTAGATATACTTTCAACCACTTTAAGTCCGGGTATAAAATTCTTTAGCCATATAGCCTGCCCGGTGGCCTCATAACATGCTACAAATTCTGCTTGCATCGTAGATCCAGCAGTTAACGTTTGTTTGGAGCTTTTCCAGGATATAGCTCCTCCCGCGAGTGTGAATATATAACCTGACGTGGATCTCATACTATCCACACACCCGGCAAAATCAGAGTCTGAATAACCAATAATTTCTAGGTTATCAGTTCTTTTATATGTAAGCATGAAATTCTTAATTCCTTGCATATAACGCAAGACTTTCTTTGCGGCCTTCCAGTGGTCCGGTCCTGGATTTGATTGGTATCTGCCAAGCACCCCGGTTACAAAACATAAGTCTGGGCGTGTACACACTTGAGCATACATGATGCTTCCAACAGCTGAAGCATAAGAAACCGACTTCATCTGATCAGTTTCACATTGGTTCCTCGGACATTGAAATGTCCCAAACTTATCGCCCTTAACTATAGGAGCAGGTGAGGGTGGGCACTTATGCATATTGAATTTTTTCAGTACTCTCTCAAAGTATGCCTTTTGAGATAGTCCTAGCGTTCCTCTGGAGCTATCTCGATGAATCTCGATGCCGAGGACATACGAGGCTTCACCAAGATCTTTCATATCAAAACTGGATGACAGAAAATTCTTGGTCTCATGCAGCATATCCTTATCGCTACATGCCAATAATATGTCATCAACGTATAGGACCAAAAATGTGAACCTACTGCCTTTAAACTTAACGTATATGCAGTTGTCCACAACATTTTCGGCGAAACCAAAAGTTTTGATAATTTTATCAAACTTGAGGTACCACTCTCTTGAAGCTTGCTTCAAGCCATAAATTGATTTCTTTAGACGACATGCTAAATGTTCCTTCCCTTCCACAACAAAGCCTTCTGGCTGAGCCATGTAAATGTCTTCTTTTAAGTCACCATTTAGAAATGTTGTTTTAACATCCATTTGGTGTAGTTCTAGGTCGTAATGAGCTACTAATGCCATTATGATTCTGAAAGAATCCTTGGTTGACACAGGAGAGAAGGTTTGCTTATAATCAATGACTTCTCTCTGTGTATACCCTTTTGCCACTAGCCTTGCATTGAACCGTTCAACATTCCCTTTGGAATCATACTTGGTTTTGTAGACCCACTTGCAGCCTACTTTCTTAGCTCCATCGGGAACTTCTACTAAGTCCCATACGTCATTTGAGCCCATAGATTTCAACTCGTCTTCCATGGCAACCAACCATTTGGACGAATTTTCGCTTTTAATGGCTTCCTTATATGAGGTTGGATCCTTCACCTTTCCCACATCATTCATGTCCTCCATCAGAAAAGTGATATAATCATCTGATATGGCTTTCTTCCTCTCACGCCGTGGTCTACCCATGGGCGGAGGTGGTGGTGGAACATCATCATTTTCATTATTTTCTTGGAGATCCTCATTTGTGTTTGGATTCTCATTATTAGTTTCTGGATCACCATTCGACTGAGAGACTGAATCGTGAGATTCAGGATCATCAGATGTCACATTTCTTCGTATTGGGAAAACAATCTCTTGGATAGTCGGGGATGGAACACAAACCCGCTTCTCCTCAAGATCGATCTCCCTTAAATTTTTGACCTCATTATCCTCAAAAAATACCGCTTGTCTAGTCTCCACAAACTTGGTGGTGTGACTTGGACAATAAAAACGATATCCCTTTCCCCTATGAGGGTATCCAACGAAGAAACAGCTAACTGTTTTTGGATCCAATTTCTTAAGTTGTGGATTGAAAACTTTAGCTTCAGTGGGGCAACCCCACACTCGTAAGTAATTCAAGCTCGGTTTCTTTTCCGCCCACATCTCGTAAGGTGTGTTCGGTGCTGACTTAGTTGGAGCAAGATTTAGTATGTGTGCAGCTGTCTTTAATGCCTCTATCCAAAGGCTTACTGGTAAACTAGAGTGACTAAGCATGCTTCGCACCATATCCATAAGGGTGCGGTTGCGGCGCTCGGCCACACCATTTTGTTGTGGTTCACCAGGCATTGAGTACTGAGCAATGATTCCATTTTCAGATAAGAACTTGGCAAAAGGTCCAGGAATCTGCCCATAAGGAGCATGCCTACCATAATACTCTCCCCCGCGATCAGACCGTACAACTTTGATTTTTGCGTTCAGTTGATTTTCAACCTCTGCTTTATAGACTTTGAATTTCTCCAAAGCTTCTGATCGGTCACGTATGGGATAAATATACCCATAGCGGGAAAAGTCGTCTGTGAATGTAATGAATGAATCAAAACCATCTACAGACTTAACATTAAGGGGTCCACATATATCGGTGTGAATTAATTCTAAAACCCCTATGGCTCTTACTGCTCCTTTCTTAATTGTTTTTGCGAATTTTCCTTTAATGCAGTCGACACATTTGTCTGCATCTGAGAAGTCTAATGGGAGGAGTATTTCATTTTTAACTAAGCGTTCCATTCTCCCCCTCGAAATGTGGCCCAAACGACAATGCCACAATTTCGAAGAATTACTAACTCCTTTCCATTTCTTCTCAACATTAATTTCATCACTCACATGCATAACTGAATCTTTATTAAGAGATAACATGTATAGTTGGCCTCGTCTAACACCGATGCCTACATTCTTATTACATTTGATCAAAGCAAATTGTTTCTTGCCAAAATGGCACTCATACATATCATCATCTAAACGAGAAACTGAAATCAAATTCCTACTTAAGGTAGGCACATAAATAACATTATTCAATCTAAGAGTGTGGCCAGTGTGTAGCTCCAACGTGAGAGATCCCACAGCTTCAACATCGGCCTCAACTCCGTTCGCAACCTTAAGCTTTCTTGTTCCTCCTCTTATGGTTTGGATCGTATCGAATCCCTGCATAGAGTTAGCAACATGAGTGGTTGCCCCTGAATCAATCCACCATGACTTTATAGAAAAATCAACATAAAGAGATTCATCTAAAAAATTAATTTCATCAATACCTCTTTTGTTCATCCATTTTAGAAAGCCTGGGCAGTCCCTTTGATAGTGCCCCTCCTCTTTGCAGAAGTTACAAGCATTTTCTCCAGCAGTGGAGCTGCTAGGAGCAGAAGAAGAACCACCGGCTTCTTTACCCTTGAATGCCTTACGGTTGAATGGCTTAGTGCCTTCTTTCTTGACTTGCCTTTTCTGAGGCTTAGGGAAACCTTGC
Organism: Triticum dicoccoides; assembly: GCF_002162155.2. Taxonomy (NCBI): domain Eukaryota; kingdom Viridiplantae; phylum Streptophyta; class Magnoliopsida; order Poales; family Poaceae; genus Triticum; species Triticum dicoccoides. Next base: position 645,444,661 of record NC_041381.1, on the reverse strand, counting down.
CCGTCATGCTTTCTCTTGTTAGAGCCAACATGAAAGACATGGTCTTTCTTCTGCCTCATGATCCTCTCTTCCTCCTGGACGATCCTTGCGGTCATCTCAGAGAGTTGCCATTTTTCCTTTAGAGAGTTATAGTTGACCTTAAATTGTTCAAACTCTTCAGGAAGAGACTCAAGAATAATTATGACAAGAAGGGCTTCACTTAAAGAACACTCCAAAGCCTTAAGCTTGGTGAAAGCATTTACCACCCTCAATATGTGCTGCCTAACATTTCCGTCAATAGTGTATTTCTGAAGAAGCTTAGCAAAAAGCTCATGAGCATACACTTTGTCGGAGCCTTTTAATTGCTCCTCCATTTCAAATCAATCAGCAGCAACCGGTCTACAGGAACATATCAATCTCGCGCACCTGTCCACCACCTAGAAAAATGAAACCCCATCATATAATATTGTAGCACCAATATAGTACATGCAGATACCGAGGTAGAAATTTCCCCATATAAATATGGGTATATTGGCGGATAATACAGAATCACACCACTTAAGGCCCACCAAATCACCGTGTTATAAAAAACACTCCATCATCTCCCTGCCCCGCCGAACTAAATATTATTAGTTTTATGGAAAGTAAATTCCTTTAACTTTGATCAAGTTTAGGCCAAAAAAATCGACATCCACGATATTAAAAAAATATGGAAATTTATTTCATAACGAATCTAATTATATCAATTTGATATTATGAATTTTGATATATTTATTCACAAAACTTGATCAAACTTTAAAAAAATTGACATTGAGAAAAAGTAATACACCTTGTATTTTGAAAGAGAGAGGATATTTTTAAGATACAAGCAAAGCGCGTCCAACCCTTCTAATACATAGGCTAAACCAAAAGAAGATTCTACCAGTTGTCCTGTGACGCCGGCTAGGTCCGCCCCAGCATACAGAGTTGAACATCAAGTGGCTGAGATAGCAAGGTCTAACTCTAGCACCAAGTTAGGCATGTGACCTTTATGAGCAGAAGACTCGGAAGGAGATAAAAAAGGAGTGAAAACATTTCCCAGGACAGACCAATTCGTTTGCGAGGCCGACGGGCCAGACCAACCTGCATCTTCCTTCCTCTGCGCCAGCTCCAAGATGCATGTCTGGTCAGCCTGGACGCAGCGAGCGGGCTTTTGGGCCCGCTCGTGGACCGACCAGGACCGGACCGATCGGTCCCGGCCCGCTAGGAAAACTGGCCGGTCCGAGCTGGTAATTTCGGCCCGAAAATCGACCGGTCCGGTCCGGTCTTAGCTCGGTCCGGCTCGGAAGATCGATGGCCCAGCCCAATTAGAGCGAATCAGGAAGTCCATCATGCATCACACATATAGATCGTGTGTGTGTGCGTGACCTAAACTCATCCCGCATCCCGTTCGTGCGTGTGTGCGCCGCCGCTTCCACCAGGACGCACCGCGCCGCCGCCGCCGCTCCTTCCACCAGCGAACTGGACTAGCACCATGACGCGCCGCCAGCCGCCGTGCCTCTGCCTCGCGCCGCCGCTCCCTTGTGCGGCTGTTCCTCCTCTCTCCCCCTCGCGGACGTGCCTCTCCGTCTCTGTCCCTCGCGCCGCCGTGCCGCCACGCATCATGTCCGTCTTCTGCGTCTCCGGCCACCATGCTGCTGCGCCGAGTACCGCTCCGACAGCCTGGGCCTACATGGCTCCTACAGCATGGGCCTACAGTCCGCACCGAGCTTTGCATCTGCCGGTCCGGTCCCTGAAATTGGGACCGCTGCACTACTCGGTCCGGTCCGGACAGGACCGCCGGCGGCCGGTCCAAACGACGGCTCGGACCGGGACCGGACCGGCCCGGACCGTGTCCATCCTGAATGTCTGGTCCTGGTCGATTAATCGTGATCTCGACCACTCCGATATGCCGATGCTCGGCACCATTACCAAGACCTACCAATCCGTCCTTGCTCGCTTCCATGGTGAAGTCAGACCCGCAGATCGCTGATCTTGGCCAACCAACCCATCACGCACACATGCGTTGGCGCGGCGCTCGCTCCCGGCGTGACCCGACTTGTGCAGGGCGCTCCACCTTCCTCGCGCAGTTCCCATGCAGCCATGCCTGCCAAGGTCAATAGTGCATGTTGGCGCTTCTTCGGCCTCTGCTTGTTCCCTCGCCTCGCAACCGGCGTCACGGCCGTCGACCGGGACGGCCGAGCAACCAACGTGACGACGGCTACGAATGGAACCCTAGCCAGGGGTTTGGGATTTGGGAGGAGGGTTTAGAAAGGGGAGGCAGGGCGAGGAGTCGAGGAAGTGCGTGGTTGTGTGGATTGGTCATTGGACCGGGAGAACCGAGACGGTTGGGTTCGATTGAAAAAGATCGGTGAAGGTGAGGGGATCGTGTGATGCGGTCGAGAGGCGCTGAAAAAATCGGTGTGAGGGCGGGGGCTTCATTAGATCGATGGAAACGAAACGAAATGAAATGACGTATCAAATCCCCTTTAAGAGTTGAGATAACGAATAGCACTAGCAAACATGACCGTATGTTGCAATGGAACTTTCTTTTACACTTTTAGCCCAATAAGCATGTCTGACAAGCCCTCGCACATGTTCACGTCTTCTTTTTCAATATGGTGCTCCATCCATGTGGCTACAAACAGTGTCCATCTGATCATAATACGTCTTAATATGATCAATCCCAAGGCGAAGAAGAGTTGATCCACCACATTCCTGCACATATATATAATTGGTGCATTCCTACACACATATTGCATCGTCTTCAATAGTATAGTATCTAGCCAAATGCAGAGACGGAAAACGATCAATTTCAGAGACAAAGAAGAGACCAATCAAATAACTAATCGGATGAGACAAAACTCTAGTTCAGTATTTACAAAATTGTGCAATGCATGTCCGACAACTGAGGCTATCCAAATAATTCAAAGCAGTAGTTAAGCATATGTGCACAACCAACAAAGACCCTAATGCAATGTTGCTGATTTGAAATAACCATATATACAAAGACCAAGCTACTATTTTCAAGTGTATGTTACACTACCAAATACTGGTAAATTTATCAACGAGCACATCCTTGATTGCACTGTCATAAAAAAAAGGTTCCTCATAGTTACAGACAGACTGAAATGCACATTTCCACTAACTTGCACATTTAACCTAGAATGAACCAGAAGGTAGCCAGGATTTCACTATTCTTTAGTGCACTGAAGAGCAATGGAAAATGCTGAAATTTAACACCCATAAGTTCAGATAAAAGACGTCACTCTTTCCAATAAGAGGTATCATCGACATGATAGTCTAGTAGCGCATCACGTAATTTCGGAATCATACTGCAGTTGCTGCTGAATCGATCGGGTGTGTGCACTTCTTCAAAGTTAAATCAACAACGGACTGCAGTCATGGTATTTCATTCAGACCAATAGCAGTGAGATCATTGCTGAATCTTCATAAACCATCATGATGTAGACCCTCAAAAGATGTCAAGCAACAACTCCAGTATTCATTGGAAGTCTGAAACTATGTACCAGCGCCTTGTGCATGTGAGGGAAACATACGTGTATGTACCAACTCACGGGCGCGTCTATTCCTTGCGTTCAGCGCGACGAGGACGAACCCTCGCGTCGGGGGAGCCCTGGATGGGCCGGCCCAGCCACGCAGGAGGCCACGGCCTTTTTTTCTGTTTCCTGTTCTCGTTTTTTTGCTTTATTTTTTAATTTTCCTTACTTCAAGACACATTTTCAAAAAATGTTGACCAAGTATTTAAAATGATATTGAATAAGTATTAAAAGTTTTGAATGGGTATTTGAAAATTTTGAGTAACTACTCAAAATGTTGGACAAGTGTTCGAAAAATATTTAAATAAGTATTAAAAAAATATTTAACAAGTATTTGAAAAATGTTGAACGAGTATTTGTAAAATGTTGAATAAGTATTAAAAATATTGAAAAAATATTTGAATTTTTTTGAATAAATATTAAAAAATGTCGAGCAGGTATTTGAAAATGTTAAATATTTATAAAAATATTGAAAATTATTTGAGAAATGTTGAATAAGTATTAAAAATGTTTAACGAGTACTCCCTCCGTCCGAAAAAGGTTGTTCATCAAATGGATGTATCTAGCACTAACTTGGTATTTGAAAAATATTGAACAAGTATTTGGAAAATGTTGAATAAGTATTTGAAAGATGTTGAACGAGTATTTAAAAAATGTTGAACAAGTATTTGAGAAATATTTGAATAAGCGTTCGGACAATGTTGAACATGTAAATAAAAATGTTGATGTCTTATTAATTTTTTTTGACACATACGAAAATGTAGAGTGAAAAAGAAAACAAACATAAGGAAAAACAAAAACAAAAACAAACAATGGAAAAGAAAAATGAAAACCGAACAAAAATGAAGAAGAAAAAAAAACAAAGAATGTAGAATGAAAAAACCATGAAAAACAAAGAGAAACCAAAAGAAAAATGAATTGTAAAAAGCCGGAGAAAAATAAGAAAACCAAAAAAAAAGAGAAAAAATCTCCGGTATTTTACCAGAAGTAGTGTGCGACTCTTTTATGAATACAAATCCAAGAGTGGCATAGTGGAAGCAGCTCTACGCATTTTAGAGACACCCCAGATTCCAATCACCTCCTGCCCTCATTTTCTTCTACCTTTTGTATTCCTCTGCGCGCTAGTGAACTGGCCTGATTAGTCAAATGCTTCAGCAAGAGAAACTCTCGGGCTCGCTTAATGCGATAAATAGTTGTCGCGCCAACTTACGGGCTTCTTGCCTGATGTGCTGAACCTTCTTCTTTCCGGCTTCTGCTTAAAACTTTGAGGGCCTAACAAGGGCAGGGATGGCACCCGCAGGGTATGGGTACCATACGGATGGAGCCACCCCATACCCTTCGAGCAACTCTAGCAGACCCCGCATCCCGCCCGGCCCGCAAAATAACCGCCAAATTGTGGATCGGGGCCGGAAAATCCACACGATCAGACCCCGCATCCCGCCCCGGCCCGTAAATTTTTTTGCGGGACGCGGCAAATCTTCTCCCCCAACCTCTATCTTCACGGGCTGGGAGGCCGACCCGAGCTGAACCCCTATCCGGCGCGAGATTTGGCGGGAGGGACATTTCCGCGCGCCCTTTCCCGCTCCCTGCACCCTCCGCCACCATTGTCCCCCCTCCACAAGCTCCGGTTCCTCCTTCTCGTCCGTTCCTCGCCGCCATGAACGACCCCATGCTGTCCCCCGTCATCGTCGAGGTCACGCATGCTCCTTCCCCTCGGGCAGATCTCGTCGCCGGCCATGTTTCCCCTGCCGCCGTCTCCCAAGCACACGCCGCGCCTTCCCGCAAGCGGCAGGGCAACATGGTCGTGCAGGGCGGGAATCCGGTTGCCCCCGCCGCGAGAAGTGGAAGTTGCTCGACAAAGAATCCCCACCAAAGAGAGGCTCACTTATAAACATGGATGAAGATGAGGATAATGATGGCCCAAGAAATTACAACCGGTGGATACAATAGAAAAATTATATGACTTAACCACATAATTTATTAGTGACATGCCAACCAAAGCGGTTGAATAACGCCCGTGCAACCATCTCCAGACGGTCAAATTAAACTTGTGAAGAGCCAAAACTACAGTGGCTAAGAGAAACATGGCTCCGATGTTGGTCTGTTCTATCTGTCAAACTGCCGTCCAATGCTTCAGGGCCGGCTATGCTTGGGCACCCATGGACGAGCCGAGCATATAGTTATGAACGGATCGGATGGTCCAAAGCTCTGGCTTTTTATAATGAAGGAATCATTATCACATGTAGATTTCATGCAAGTATTCGTTACCAATGGGTGTTTCACCTTCGGTCAATTCATGATTCGGAATTCCAGTGTCCAATATCTGCTTTCACATTTATTAGTAGGTACATATCGGAGTTGGAGTTAGTTATGTCAAAGTTAGGCATGAGCAGCGGAGCATTGCAGTCAAGCAATCCCAAGGGTTGGCTACCACGAGAAGCATGCTTAGTAAAAAATAGTGTTTACATAAAAGATAGAAGATGCATTCGGCTTTAAATTAATAAAGCCAGTGTCAAACAAAAAGGTAGCTCTATTAAACGACGAGGTTAAAAGTCTCGAATAGGATTGGACAACATATAAGACCATACAAGCATAACTTAAAATTAGCGAGGCACTAGGTAGAACTGCTTCTGTTGATGGCATGGACACTCTTAATCTTGGCTTGAATCGCATGAGCCGTCTTGCATTCCTTCTTTCCTAAGATGCTCCACTGCTGAAACAAAAGAGTGTTGAATAATGGTTTAAGCGTCTCAATCACCATACATGGTGACCCGCATTGATATATATTGATTGATGTGGTGCATACATGATTCGGTTGTTATAAACAGACCAACCAGGGAGATATACAAGGAGGAGGAGGAGGAGATAGAGATAAGTACAGAGTTTAAATAGCTAACTATCTCCTAACAATATACTATGAGATATCTGGTGCACCTTCCTTGTACGCCTAACCATGGTGCATGGTTAACACCCTCCCTTAATCTAAACTCCTCAAGTTTAGATTACGCTTGAATCCCTCAAACTGTTTTGTAGCCAAAGCTTTTGTGAAGCCATCTGCAATCTGATCTCTAGAGGGAACAAACCGAATCTATAGCTCCTTATTAGCAACCCTTTCTCTAACAAAGTGATAATAAATTTCAATGTGTTTAGTCCTTGCATGAAAAACAGGGTTAGTAGAAAGATATGTTGCACCAATGTTATCACACCAAAGACATGGAGTTTGTGTATGACATATTCCAAGTTCCTTGAGCATGGCCTTCACCCATATGACCTCTGCTGTGGCATTTTCCAATGCATTATATTCTGCTTCAGTGCTTGATCTTGACACAATTGCCTGTTTCTTTGCACACCAAGAAATCAAGTTAGGCCCAAAGAAAATTGCAAAGCCTCCTGTGGACCTCATGTCATCCAGACAACCTGCCCAGTCAGAGTCAGAGAACGCACTCACAAGAGTAGAGGATGACTTAGTGAATGTTAGTCCAACATTCAAAGTATGCTTCACATATCTAAGTATGCGTTTGGCAGCAGTCCAATGAGCTGAGGTAGGTGCATGAAGAAATTGACACACTTTATTCACTGAAAAGGATGACTTAGTGAGTGTCAGGTACTGAAGTGCACCCACCAAACTCCTGTACTTAGTACCATCCTCTTGACTCAGGAGCACACCTTCTGCAAGAGATAGCTTTTCTGAACTAGATAATGGTGTCAATGAGGGCTTACAACTCGGCATCCCTGCCTTGCTCAAAAGATCCATAGCATTTTTTTTCCTGAGAAAGATGTAGGCCACCCTCTCTGTTTTTCTTGACCTCAATGCCAAGGAAATAATGCAAATCACCAAGATCTTCGAGAGCAAACTGTGAATTCAAATCTTTCAAAAGAGCAACGATTGCTTCATCAGAAGAACTTGTCACAATGATGTCATCAACATAAAACAAGGACAAATATAACTATGGATTGTCGATTGTAAATGAACAAGGAAGTGTCAAACTTGGAGGGAACAAAACCAAGAGCTTGCAATTTGAGACTCAAGCGGGAGTACCATGCACGTGGAGCCTGTTTGAGTCCATAGAGAGATTTATCCAGGCGGAAGATATGAGATGGTTGGTGTTGATCAACAAACCCAGGAGGTTGTTTCATATAGACTTCCTCTTTCAGAACACCATGAAGGACCATGTTCTGCACATCTAGCTGATGAAGACTCCATCCTCTGGATACAGCAACAGAGAGAACAAGACGGATAGTGGCAGCTTTAACAACAGGACTAAAAGTGTCCTCATAATCAAGCCCATACCTTTGTTTGAAACCTTTTGCAACCAAGCGTGCTTTATAGTGATCAATGGTACCGTCAGACTTTTTCTTGATGCGAAACACCCACTTACAATCAATCACGTTGACACCCGGACGAGAAGGAACAAGGTGCCATGTATGGTTTTTCTGAAGGGCAAAATATTCATCATCCATAACTTGTTTCCACTTGGGATCAGCAAGCGCCTCATGAACAATGCGGGGTTCTCCTGTAGGAACAGCAACAACAACACATATTTGGTTTTGTAATTAATAGGTTGAAGTGTACCACTCTGAAGACGTGTACACGGAGGCATGGTCACAGAGGATCCCGTGGCCACGGTGTCCACCCGAGCAGCAGATCCCACCGATCCCTAGGGGGAGACAGCACCAGAGGCAGCAGGATTGTCTGTGGTGAGCGACGCAGTAGAGGGAGTGGAGAGCGGCGCAGAAGATCCAGGGGAGCCACTTACAGCCGGCTCAGTGGACACGCCAGACCCAGCTGGTGCAGGCTCGGTGAGGCACGGGGTCCGCCTCATGTAGACGCAGGGAACGGGCGCGAAGCGCGCGGCAGACGGGTCCCCCATGTTGGACTAGGGGGTCGTGTGGCTGGGAACTGTCTTCTCAGTAGGGCGCCAGGTGGCACGAGGCGATTGGTGCGGGGAGGCATCAGGTGGGGAGGCGCGAGACACCGATTCCGTCGTGGATACGTCCAGATCTGGCACGGTCGGACGCACGGATCCTGAAGGAGATTGCACCTGATCTCCTATGTCCGCGGCAGAGCCCGCTGGAGCAGTAGTATCTTCACAAAAAATATTGTTTTCTTCACTATTTGTGCTGCTGTTTGTTCCTGTAACACCAAACTCAGGTAGAGGATTAGGAGAGTTAGTCAAAACTTGATCATCACAATTATCATCACCCATACGATCAACGCCGGAAAGATGAGAAGGGAAAAGAAGGATCTCTTTGCGAAGAAGGGCACCGACATTGGGATGGAGTTTGGCAAAGGGAAATTGTGTTTCATCAAAAACCACATCACGAGAGATATAGAACCGACCAGTAGCAATATCAAAGGTATCTCCGAAGGTGTTTTGTTGGGTTGGCTTAGATCGAGATTAGGATTTGTCACTCCGAGTATTGGAGAGGTATCTCTGGGCCCTCTCGGTAATGCACATCATAATAAGCCTCGCAAGCAATGTGACTAATGAGTTAGTTACGGGATGATGCATTACAGAACGAGTAAAGAGACTTGCCGGTAACGAGATTGAACTAGTTATGAAGATACCGACGATCGAGTAACAGACTAATTCGTTTGCGAGTCCGACGGACCAGACCAACCTGCGTCTTCCTCCCTCTGCGCAAGCTCCAAGATGCATGTCTTGTTAGGGCTGCTGTAGGCCTGTAGGCCAGTGAGGCTGGCTCGGGTTTAGTGCCACCTTGCTTAAGTGAGGAGGCCATAATCAGCTTATAAGGGGGGAGATTCCTTCCTTCCTTCAGTCCGGAATTTTGGGATGAAGTGGGCTCTTCGCTGCATGCTGACCCGTGTGCGCATAAACGCAGCTTATAAGGGGGAGATTCCTTCCTCTCTTCAGTCCGGGCACACATGACGTCTTTTGTTTCAATATGCTGCTCCATCCATGTCGCTACAAACGGTGTCCATCTGATCATAATACATCTGAATATGATCAATCCCAAGGCGAAGAAGAGTTGATCCACCACATTCCTGCACGTATAATTGGCGCATTCCTACACACATATTGCATCGTCTTCAATAGTATAGTATCTAGCCAAATGCAGAGACGGAAAACGATCAATTTCAGAGACAAAGAAGAGACCAATCAAATAACTAATCGGATGAGACAAAACTCTAGTTGAGTATTTACAAAAACTGTGCAATGCATGTCCGACAACTGAGGCTATCCAAATAATTCAAAGCAGTAGTTAAGCATATGTGCACAACCAACAAAGACCCTAATGCAATGTTGCTGATTTGAAATAATCATATATACAAAGACCAAGCTACTATTTTCAAGTGTATGTTACACTACCAAATACTGGTAAATTTATCAACGAACACATCCTTGATTGCACTGTCATAAAAAAAGGGTTCCTCATAGTTACAGACAGACTGAAGTGCACATTTCCACTAACTTGCACACATAACCTAGAATGAACGAGAAGGTAGCCAGGATTTCACTATTCTTTAGTGCATTGAAGCAGTGGCGGAGCTAGCATTTGACACCAAGGTGGTCCGCCCTAATTTTTTTTTGATAAGTAATATGATATGTGAATGATCTAACTAATTATCAATATCATAAAGAAATATATCGATATGTTCTGATGAACACACTAAAATTCTCAATTAAATCTTAATTTTGCATAAAGAAGCGTACATAGTAAATACTACATGAACCATAGTACATACCTTCAGAAGTTCAAAAAGACTATGTTTGCCTGCGCTTTTGCATTGCCATGACGGTATCAATTATATCATCTTCATTCACCTCGGAGAAATAATGCCTCTCAATGCATGTGATTAGGAATCACCCAAAAGACTATCACCCATCTTATTTTCTCAACTTGATCTTGACTAAATCATGGTAGAAAATGTTCTTCAGTTGCTCTATGGTCACATTCGGCATAGACACTGTTGGTTCATGAGTTTGCTCTTCACTCACAACAAGCATATACAAAAGTTCTCCGGTTTGCTCTTCAGCCACATTCGACATATTCCCTGCTTCCTTCTTCCCTATCTTAATAGCTTATCTCTGGAAAAGAAAAACAGTGTCTCCGGCCCTCTTCATTCTTCAATAATTCTGTAATAAAAATTACTTTCTATCAATACACAATACACAAGTAAATTGAGGCATTATGTGCAAAATGAAAGTAACCAAGGAAGAAATGATAGTTGGCTTCATTCCAGACAAATATAAAGAAATAATTGAGGCAAAATTCAAGCCTTTGTGGCTTCATTCAAGCAAGCTATAATTTCACTTACTAGAACTGGTTTTTTTTATATGAAATCGGAGAGGGAAAGCCTCTCTTTTGCTCAGAAAAAAACTATAATTTCACATCATTTCTGAATATAGACCGATGTAACGAAAGTACCTGTGCAAAATTATGTGTTCATCAGTTCATGTACATGGAAGTGGGGCAAAAAAAAAGCAAACCCTGAGTCTGAAATTGAGGCATTTGGGTACCTTAAATCGCTCAGGGGTTTGTCGCCGTGGTGGGGCTTTGAAGGGGGGCGGCCGGGCCGGCGGGGTGCCAGAAAGGGGAGGCGGGATGCCGGGACCGCAGTTCGCCGGAGTGCAGCCGCACGCAGGGTAGGGGCGCAGCTGGACCGGGAGGGCGCCCGGGCGGGAAGCCGGGAAGGGGAGGCAAGAGCCTCCTGGATGGCTGAACTCCGGGCTCCTGCCGGCGACCGGCGACGCCGCGATGGCTGGCTGGCTGGGTGTCAGGGTCGGGCAGAGCCGCAGGAGGAGTTGCTGTGCGAGGAGGGCGACCGGGCGAGACGAGGGTTCTACTCGTGCTCGCACAGGCCGTGATGCGTTCGTCCCTGTATAAGTTACTGTGCCGTTTTCTTTCTCTCTGGCCCGATTATAGATACAGGTATATAAGCACATTCAAAATCCCAGGGTGGGCCGCGGCCCACCCTGGCCACCCTGTACATCCGCCACTGCATTGACGGAAAATGCTGAAATTTAACACCCATAAGTTCATCTATACTACTATTAAAAGAGTAAACATGAATCCTTCTAAAGTCACACCACAAAGTATACACAGAAGTACCAGAGACGTTTGATCAATCCCACTAAATCATATCCAACGTTCTATATTGCATCAAAAGTCTGTCACACCAATCAACGCTCAGGATTAAATGTTCTGCCAGGCCAGACGCCCACGTCCTGCTTCTCCCACGATCTACCTCAAGCAAAGAAGCCGCCGGACAACACGCCACTAAACGAGCAATGCTACACTTACGTAAATAATATTACGTGTTTTACGTAAAGTGCAACGTGGCTAATTAGTATTTGAGAAGGGGGAGGAAGGGGCCCCACCCACCTGAAAATCAGGGGGGGCCGAAGTTAATTGGTTAGGCAGTTTACGTTAGTCTACGTAGGCCTCACGTAGATGTAGGATTATTGCCACTAAACGCATCTGAGCCCCCATTCTATTACGTTGACCGCCCCCACTTCCCTCCCACCATCGCGCTCCCTTTGCCTCTGGGTCGCTCCCCTCAGTGGTCGTATGACGCCCGACGCAAGCGCAACCCTTCCGCGGAGCGAGGCCGGCAGAAGTGGAGGGGCCGAAGTGGCGAAGGCGAGCAGAGGCAGAGCAAGGCCACGGTGGCGGAGATAATTGAGGCGGAGGCGGCTCACAGGCCGCGACGACGGCGATGGCGCCTCGGAGCAGGCCACGATAGAAACGGCGGCCCTGAGTAGTCCACGACGGAGACGGAGACCGTGGCGGCTCATCGGCGGGCACGACAAAGGCGGAGACGGAGACCGTGGCGGCTCGTCGGCAGCCACGGCAAAGGCAGAGCGCGGCCCAGAGGGCTTAAGACGAGGCCATGGCTTGACACGGAGTCGGCTGAGGAGGAGCAAGGCTGCAAGGCCGAGGTGGAGCGGCGACTCGAGACGTCTCGATGGAGGCGAAGCCGCGCCGCGCTAGCGGAGGCCGGACGATGAGGCGGCTTAGCACGTCTGCGGTGTCTCGACGGGGCGGCTCACTGGCAGCGGCTGCTCGCTGTGGAGGCCCCCGGCAACTCAAGGTGCAGCGAGCTCCGGCGGAGGTGGCGGAAGCAGGCCACAGCACCGGCTTGGCGATGCAGAGGCGAGGCACATCCATCCGAGGCAGCTGAAGCCCCCGGCGACTCGGAGAGAGCGGCTCGGATAGCTCCTGGGCCAGCTCTCAGGCGGAGGTGGGGGTGACGGAGGCGCGCGGGCCAGAGGCCGGGACTGAGACTGCTCGGCGCAGTGGCGGCTCCTGACGAGGTCATGGCTGTAGCTGCAGCGGTGGCGTAAGCGGGCGGCTCGGCGCGAGCGGTTCAGAGTGTAGCAGACTTGCGACAGTGGAAGAGGGCGGGTCGGATCTCGGATCCATGGCGGCCTGGAGGTCTGGAGGCGCAACGAAGCGACGCGAGGCCGGGCCTGAAGCCGCGGCGACTTGCAGTAGGGGAAGAGGGCGGGTCAGAGCCTTCTCGAGGTGGATGCAGACCGGAGGCTGAGGCGAGTCGCCTCGACGGGGCGGTGAGGCGGGTTGTCGTGCCAGCGCGGCTCGGAGGCGCACCGGCGTGGGCGGAGCGAGGCCGGCGGCTCGACGACGTCCTGCCCGTACGTCTGCCTCTCCTATGGCGCAAGACACCTGCCGCCGGACCCACCCTTCCGCTATCTCCTGTGTCGCCGACGCAGCCTCTCTTCCCACTGCTCGCTGACGAATTGGCCCACCCGTGGGCCTCTCCTGCGATGCCGGCCACCTGCCCCGCCCTACGCCATATCCTGTGGTGCATGACGCCCGTCGCCGGCCCCGCCCTTCCACATCTCCTATGGCGCGCGGCGCCCGTCCGCCTCTCCTGTGGCACACGGCTGTTGCTGCTCGACGTCTGGAACAACGGCATCGGTAATTCCTTTGCTTGGAGCTTTTTTTTTTGGGTCTATCTATGTCACATCTAGATGTAAGATTATCTCACATCTAACATAGACACCACCCTACCTGTTTGTGTTCCTCCAACTGTTTTTTTTAATTGTCCAGCCCGGTTTCTTGCCCACACGCACACAACCACGCACGCCCTTGACCCAGGACAAAATCACAAAAAATGCAGCGTACCTGTTAGAAATCGACTTGGCAATCAACTGCTCATAGACCCATACTTTGAGCCATTAACTCACATAGACGTTGGTGTTATATAATCAAGAAACCTTCCCCAAAACAACTAATTATTGTGAAAACAGGATTTTTTTTAAAAAAATTCCAAACATCCTTGAAAACGTCAACTTTTTAAAGTAAACATGAACTTTTTTGAATTTATGAAAAAAGCTTGGGACCTAATTGCAAGTCGAGGGTGGACTTGCAACTGGGACAAAAAAGGCCATGGCCCGGTTGCGAGTCAAGGGAGGACTTGCAACTGGGACAAAAAAAAGGTCACGCCCCAGTTGCGAGTCAAGTGTGGACTTGCAACTAGGAAAAAGAGTATCTGGCCTGAGTTGCGAGTCGGAGGTGGACTTGCAACTAAGACAAATAAATGCTCCGGACCTAGTTGCGAGTTAATGGTGGACTTGCAAGCGGAACAAATAAATGCTCCGGACGTAGTTGCGAATCAATGGTGGTCTTGCAACCAGGACAAAAAAGGTCGGGCCCTAGTTTCCAGTTGAGAATGGACTTGCAACCTGGACAAAAAAGAAGGTTGGGCCTCAGTAGCAAGTCGAGGGTGGGGTTGCAACTTGGCAAAAAAAAAGCCGGTCCCCAGTTGCGAGTTGGAGTGGACTTGCAACTAAAAAAAGGTCGGGCCCTAATTGCGAGTCAAGGGTGGACTTGCAACTAGGCCAAAAAAAGGCCGGGGCCTAGTTGCGAGTCGAGGGTGGACTTGCAATTGATAAAAAAGGCGAGCCCCGAGTTGCGAGTCAAAGGCGGACTTGCAATTAGGATAAAAAAGGAAGGCCCCCAGTTGTGAGTCGATGGTGGACTTGGAACTGAGACAACAAAAGGATGGGCCCCAGTTGCAAGTCGAATGTGAAGTTGCAATTGGGACACAAAAGGATGAGCCCAATTGCGAGTCGAGGGTGGATTTGCAACCGAGATAAAAAAAAGGTTTGGCCCTAGTTACGAGTTGAGGGTGGACTTGCTACCAAGACAAAAAAAGGTTGAGTCCCAATTGCGAGTCGAGCGTGGATGTGCAATTGGGATAAAAGCTGACTATGAGCCAAATTCCATGTCAATGGTGGACGTGCAACTGGGACTACACAAAATTACAATACCGGTTGTGAGTCAATTATGGACTTGCGACCGGAACAACCACAAACTATGAGCCCTAGTTGCGAGTCGAGAATGGAGTTGCAATTGGGATGGAAAACAAACTATAGTCCCAATTAAACTTCGATAACTTTTGACTCTGGTTTAATGAAGATTTTCATGGAAAAAGAATTAAAGACAAAAACGACACATGAATGGGTCTGATGAGAAGGAAAAAAAACAATGCAAGTGAAGAAAACACGTAGATGTGTCTCTGCACAAAAACAAAAACGACAAAAGTCAAAGAAAAGAAAAATCAATAAAATAAGTTGAAATGTTGCACATAATGGGCCACTGGGCCTCTCGCACAACACCGAGCTTTCGACAAAAAAGATCTGTCCGGATCACTTTGTCTATGCTTGCGCCTTGTTACTGGCCACCTGCGTGTCAAAAAAAAAAATTGAATCTTGGTGTTTTGACCCACCAGCATCGATCTGGACACAGCAGGCCAGGAGCGCATCAACCCGTCCCGAACGAGCGCATGAGCGAGGCAATCACGTTTGCACAAATATTAAAGACAGATGAGATCCAAGGGCTCTGAACTTAGATGTGAAATAGGTATTTCACATCTAGATGTGAAATAGGTATTTCACATCTAGATGTGAAATAGTAAAGCTGTTTTTTGTTTGATTTGATTGATACATCGTGCGCCAAATTCTAAATTCCAAAGGCTATGGCTGGAATTGCCGTTCCGTTCTCATGTCCCTCTTGACTCTACCAAGTCTTTGCATCTTCATTGATTCATCCCTCGAGCCATACCATCTGTCAGATGATGACACTGATTTCCAGAAGAATTTCACACATCTAAGTGATCATGCAGATGCACTGCGAAACCTGACGATTGAGATGGTGTAAGTTCATGCAGCTACACTGCGAAAACCTGATGATTGAGATGGTACATTTTCGTTGTTCTGATGTCGCGATGGAAAGGCGAGGAAGATTCTGATGAAGAAAAGAGACACAAGGCATTAGTCGCCTTGCTGGTAACCAACCCATTTGAATCATTGTCGCCTTTCATTTTCTTCAGGATTTGATGCATGTGCATTTTCACATAATTTGTAACAAACCAATTCATAGATTAGTTGCAGATGAATATCTAACCAAGCACAAATCCATTTCAGTATGAGCGCGCGTGCCCCGTTTACCGACCTAACGAACACTCGTGATAAGCAGCGTCGTCCCGGGCAAAACCAAATCTGACATTTTAGTTTGAATTTATCTAACACTATGGAATAGGGTAAATGATAACCAAAAGTAAAAAAAATGTGACATTATGATTGGTCATACTATCTGCAATCCATTCTCTTTTGCTTTAAGGGAGTTGGTTTGTCGATAATCATGACCAACTGAAACTGATTAGACAGGTAGAGCCTGACCTCAATTGGCGCGAGTGCTCTATGAAAGCTTGGGATTTACCCTGCTAATGTGCCACCTTTGGTTTTGGTTCAGGAAGAAGAAGGTAGTATATGGCGACGAGTGTAACTGGCTTGATGTTTTTTTCAATTCCTTTGTTCTACCAAGAGTACTGGTATTAGGACGTTTTCTACACATTTGGAATACGTAACAATAGATTTGGGGAATTTATATAGAAGAAAGTCACAACTCAGTTGCAAATAGATGTAGCAGTAGTAGTGGAGAGATGGGAATGCCTCTACCTCACCCTGGTGGTGCTATAGGCCCATCTCAGGGTTGGCGGGGATAGTTGGCACCGGCGGTGGTGGGAGTACTGCCAAGAAAGGTGCTACCTCAATTACTTTAGTCACTCTAGCTATCAGCATCGCTGAGGAAGGTTCATGATTATGAGCATAACTTCACATGATTCTGATGGTAGAGATGTGCGTGCACGTGCACATTTACTAGTTCAGATAAAAGACGTCACTCTTTTCAATAAGAGGCATCATCAACATGATAGTCCAGTAGTGCATCACGTATTTTTGGAATCATACTGCAGTTGCTGCTGAATCGATCGGGTGTGTGCACTTCTTCAAAGTTAAATCAACAACGGACTGCAGTCATGGTATTTCATTCAGACCAATAGCAGTGAGATCATTGCTGAATCTTCATAAACCATCATGATGTAGACCCTCAAAAGATGTCAAGCAACAACTCCAGTATTCATTGGAAGTCTGAAACTATGTACCAGCGCCTTGTGCATGTGAGGGAAACATACGTGTATGTACCAACTCACGGGCGCGTCTATTCCTTGCGTTCAGCGCGACGAGGACGAACCCTCGCGTCGGGGGAGCCCCGGATGGGCCGGCCCAGCCGCGCAGGAGGCCACGGCTTTTTTTTTTCTGTTTCCTGTTCTCGTTTTTTTGCTTTATTTTGTAATTTTCCTTATACTTTAAAATATTCTAAAAAACACTCTTCAAGACACATTTTCAAAAAAATTTGACCAAGTATTTAAAATGATATTGAATAAGTATTAAAAATGTTGAATGAGTATTTGAAAATGTTGAATAACTACTAAAAATGTTGAACAAGTGTCCGAATTTTTTTTAAATAAGTATTAAAAATATATTTAACAAGTATTTTGAAAATGTTGAACGAGTATTTGAAAAATGTTGAATAAGTATTAAAAATATTGAAAAGTATTTGAATTTTTTTGTATAAGTATTAAAAAATGTTGAGCAGTATTTGAAAATGTTGAATATTTATAAAATATTGAAAATTATTTGATAAATGTTGAATAAGTATTAAAAATGTTTAACGAGTACTCCCTCTGTCTGAAAAAGGTTGTTCATCAAACGGATATATCTAGCAGTAACTTCGTATTTGAAAAATGTTGAACAAGTATTTGGAAAATGTTGAATAAGTATTTGAAAGATGTTAAACGAGTATTTAAAAAATGTTGAACAAGTATTTGAGAAATATTTGAATAAGCGTTCGGACAATGTTGAACATGTAAATAAAAATGTTGATGTCTTATTAATTTTTTTTGACACATACCAAAATGTAGAGTGAAAAAGAAAACAAACATAAGAAAAAACAAAAACAAAAACAAACAATGGAAAACAAAAATGAAGAAGAAAAAAAAACAAAGAATGTAGAATGAAAAAATCATGAAAAACAAAGAGAAACCAAAAGAAAAATGAATTGTAAAAAGCCGGAGAAAAATAAGAAAACCAAACAAAAAAGAAAGAAACCAAAAAAAGAGAAAAAAAACCTCCGGTATTTTACCACAAGTAGTGTGCGACTCTTTTATGAATACGAATCCAAGAGTGGCGTAGTGGAAGCAGCTCTATGCATTTTAGAGACACCCCAGATTCCAATCACCTCCTGCCCTCATTTTCTTCTACTTTTTCTATTCCTCTGCGCGCTAGTGAACTGGCCTGATTAGTCAAATGCTTCACCGAGAGAAACTGTCGGGCTCGCTTAACGCGATAAATAGCTGTCGCGCCAACTTACGGGCTTCTTACCTGATGTTCTGAACCTTCTTCTTTCTGGCTTCTGCTTAAAACTTTGAGGGCCTAACAAGACCAAGGGAGCTCCTACTGGACGCTTATTGCGTCCAATATCAAGCCGACCCAAAAGGCAGACCTCGACTGGGCCGACCCACTCGAAAACAACGAAGTAGGCTGTGTAGCGCGACCAAAATACGTAAAGAAAAATGTTGTGGCCAACAATAAAAAATGCTATGGCCAGGAATCATACTCGTGCCTTCAAACTTGAATACGAGGTCTGCTCATGACAAAACGCAGCGCAATATCTTTAAGAATTGACCAAATGGAATATTTACTGTAGCGCGTAGATATCTGAATTATTTGAAAAACAAATTAGAAGCCAGGAACAGTTTTTTGAAGAAAACAAACAAAACTAGAATATTTATACATTTTTTTGTCAAACCCGATATGCTGTAGAAATTTCGAACATTTTCTTAGAAGAGAACACAATTTGAAAACATGAACATTTTTGGAACACGAACAATTTTTTAAAATTCCACAACACATTTTCTGAATTTGCGAATTTTTTTTAAAAATATGATATGTTATTGAATTTGTGAACATATTTTACAATTCCCCCAAAAAATTCTAATTATGAACAATTATTTAGAAATGTGAATGTTTTTTTAAAATTGCAGGAATATTTTTTGAATTTGCGATATTATTTTAAAAAGATTGACTTTTTTGAATTTGTGCAAAAGAATTGAGAACTAGAAGATTTTGTAATTTTGCAAACAAATTTTGAAATTTATGAACAACATTAAAAAACAGGAATACTTTTTGAACTTGAAAACATTATTTTTTTTGAAACTGTGAACATTTTTTAATATTTTGAACAAAATTAGAAGTTCAGGAACATTTTTAGAAATATTGAGAAATTTTTGGAAGATGCAACATGTTTGGAATTCCCCAAACATTTTTGAATCTGCAAATAAATTTTAAAAACATGAACAATTTTTTAATTTGTGCACAAAATTTCAAAAACAGAAATTTTTAAATTTTGTGTCAAATTTTAAAACATGCTAGCAAATTTTGAATTCAAAATTTTCCATAAATTGACAAACAAAATTTGAAAACAGGAATAGTTGTTAAAATTTTGAACAAATTATTGAAAAATGTAATCATTTTTTAAGTTTCTGAACAATTTTGAGAAGGAAGTAAACTTGAAGAAAAGAAAAGGAAAAGGAAAGGTAAGAAAAAGGAAATAGAAGAAACAGAAAAAGGGAAAAACCAAAAATAAAAGGAAAAGGAAAATAAAAAAATACAATACAATACAAAGTGAAAAAAAACAAAAAGCAAACAACACTGAAAAAAACCCAGTTCAGGGAACCTTCTAGTAGGTTCCAAACACTGGTTGGTCGCACCTATGTAAAATCTTGAAGTGGGTCGGCCCATGTTTGTCGCCTGAATCGCTGCTCTGTGCAATTCCCCGACAGTTTGCCGCATGGAGCAACGAATAGGGATTTCCGCCTAACAATTCATAAGCACCTGAATTAATCTCTTCAGTGGGCTTTTGTGCTAGTTCAAATCACCCAGTTCAGGTCACTTATCAGTGTACGATCAGGAAATCCCTATTCGCTCGTCGCGGTGAACTGCCTGGCAATCGCACAGACCAGCCATGCGAGCGACAAACATGGGCTGGCCCACTTCCAAATTTACAAAGTACGGCCAACCGATTATAGGATCTAGAAGGTTCCCTGTGCCGGGTTTTTTTTCTGTGTTGTTTCCTTTCTGTTTCTTTGGCTTTCCATTTTATTTTTTATTTTTTTCTGTTTCTTTTGTTTTTTTCTTTCATTTCCTTTACCTTCTTCTTTTTCTCAAGTTTATTTCCTTCTCAAAACGTTGAGAAATTTTAAATATGGTTGCATTTTCCTAAATTTTTGTTCAAACTTTCAAAAGCTACTCCTGTTTTCAAGTTTTTTTTGTTAAATTTCGAAAAGGCAAGAATTGAAAAAAATTCGCATGTTTCAAAATTTGTACACAAACTTAAGAAATTGTGCTAGGGTTTGGAGCTGAGCATGGGGAGGACGAAGGTCAAGGGCCCCAAGTTCGCCGCATATCATCAACAAGATGATTATCAAGAAGTAAGCACCCATCTCCTTCGTGATTCCCTGGTTCGTGCCGCAGTAGAGGCCTCACCATTGCATTTCTTAGGTATAATGGACGAGGTGCTAGACCCCAGGAAGAAAGACAACGTGAGTGCCTACTTCTGCTTGCGTTGCGACTGGAATTTGGGCTGCCATTTTTGTGTGTACTTGTTTGTTGTGTCATGCGTCTTGGGCCCGGTGCTTGCAAGCTGCAAGCCGCAGGTCTCCTCCACGTTGTTCTTCATCTACAACATGACGCTCGGGCTGCCATGTCGGGTTATTGTCGACACCAACTTAATCAATTTGTCCATCTAGAACAAGGTCCGTCCTTTCAATTAGCCCTGCTTTGTTTGTTTCACTTATCTCAACTATACAAAGAATCAGATTTTTTCTTCGCGGTGGACTCGGTGAACCAAGTTGATGATTATTTAGGCCCGGGAGGTAGCTATCATCACAGAGTGTAAACAACTTATAATGGAGTTTGCGTCCATATCCTTCAAACATTGCAATAGGGAGGCCAATCAGGTGGCAGATGAATTAGCAAAGAACTCTTTTACTACTAGATCCTCTAATTCTTGGGATGATGAGATCCCTGATTTTATTTCTCATCTACTTGTAAATGACATGTCTATTATTTAAGAAATAAAGTCTATTTGTGGTAAAATAAGTATTTAGTGTTCCCCGAAAGTCGTCTTACAACTGCCTCTTCCGAGATAGATAAATTCAAGCTTGCAATCAGCAGGGCTGAAACATAAGATGATTTTTCATTAAAAAATGATACTAATAGAAATGTATGCTGATTTATGTGTAGCAATCAAGGTAATTCATGTTTCCATTTGTTTATGTCATGCCATCTGTCCTATATCCATATGTCAATTTAAGAAGCTTCAACACTTAACCTGAAACTACCAACTCTTACCTGATAACAGAACATTAAGGGAAGCTAACAAAAATGGCTAGGATAACTGTTTATAATTTGATCAGATGTAAGCCGCTAGCTTTGGTCACATGCGTTGCTAATGCTACTGGTATTCCATTTTAAGTCAGAATCATCTTCTTTTGCCCTATGCAGTTGGATTTGGAGAAAGGAATTGTGGAGTGCCTTTATGCCAAATGTAAGCTTATAGTGCCATTGTCTTTGCTTTCAGTTATCTTATTTGGAACTTGTGTTATGCTTTTGATGTGTATTTTGAAATGCATATTTCTTTCCTGAAAGTACCCCTTGCATCACTGACTATGTTATGGCTGAGCTTGAAAAGCTAGGACAAAAGTATCGTGTGGCTTTGAAGTATGCTCATGCCAAGGCGACCCACTATCCCCTATCCTGTGTAACGTAAGTAAGGAGGTGGATCGGTCTAACCCGAGATAAAACCGGAGAATGAGGAACGCGGCATGCCAAGCGAGAATCCATGCATGTAATCGGTCCACGACCTGGTCGTGCCTGCATGGTTCGGTACTCTTACTTCAGACGGAAATTACCCCCTCACGCTGCAACATACTACACCGAACCTCCACTGGACTATATACTCTTACACTGCATGCACGTTGTGTATATACAACGTGCATATATACTATTACACCGCCACTTGTATATAAACTCTTACACTGCATGCACGTTGCGCGATCGCGTGAATCACCGGCACCTTGCTGGATGGAGAGTTGAAACGTCGTGCTACACTGATATTTTTGAGAGCACATAGTTAACGAGCGCTCCTTCGGGAGCCTCGCAACGATCAACGCCACTTGACGTGCTCTCAGCCATTCGCCACGTGTCGCGCTCTGGACGCTTCCTCTGGATTTTTTTTATTTTTCCGCACGCGTTTTCGGCTTTTTAAACGATTTTTTTCGGGGTTTTTCGACGTTTTGGTTTCCCCCCGGTCTTTCTTATCTTTTCGATCAAAAAAAATCGAATTTTTTTTGCATGAAAAAACGTTTTTTTTCTTTCGCGAAAGTCACGGTTTTTCTTCCGCGAGAGGCACATTTGTGCTTTAGCGAGAGTCACGGCCATGCCTCTCGCGGAAGCAAAACCGTGACTTCCCCCGGTCTTTCTTATCTTTCCGATAAAAAAAATCGAATTTTTTTTGCATGAAAAAACGGTTTTTTTTCTTTCGTGAAAGTCACGGTTTTTCTTCCGCGAGAGGCACAGTTGTGCTTTCGCGAGAGTCACGGCCGTGCCTCTCGGAAAGGGAAAAACAAAACGCATTTTCTGCTTTTTTTCTTTCACGAGTCACGTTTTTGCTTCCGCGAGAGGCATGGTTGTGCTTTCGCGAGAGACATGGCCGTGCCTCTCCGAAAGGGAAAAAAATACACGTTTTCTGTTTTTTTGTTCGCGAGAGTCACGATTTTGCTTTCTTGAGAGGCACGGTTGTGCTTTCGTGAGAGTCACGGCCGTGCCTCTCGAAAACAAAAAAAAACGTGTTTTCTGTTTTTTTCCTTCCATGAGAGTCATGGTTTTGCTTCCACGAGAGGCACGGTTGTGATTTCGCGAGAGGCACGGGCGTGCCTCTTTCGGAAAGGGAAAAAACCATGCTCCCGGTTTCGGTTTTTTGCCCATTTTTTTCATCCGGTTTTTTTGTGGAAAAAGAAGTTCGTCAAAACCTATCAACATGGGATCTAGTTTTGAATATCTCGACGCGAGGAATCCAATGGTGAAAACGGTTCGAGATTTGGACGCACGATTTAAGAGATAAAACATTTTGAATAAACGGATCTACGAAAAAAAGAGAAAACTCCCAGGTTACGACAAGTGGCACGTTGCATGTGCACCACTTGTCCCAACCTGGGAAAGTGGAGTGTTCTTTGCAACAAGTACTCCTTAATTAGTGATTTCGGATATTTTTTCTTCATGTAGGGCGTGTTTGGTAGCCTGCATGTGGCCCGGCCTGGCTCGCGCAGGACGAAAACGGGCTGATTGGTTGCCTGCTTTCACTGTTCGGCCCGCATGGCACAAACCTTAAAGCACTCCTAGGCCTAGCTCCTTGGGAACGCACGAATCAGCAGTTTCTCCAGGGCCAGGCCCGAGCGGTGCACGCGGGCGGTGGCAGCTGCACACGCGCGACCACGCTCGAGAAGCCGCATTGCTTCCCGAATCGCCGGCAGTTATTAGCCTCACCACCCCTCACTGCTCCCTCTCCCCCACTCTCCCAACTCTCACAGGCGGCGGCGGGTCGCAGCAGAGTAAGAAGACCACCGGACTCCATAACCGGCGAGCGGATCATCAGTTGTCCCGCGGCAATGGCGGTAAGCACTTCTCTCTGTTCGACATGCAGAACTTTTTCCCGTTCAATCCAGCGATAGATTCGATCCACGGCGGAGGGGAACTGGGAACATAGGTAGATAAGCATAGGGGTAGTTCATACTAGTTCATAGTACTCAAACTAGTTCATGCAAGATCGGAATAGAGGTAGATGCGGATGCAGAAGGGGGATTGGGGGATAGGGGGTACACAACGGACACTGGCTCACCGCGGCGGCCGTCACTGGCGTGCGGAGCGGTGGGTCGAGCCGCTGGCCTTCATCTTCTTCTTCATCGCCGTGCGGGCCGGCGGGTCATCGTCGTCCTCGGCAGAGTCGAGGTCGATCTGCCAGGTATGACGGCCTGGCTCCGGCGCCCTCGCTGGCATCTGGACTGCTTCTTCATCCTCCTTAGGCTCCCCATCGATGACCGCCGGCGGCGCGATAGCCGTCTCCCAGTACAATGCGGCATGACGGTCATTAGGAGCCCAGTAGTTCTTGTATCGGCACCACTTATTCCTTTGTTTAGCGTCGTCAGAGACGGCCTAATTCATGGCCCAGCAAATGATGTCAACTGCCATCACGCCCTTCGCTGGGTCAGGAATCAGGGTCTTCAGCTCTTCTGCAGTGGCCTTCATGAGCACTGCATTAGATTCCTTCTGCATGTCAGGCATGGAGCCGAAGTTCGAGCACACCTCCATGGTGTTCTCGAACTTGGTGCGGTCACTAGCTGACCACCCGAGGAAGAAGGCCCTCCAGCCAATACTCCAAGGGAAGGGGTTGGCGTTGGAGCTGGAACTAGAGCTCAAGGCGATGGGGAGGAGGAAGGTTGACAGTGAGAGAAGAGAGGGGGTGGGTAAGTAGTGGTGGGCAGGGTGAGTAAATATAGGGGCAATGGAGAGGAGGAGAAGAGTGAAAGTCATGCCATTTTAACTAAATGCTCTTCAATAAGCCATGAACTCTGTGTTGTGCCTGACTCCATGAATTGTGTGCAGATCGAGGAGAGCAATGAGATGGGCACGGAGGTGCTCCCGGCCGTTGACAACAAGGGCAAGCAGCCCCTTCACCCAATGCCCGACGAGGTTGTGCTGCCGCCCACCGCCGAGGAAGACCCGAAGACGCCTGAGGGTGGCGATGACAAGGGCATGGAGGAGCCCCCCAGCAACAAGCACCGCAACTACGACCACTACCATCAGGAGGATGGCCCAACTCACTTCTGCAAGGTCATCCTTGCACAGAAGCTTGAGTGCATCCCCATGCCCCTGGACTTCACCAAGCACTTCGTCGCGATGCCGACGGAGTTCAAGCTCAGGAACAACACCGGCTGCTCCTGGAAGGTGATGGTGAAGCTGATGAACGGCAAGGTGACCCTGGATCAGGGTTGGGCCACCTACGCAGCCTTTCATCAGATCAAAATCGACTACATGGTGACGTTCAAGCTCCTCACTCCCGACTGTTGGAAATATGCCCTAGAGGCAATAATAAAATGATTATTATTATATTTCCTTGTTTATGATAATTGTCTATTATTTATGCTATAATTGTATTAACCGGAAACCGTGATACATGTGTGAATACATAGACCATAAAATGTCCCTAGTGAGCCTCTAGTTGACTAGCTCGTTGATCAACAGATGGTCATGGTTTCCTGACTATGGACATTGGATGTCATTGATAACGGGATCGCATCATTAGGAGAATGATGTGATGGACAAGACCCAATCCTAAGCACAACACAAGATCGTGTAGTTCGTTTGCTAAAGCTTTTCTAAATGTCAAGTATCAGTTCCTTAGACCATGAGATTGTGTAACTCCCGGATACTGTAGGATTGCTT
Source organism: Triticum dicoccoides (assembly GCF_002162155.2). Taxonomy (NCBI): domain Eukaryota; kingdom Viridiplantae; phylum Streptophyta; class Magnoliopsida; order Poales; family Poaceae; genus Triticum; species Triticum dicoccoides. The sequence goes on along the minus strand of NC_041381.1, from coordinate 645,419,211 downwards.
TGGGTGTACCAAACGTCAGAACATAACTGGGTGACTATGAAGGTGCACTACAGGTATCTCCGAAAGTGTCTGTTGGGTTGGCACGAATCGAGACTGGGATTTGTCACTCCGTATGATGGAGAGGTATCTCTGGGCCCACTCGGTAATGCATCATCATAATTAGCTCAATGTGACTAAGTGGTTAGTCACGGGATCATGCATTATGTAACAAGTAAAGTGACTTGCCGGTAACGAGATTGAACGAGGTATTGGGATACCGACGATCGAATCTCGGGCAAGTAACGTACCGATTGATAAAGGGAATTGTTTACAGGATTACTTGAATCCTCGACATCGTGGTTCATCCGATGAGATCATCGTGGAACATGTGGGAGCCAACATGTGTATCCAGATCCCGCTGTCGGTTATTGGCTGGAGAGCTGTCTCGGTCATGTCTGCGTGATTCACGAACCCGTAGGGTCTACACACTTAAGGTTCGATGACGCCAGGGTTATTAGGAAGACTTGTATGTGATTACCGAATGTTTTTTGGAGTCCCGGATGAGATCTTGGACGTCACGAGGAGTTCCGTAATGGTCCGGAGTTGAAGATTTTTATATGGGAAGTTGTCATACGATCACCAGAAAAGTTCGGGGGCATGCCGGTATTGTACCGGGGCCACCGGAGGGGTTCCGGGGGTCCACCAGGAGGGGCCACCTCTCTCGGAGGGCCTCATGGGCCGTAGTGGGAAGGGAACCAGCCCTTGGAGGGCTGGGCGCATCCCCCCATGGGCCCATGCGTATAGGGTTAGGGGGGGAACCCTAAAGGGGGCGCCCCCTTGCTTGGGGGGCAAGCCCCCTCCTCTTGGCTGCCCCCCTCTAGATCTGATCTAGAGGGGGCCGGCCACCTTCTCCTGTTCTCCATTCTCGTATAAATAGAGGGGCGAGGGGAGGGCTGCAACACCACACCTAAGGCACAGCCCCTCCCCTCCCCAACACCTCTCCTCCTCCGCAAGAGCTTGGTGAAGCCCTGCCGGAGTACTGCCTCTCCATCACCACCACGCCGTTGTGCTACGGGATTAGTTTTAAACCTCAATGATTGTTATTTAGTGCTAGCTTTGAGCATGAACATTGTATATGGATCTCATTTAATACGAGATGGCTACTCATTTAAATCCGAGAATAATGGTTGTTCTATTTATATGAGAGATATGTTTTATGGTCATGCCTCGCTGGTCAATGGTTTATTCTTGATGAATCTCGAACGTGATGTTACACATATTCATAGTGTGAATACCAAAAGATGTAAGATTGATAATGATAGTCCCGTATATTTGTGGCACTGCCGCCTTGGTCAAATTGGTGTCAAACGCATGAAGAAGCTCCATGCAGATGGACTTTTGGAGTCTCTTGATTTCGAAACATTTGACACGTGCGAACCATGCCTCATGGGCAAAATGACCAAGACTCCGTTCTCCGGAACAATGGAGCGAGCTACCAACTCATTGGAAATTATACATACTGATGTGTGCGGTCCAATGAGCATTGAGGCTCGCGGTGGCTATCGTTATGTTCTCACCGTTACTGATGACTTAAGTAGATATGGGTATGTCTACTTAATGAAACACAAGTCTGAGACCTTTGAAAAGTTCAAGGAATTTCAGAATGAGGTAGAAAATCAACGTGATAGAAAAATAAAGTTCTTACGATCAGATCGTGGGGGAGAATATTTAAGTCACGAGTTTGGTACGCACTTAAGGAAATGTGGAATTGTTTCACAACTCACGCCGCCTGGAACACCTCAGTGTAACGGTGTGTCCGAACGTCGTAATCGCACTCTATTGGATATGGTGCGGTCTATGATGTCTCTTACCGATTTACCACTATCATTTTGGGGATACGCTTTAGAGACAACTACATTCACTTTAAATAGGGCACCGTCTAAATCCGTTGGAGACGACACCGTATGAATTATGGTTTGGAAAGAAACCTAAGCCGTCCTTTCTAAAAGTTTGGGGATGCGATGCTTATGTCAACAAACTTCAACCTGAAAAGCTTGAACCCAAGTCGGAAAAATGCGTCTTCATAGGATACCCTAAGGAAACAATTGGGTATACCTTCTACCTCAGATCCGAAGGCAAGATCTTTGTTGCCAAGAATGGGTCCTTTCTGGAGAAAGAGTTTCTCTCGAAAGAAGTAAGTGGGAGGAAGGTGGAACTTGATGAAGTACTACCTCTTGAACCGGTAAGTAGCGCAGCTCAGGAAGATGTTCCCGTGGTGCCTGCACCAACTGGAGAGGAAGTTAATGATGATGAGCAAGGTACTTTGGATCAAGTTACTACTGAACTTCGTAGTTCCACAAGGACACGTTCCACACCAGAATGGTATGGAAACCCTGTCCTGGAAATCGTGTTGTTAGACAACGGTGAACCTTCGAACTATGAAGAAGCGATGGCGGGCCCAGATTCCAACAAATGGCTTGAAGCCATGCAATCCGAGATAGGATCCATGTATGAAAACAAAGTATGGACTTTGACAGACTTGTCCGATGATCGGCGAGCGATAGAAAACAAATGGATCTTTAAGAAGAAGACAGACGCGAATGGTAATGTTACCATCTATAAGGCTCGACTTGTCGCTAAGGGTTATCGACAAGTTCAAGGGGTTGACTACGATGAGACTTTCTCTCCCGCAACGAAGCTGATGTCCGTCTGAATCATGTTAGCAATTGTCGCATACTATGATTATGAGATATGGCAAATGGACGTCAAAACGGCATTCCTTAACGGCTATCTTAAGGAAGAATTGTATATGATGCAGCCGGAAGGTTTTGTCGATCCTAAGAATGCTAACAAGGTATGCAAGCTCCAGCGATCCATTTATGGGCTGGTGCAAGCATCTCGGAGTTGGAACATTCGCTTTGATGAGATGATCAAAGCGTTTGGGTTTATGCAGACTTATGGAGAAGCCCGCGTTTACAAGAAAGTGAGTGGGAGCTCTATAGCATTTCTCATATTATATGTGGATGACATACTTTTGATGGGAAATGATATAGAACTTTTGGACAGCATAAAGGCCTACTTGAATAAGTGTTTTTCAATGAAGGACCTTGGAGAAGCTGCTTATATATTAGGCATCAAGATCTCTAGAGATAGATCGAGACGCCTCATAGGTCTTTCACAAAGCACATACCTTGACAAGATATTGAAGAAGTTCAATATGGATTAGTCCAAGAAGGGGTTCTTGCCTGTGTTACAAGGTGTGAAATTGAGATCGGCTCAATCCCCGACCACGATAGAAGATAAAGAAAAGATGAGTGTCATCCCCTATGCCTCGGCCATAGGGTCCATTATGTATGCCATGCTGTGTACCAGACCTGATGTAAACCTTGCCGTAAGTTTGGTAGCAGGATACCAAAGTAATCCCGGCATGGAACACTGGACGGCGGTCAAGAATATCGTGAAGTACCTGAAAAGGACTAAGGATATGTTTCTCGTTTATGAGGGTGACTCCAAGTCAAAAACTGGATACGTGTATATTTTGAATGGTGGGGTGGTAAGCTGGTGCAGCAACAAGCAAAGCGTCGTGGCAGGATCTACATGTGAAGCGGAGTATGCTACGTCTTGAGCTAGCGTTGGTTTTCCCCGAAGAGGAGAGGGTGATGCAGCAAGTGTAGCATAAGTATTCCCCTCAGTTTTGAGAACCAAGGTATCAATCCAGTAGGAGGCTCCTCAAAAGTCCCACACACCTACACAAACAAACCGAGAACTCGCAACCAACGCAATAAAGGGGTTGTCAAGCCCTTCACGGCCACTTGCGAAAGTGAGATCTGATAGAGATAGTATGATAAGAAAAATATATTTTTGGTATTTTATAATATAGATGCAAAAAGTAAAGATGCAAATAAAAGTAGATTGAAAGCAAATATGATAAGAGATAGACCCGGGGGCCATAGGTTTCATTAGAGGCTTCTCTCGAGATAGCATAAGTATTACGGTGGGTGAACAAATTACTATCGAGCAATTGATAGAAAAGCGCATAGTTATGAGATTATCTAGGCATGATCATGTATATAGGCATCACGTGCATAACAAGTAGACCGACTCCTGCCTGCATCTACTACTATTACTCCACACATCGACCAACTCCTTCCTGCATCTAGAGTATTAAGTTCATAAGAACAGAGCAACGCATTAAGCAAGATGACATGATGTAGAGGGATAAACTCATGCAATATGATATAAACCCCATCTTGTTATCCTCGATGGCAACAATACAATACGTATCTTGCAACCCTTTCTGTCACTGGGTAAGAACACCGCAAGATTGAACCCAAAGCTAAGCACTTCTCCCATGGCAAGAAAGACCAATCTAGTAGGCCAAACAAAACTGATAATTCGAATAGACTTGCAAAGATAACTCAATCATACATAAAAGAATTCAGAGAAGATTCAATTATTATCCATAGATAAATCTGATCATAAACCCACAATTCATCGGATCTCGACAAACACACCGCAAAAAGAGATTACATCGAATAGATCTCCACAAGAGAGGGGGAGAACATTGTATTGAGATCCAAAAAGAGAGAAGAAGCCATCTAGCTAATAACTATGGACCCTTAGGTCTATGGTAAACTACTCATAACTAATCGGAGGGGCAAGGATGTTGATGTAGAGGCCCTCCATGGTCGATTCCCCCTCCGGCAGAGTGCCGACGAAGGCTCCAAGATGGGATCTCGCGGATACAAAAGGTTACGGCGGTGGAAATTGTGTTTCGTGGTGCTCCTGGATGTTTTCAGGGTCCGTAGGTATATATAGGAGGAAGAAGTACGTCGGTGGACACCCGAGGGTCCCACGAGACAGGGGGCACGCCCTACAGGGGGGGCTATCTCGTGGGGTCCTCGGGTGCTTCTTGACTTGCACCCCAAGCTCTCCGGATCTTGTTCATTCCAAAAATCACGCTCCCGAATTTTTCATTCCGTTTGGACTCCGCTTGATATTCCTTTTCTTCGAAATACTGAAATAGGAAAAAAAAACAATACGGGCTGGGCCTACGGTTAGTAGGTTAGTCCCACAAATGATATAAATGTGTAGAATAAAGCCCATAAACATCCATAAGGGGTAACATAATAACATGGAACAATCAAAAATTATAGATACGTTGGAGACATATCAAGCATCCCCAAGCTTAATTCCTGCTCGTCCTCAAGTAGGTAAATGATAAAAAAGAAATTTTATATGTGGAATCCTACCTAGCATAATTCATAATGTAATTTTCTTTCATGTGGCATGAATGTTCAGATCCAAATGATTCAAGATAAAAGCTTATAAAACATAAAAATAATAATGCTTCAAAGCATACTAACAAATAATCATGTCCTATCAAAATAACATAGCCAAAGAAAGCTTATACCTACAAAATCATATAGTTAGGCCATGCTTCATTTTCATTACACAAAATACTCCCATCATGTACAACTCCGATGACGAGCCGAGCAATTGGTTCATACTTTTTAACGCGCTTCAGCTTTTTCAACTCTTACGCAATACATGAGCGCAAGCCATGGACATAACACTATGGTGGTATATGGTGGTTGTGGGGACAAAAAAGGGAGAAGATAGTCTCACATCAACTAGGCGTATTAATGGGCTATAAGGAGATGCCCATCAATAGATATCAAAATGAGTGAGTAGGGATTGCCATGCAACGGGATGCACTTAGAGCTATAAATATATGAAAGCTCAACGAAAGAAACTAAGTGGGTGTGCATCCAACTTGCTTGCTCACAAAGACCTAGGGCATTTTGAGGAAGCCCATCATTGGAATATACAAGCCAAGTTCTATAATGAAAATTTCCCACTAGTATATGAAAGTGACAACATATGAGACTCTCTATCATGAAGATCATGGTGCTATTTGAAGCACAAGTGTGGAAAAAGAGATAGTAGCGATTGTCCCTTCTCTCTTTTTCTCTCTTTTTTTATTTTTCTCTTCTTTTCTTTCTTTCTTTTTCTTTTTTTTTCTTTTTGGCCTTTCTCAATTTTTTTTCCTTTTTCTTTTCTCATTTTTTTTTCTTTTTGTAAAGTCCGAAGTCTCATCCCGACTTGTGGGGGAATCATAGCCTTGATATCCTTTGCTCACTAGGACAATGCTCTAATAATGAAGATCATGACACTTTTATGGATTTACAACTCAAATATTACAACTCAAAGCTATAACAAGATATGACTCTATGTGAATGCCTCCGGCGGTGTACCGGGATATGCAATGAATCAAGAGCGACATGTATGAAGATTATGAAGGTGGCTTTGCCACAAATACGATGTCAACTACATGATCATGCAAAGAGCAATATGACAATGATAAAACGTGTCATAATAAACGGAACGGTGGAAAGTTGCATGGCAATATATCTCGGAATGGCTATGGAAATGCCATAATAGGTAGGTATGGTGGCTGTTTTGAGGAAGGTAAATAAAGGGTTCAATACCGGCGAGAGTTGCGCGGTAATAATAAAGGCTAGCAAAGTAAAAGGATAAGTGTGCATATGTCCATGGACTCACATTAGTCAAAGAAGAACTCATATACTTATTGCAAAAGTCTACTTCACCCTCGAAGCAAAGTACTACTACGCATGCCCCAAGAGGGATAGATTGGTAGGAAAAAATTCCATCGCTCGTCCGCGACCACCACTCATAAGGAAGACACTCAAAAGAGCACCTCATGCAACAAATTTGTCACACAACTTTTACCATACGTGCATGCTACGGGACTTGCTAACTTCAACAAAAGTATTTCTCAATTTCATAATTACCCACTAGCATGACCCTAACATTACTACCTTTATATCTGAAAACAATTATCAAGCATCAAGTTGATCATAGCATCCAATTCTTTTTCTATGATAGTTTTTATTATACCCAACTTGGATGCTCATCATTCTAAGACCAACTTTGTAACCATAGCAAATACCATGCTGTTCTAAAAGACTCTCAAAATAATATAAGTGAAGCATGAGAGACTAGCAATTTCTTCAAAATTATTCCACCGCCTTGCTCTAAAAGATATAAGTGAAGCACTAGAGCATAAACTATCAAGCTCAAAAGATATAAGTGAAGCACATAGAGTATTCTAGCAAATTCTAATCAAATAGGCTTCTCCAAAAGGTGTGTACAGCAAGGATGATTGTGATAAACTAAAAATCAAAGACTAATATAATACACGACGCTCCAAGCAAAACACATATCATGTAGTGAATAAAAATATAGCTCCAAGTAAAGTTACCAATGAACGAAGACGAAAGAGGGGATGCCTTCCCGGGGCATCCCCAAGCTTAGGATTTTGGCTATTCTTGAATATCTTGGGGTTCCATGGGCATCCCCAAGATTAGGCTCTTGCCACTCCTTATTCCATAGTCCATAAAAGCTTTACCCAAAACTTAAAAACTTCACAACACAAAACTAAACATGAAATCTTATAAGCTCTGTTAGTGAAAGAAAGCAAAACCACCACATAAGGTACTGCCATGAACTCATTCTTAATTTATTTTGGTGTTTAACCTACTGTATTCCAACTTCCTTATGGTTTATAAACTAATTTACTAGCCATAGATGCATTGAAATAAGCCAACAACACACGAAAAACAGAATCTGTCAAAAACAGAACAATCTGTAGCAATCTGTAACTAACGCAAACTTATGGAACTCTTAAAATCCTACCAAAATAGGAAGAACTGGAAAATTTGTTCATTGATCAGCGGCAAAAAGAATAAATGCAAAATCACGTTTCTGTGAGTTATTGAATTTTTTCTCGTGAGCGCAAAGTTTCTGTTTTTCAGCAGAATCAAATCAACTATCATCATAGTTTATCCTATAGGTTCTACTTGGCACAAACACTAATTAAAATATAAAAACACATATAAACAGAGAATAGATGCAAGATTTATTACTAAACAGGAGCAAAAACAAAAAAACATAAAGAAAAATTGGGTTGCCTCCCAACTAGCGCTATCGTTTAACGCCCCTAGCTTGGCATAAAAGCGAAGATAGATCTAAGTAGTGCCATCTTTGGCACTTGATTCATAAGTAGCACGCATGATAGATTCATAAGGTAATTTGACTTTCTTCCTTGGAAAGTGCTCCATGCCTTTCTTTAAGGGAAATTGGAATCTAAGGTTCCCTTCCTTCATATCAATAATCGCACCAATCGTTCTAAGGAAAGGTCTACCAAGAATAATAGGGCAAGAAAGATTGCAATCTATATCAAGAACGATAAAATCTACGGGCACCAAATTTCTATTTGCAACAATAAGAACATCATTGATCCTTCCCATAGGCTTTTTAATGGTGGAATCCGCAAGGTGCAAATTTAAAGAGCAATCATCAAGATCATGGAAACCTAGAATATCACATAAAGTTTTCGGAATTGTGGAAACACTAGCACCCAAATCACACAAAGCAAAAAACTCATAATATTTAATTCTAATCTTTATAGTAGGTTCCCACTCATCATTAAGGTTTCTAGGTATAGAAACTTCCAAATTAAGTTTTTCATCATAAGATTGCATCAAGGCATCAACAATATGTTTGGTAAAAGCTTTGTTTTGACTATAAGCATGAGGAGAATTAACAGCGGATTGCAACAAGGAAATACAACCTTTTAAAGACCAATTATCATAGTCAAATTCCTTGAAATCCGAGATAGTGGGTTCAATATTATTAGAAGTTGAGGATTCTCCAATCTCACTCTTACCAAATTTAGCATTAAGATCTAAAGACTCCGAATTCTTGGGACGCCTTTTAGGCAAAGTTGATTCATCATCAGTCCCATAATCATCAAAATTCATATTGCAAAACATAGATCTAATCGGAGACACATTAATAACTTTAAGATCCTCATCATTATTTTCACGTAATTTTTCTGGTTTAGAGGCCATCTTATTGACTAAGGTGGCTTGCTTGTCAGAAATTTTGGCTATAGCATTTTCAAGCCGGGTAATTTGAGCGTTAACACCATAAAATTCTTTATTCATATCATCAAGCTCTTTGTTCATAAACCCCAAAAAACATTTTTGCTCCTTAAGCTCTTTTCTAAATAAATTATTATGCTCAAATTGCAAATTCATAAAGATTCTAATATTTGATTCAATCTCATCCATCCTTCTGAGAAGGTGGTCAGGACCCTTAGGCGCGGCCATAAGGTCAACCAAGCAAACAAGCACACAAAATAAGGCAAGCAAAAAAGAGGGGAGGAGATTGTGAAAGAGAGGGCGAATAAAACGGCAAGGGTGAAGTGGGGGAGAGGAAAACGAGAGGCAAATAATGTAAATGCGAGATGGGTTTGTGATGGGTACTTGGTATGTCTTGACTTGAGTGAAGACCTCCCCGACAACAGCGCCAGAAATCCTTCTTGCTACGTCTTGAGCTAGCGTTGGTTTTTCCCGAAGATGAGAGGGTGATGCAGCAAGTGTAGCGTAAGTATTTCCCTCAGTTTTGAGAACCAAGGTATCAGTCCAGTAGGAGGCTCCTCAAAAGTCCCACGCACCTACACAAACAAACTGAGAACTCGCAACCAACGCAATAAAGGGGTTGCCAATCCCTTCACGGCCACTTGCGAAAGTGAGATCTGATAGAGATAGTATGATAAGATAAATATATTTTTGGTATTTTATAATATAGATGCAAAAAGTAAAGATGCAAATAAAAGTAGGTTGAAAGCAAATATGATAAGAGATAGACCCGGGGGCCATAGGTTTCACTAGAGGCTTCTCTCGAGATAGCATAAGTATTACGTTGGGTGAACAAATTACTGTCGAGCAATGGATAGAAAAGCGCATAGTTATGAGATTATCTAGGCATGATCATGTATATAGGCATCACGTCCATAACAAGTAGACCGACTCCTGTCTGCATCTACTACTATTACTCCACACATCGACCGACTCCTGCCTGCATCTAGAGTATTAAGTTCATAAGAACAGAGCAACGCATTAAGCAAGATGACATGATGTAGAGGGATAAACTCATGCAATATGATATAAACCCCATCTTGTTATCCTCGATGGCAACAATACAATACGTGTCTTGCAACCCTTTCTGTCACTGGGTAAGAACACCGCAAGATTGAACACAAAGCTAAGCACTTCTCCCATGGCAAGAAAGAACAATCTAGTAGGCCAAACCAAACAGATAATTCGAATAGACTTGCAAAGATAACTCAATCATACATAAAAGAATTCAGAGAAGATTCAATTATTATCCATAGATAAATATGATCATAAAGCCACAATTCATCGGATCTCGACAAACACACCGCAAAAAGAAATTACATCGAATAGATCTTCACAAGAGAGGGGGAGAACATTGTATTGAGATCCGAAAAGAGAGAAGAAGCCATCTAGCTAATAACTATGGACCCTTAGGTCTGTGGTAAACTACTCACAACTCATGGGAGGGGCAAGGATGTTGATGTAAATGCCCTCCGTGGTCGATTCCCCCTCCGGCAGAGTGCCGACGAAGGCTCCAAGATGGGTTCTCGCGGATACAGAAGGTTACGGCGGTGGAAATTGTGTTTCATGGTGCTCCTGGATGTTTTCGGGGTCCGTAGGTATATATAGGAGGAAGAAGTACGTCGGTGGACGCCCGAGGGTCCCACGAGATAG